>NC_135718.1:129068641-129374453 GCF_964656455.1 Halichoerus grypus
GAGAGAACAGGCTCTCCCCACCCCCACCCAGGACTGGCAGTGAGGAGAAGGGCTGGTCTTGCCGCAGGAGGAAGTGTGGTTAGACTCTTGCTAGAACTACCTCATTAAGTGGCTTAAATGTACCAGGGCTGGGTGACGGAGGCAGGACCCGAGGATCCTGTAGATCCTCTGGAAGGTGCCTGATCTGTGTGCGCTGGGTGCAGACTCTTCCGCCTGCCGGGAGGGATGGTGTGGAGAGGAGCGGGGAGCCTCGGGCGGACCTCTGACCCTCCCTCTGACTTGATCCGCATTTAAAGTGATTATTGATATCATCAGATCAGTATCTACCATGTTTGTAACTGTTCTCTATTTATTGGATTTGTTCCTTATTCCTTCCTCCTGCCCCCTCTTTTTCTGCACCTCTGGTTTTAAGTGAGCATCTTATATGGATCCGTTTTCCTTCCCCAAATATTATGGGGTTTCTACTGTGTGCCAGGTACCGTGGCAGCTGCTAGGAATACAACACTGAGCCACACCTGCGTCCTGCTCTCGGGGTACTTGCAGTTTTACGCGCGAGAGGAAAACAGAGTTCAACTTATCGTCCCACGTGGGGAGGAGGAGGGCATCAGCCTCCAACTGTGACCCAGGAGATCCAACATCCTACCTCCCGCCGCCTGCCATCCTGGGAGGGGGAAGCTAGGCCCTCCCTGCATCCCCCCCAACCCCGGGCGAGCCTTCCACTGCATCAGACTCCCAGTGCCCCCCAGCTCATTTCCATGGCCTGGGCAGAATAGAGGGGCACCAGAGCCGATGCAGGGGGGCCGGAGGGGCGCAGGACCAGGGTTCCCATGCCCTGCTGTCTGGGCGGCTGCTGACCCGGAAGGACCGGAGCCTGGGCTGGGCCTGGCCTGGGACTCGGCCATGTGGGGCTGGGTGATATTCATGTGTGCAGTGAGACACGAGGCAAACAAAACAGCAGGAGACACCCGGGAGCAACTGCTGAAAAGTGCTGGAATTCTTACCGCTGTTGTTAGTGCATTTGGGCTCCAAACTCCACTGACCTGGGTGTCAGTGGGGAGAAGGGCCAGGACCTGGGAGAATAGGCAGCTTCTTCCAGGTCCGAAGAGCTAAGTACCACCTTGGGTCGTGAGGCAGCAGAAGAGACTGAAGTTAGACCCAAGGAGGACTTCTGATAGACAAGGAGACGCTCTGGAGTGGAGGTCTGATGGTGGGAGCGGACTCTTTCAGAAGATTTCCAAGATGGAGAACTCCCCCTGTCCTCTCTGTCCTCCCACATCCTGCCGTCTGTCACATCTTTTCTAGAAGAGAGCCTGTAACTTTAGGAAGCCCCGAAGGCCCAGGCGGCAGAAACAGAGAAAGAACCCACACCCCGTGAGAACAGTTGCGTTGCCAGGGTGAGCATCCCTTTCTCCTAGGCCTGGGAAGGCCCGGAAGGGGCACTGCCCATGACTCCAGGCCTGGCACCTGCGCAGAAGGCCCGCCTCCTGGGTCCCGTCTGGGCTACTGCCTTTGGGCTGCCCTGGAGTCTGCATGGGGTCTCCCTGCTGGGGGTTACATTACGGTCCCTTGATGGATATAGGCTCTCAGGCAGATGCTGAGTATCCCGTGGTTTCTGATAGGCCAGGAAATACTCAGAAGTGGGAAGGAGAAAGGGCATGGGCTCCCCGAGTCAGCCTGCCCGTGTCTCCAACCCCCACACTGGCCAGTTCCCCCAGGAGAGCTTTGCTGGGCCCAGCCAGGGAGTGTGCCTTCTCTAGTGCCCTGTGTGGGGTTTAGTGCTGGGCTGAACGAGCTCCCACACCCCACCCCTTCCCCACCTCAGACGGATCAGGAGCACAGGCTAATTCTGTACCAAGGTCGGGGTAGGTGGGAGAGCTAGCTGCGAAATAGAAACAAAAGCCCCGTGACCAGGCTTCCAAAATGAAACAAGTCACTTTCTTTTTTATCTGTGTCCTTGCAACCTGTTTTGTATCTCTTTCGGAGCTGACTGTATTTTCCGGTAGAATCAGGGATGTCCTCTGGGTGGTGAGGTGATAAGGCTGGGCACCAGTTGCTATTAGGTACCCAGGGCCCGGACGAGTAAGCGCACCAGCCCCAGGGTCACAGTGAGCCTGCCAAGCACGTCTTCTCGAGCCCTTGTACTGAGGACAGAACTGAGACTCGAGGGATGGTGACTTGCTCAAGGCCACGAGCTGTTAACTGGTGGAGCTGTAGTGTGAAGGCCGATCTGACTCCACAGCACACTTCTGCCAGCCAGTCAGTCCCTCACTCACTCATCTCACCGCCATATACTTCTTTCTCTTTCCATCCTAGGTTCCTGCCAGTCTTCCTCTCTGTGGGGCGCATAGCTAGAGCATGAAACCTTAGGGGAGGGACTCCCTTCTGGGGACTTGTGGGTGCCTCAACCCCAGCCCCTGGGTCCCTCCTCCCCAAACTGGGAGAGGAGTTTAGTCCTCAGGGCTCCCCTCTCCTTTCTGTTAATGCCAAGCTCAGCTCTCCCTGTAGGATGATCATTCCAGAAGAGGAAAACACGACCTGCGGAGCTTGGGAGACATCTGGTTTAGTCCCACATCATCTCAATGAGGACAAGGATGCCCCAAAGGGGAGGGGTCTCCCCCTGACCTGCTCACTCCCAGCAGAGCCCAGACCAGAACCCGGGTCTCTTGATCCACACCAGGTTGGAGGTGGTGCTCCAAGGGAGAGCTCTCCCTCTTTGGGGGGTCCTGATGTTGCTGCACGGGCCCCTCTGTGCTCTTGGGCCCAGGGAAGTGCGCACATTCCCAGGACCCTCCTGTCCTGGCCCTGCCGACGGGCCAGCCAGACTGGAGGACCCTTGGCCGCCTCTTGTAAGTGGCCACTGTCTGCAGAGGCCACGGGGGCCTGTGGGAATGATCCAATCGGCTCCCTTTCCCCAGAGGCAGGCCTTTCCACCTCACTGGAAAAGGAATTTGGCCCCTTTCCCGCCATGGTCGTCCCAGTGAGGCCTCCCTGCACCAGCCGCTCTCAGGTCATTAAATCCGCGCACGGACAGGACGGGTTTTTCCGTCCCACCCACCGGATGAGTCAGAAAGTCCCCCATGGCAGGTGGGGCCATATGGCCTTGGTCTCTTTGCCACCCTGGCCTTCCTTACCTGAGAGCCGGAGAGAATCAAGTCTCAGGCAGGAAATGGCCAGGAAGCCTGGGTCCAGTCTCCCCAGTTTCCTGATCAGGTCCGACACCCTCCTCCTCAAGGACCACCCAGTCACTGGGACGTGGGGCTCCACCTGGCCTTGGGAGTCAGAGAGCTGCTTCCCATTGTGGGGGGGGGTTGCATCTGAAAATCACGCAAGGCATTGCTTCAGATGCAGTCCCTGGGTCTCCGTAGTCTGTACGGGGACATCCTGATCCATCCTGGATGCGGGGGAAAGGCCTGGGGCTGGCAGGCAGATATAGCTGGAAAATGTGCCTCCCCTAAATCTGAGATCCCGCTCCCTACATCCACCCCCACCCCCGCCCCCCGGAAGCCTTCTTTGGAGCTCTGAGCAAATCCAAAGGCCTCCTTGTAAGGATGAGAGAACACACCAGAGAGCAGGAGCTCCGTGACAAGGCGCGCAGGCCTGTGGCAGAGCGGGCAGTGCTGGGCATCCGTGCAGCCTGCGAGTCTGGGGCGGGGGTCCCGGGACCTTTGGCCTTGTGTGCTTCAACACGTGCTGCTGTCTCGTCAGACTGGCTGCCCCCTTTGGGCAGGCGCTGAGCCCCCCTGTCGGACAGAACATTCCTTGAGGACAGGAGCTAGGTTTTTTCTGCTCACTGCCAGATCCAGGGAAGAGGCTCTGCATCTGGAGCAGGGAAGGTAGGGGAGGTTGTTGGTCCCGGAGTCACATACGTGCCCTTGATTGTCTTCCCACCAGGCTGTGGAGTTATTTGTCCCCAACAAGTGACCAGGAGTGATTTCCAAGGCCCATTTACACTAATGACCTAATCAATTTATCCAGCTCTTTTCTTTCAAGGAGCTCCGAGCGTCTGCCCCTCCTCTCTGTAGCCTTCAGGCTGACCCTGGAGGTGTCAGACCAGTTTCCCTCTTGGGGACGGGTGACACGGATATGGGTGGTAGCTGATGCCACAGGGTCTGAGCGGAGCAAGACTCGAGCAAGGGTGATTAGGACCCAGACATCCTGCGCCCCTCCGCCCGGCCCCCGATCCAGACTCCCCTGGGCAGCATTACTATTAAATGTTTGGCCCCTGGAGTGTGCCCAGCGCCTTCGATTATATCTGGTTTCCTGTTCTCCTTGGGGAGGAAGAATTTCTCTGCAGGAAGTAGTTTAATAGTCTGAAAGCCTTACCTCCCTGGTCTGGAGAACCAGGTTTCCAGTTGCAAGTGGCCCAGATCCTTGATAAAAAGGGAGGCAGGAGCAGGGGGACCCGAGCTCTGTAGCATTGCTCCTTCTCAGACATGGAGGAAAAGGGAAGGAGAGACGGAGGATTCGGTTCCTGACTCTCCAAACTGCCAGGGTGCAGAAACATGCTCCTCGATCCCTGCTCCCGGCCTCGGTCCGGTGCTCTGGCCACGTGACTGGGGAACAGGGCCAGCCAGTCCTGACGACCCTGCCCTGGCCTCAACAGTCGACAGGACACTTCATCACCCCTGTCTTCCAACAGAGACACGTCTAGCCTTTTCCAGACTGACCATGCGGCTTCTCTCCCTCTCTCCCTTCTGAGTCCACGCGGATTTGTTAAGAGTCTGGTCAGTTCTCTGCTGCCCCTGGCAGGGAGTTCTTCGTGATGACTACACTCGGTTCTTTCCACTCCGGCTTCACTCCTGAGCGGCTGGGGTCTAACCTGCTTACAGCGGAGGGATTGGTTATGCCGGTGGTGAAGCGTCTGAGAAGTCAAGGGGACTGTGAGGGAACCCAGAGATTAGCAACAATGAGAAGTTAGCCCTGGGCTGGGGGACAAAGAAGGAGCTGGAACCGAGGTGGGCTTGCGGGCTGGGAGGGGAAGCCCGAAAGGAGAGGTAACAGCTGCCGAGGCACAGAGAGGGGGTGGAAATATCCCGGCTTTCCTCTTCTCCCTCGGTGTCCCAGTGCCTCCGGTGGACCCCGCTGGCACGGGAGCTCCGGAGATGCAGCCTGCAGGGCTCAGCCCCTGCTGAGACGGAGCAGGGCAGGGCTAGTAGGAGGGAGGCTGACGAGAGCCGGCTTCAGGACCAGCACGCTCCAGTCTTGATCGAGCAGTGACAGAGCGGCTGCTCTGAGCGCCTTCTTCTGGGTGGCAGTTCTCTGTCCACCAAAGAGAGTTCTGTAGGGCCTCACTGCCCTCCCCTTCTCTTTTCTCTGTCAAATGCTTCTTTCCTGCCTAGGCCTCAGGGTCTGTTCATCGCCTGATGACATTCTGCACTTTTCCTGTTCGTTGGAGGCTTTTGGTTCACGTTCCCAGAGTCAGCCTGAAAGTCAGTCCCCAGGGGTGTCCAGGAAAGAGCCCCTCTCCGAGGCTGTGGGCAGGGAGAGGCCACCCCTCGGTACTCAGCCAGGGCCTCCGACTGGACGTGATCTTATCTGTGAAAGGGGTCTATTCATGAGGCACAGGACCAGCCAGGAGCCTGGGCACGCTCATGGCTCCCACTAGGACTTAGCTTGAGATGGAGACACGGCTTCTCCGGACCGCAGGCTGGAAGACTCCGGGGAAGCTGGGTCTGGCCAGGGGAGCTTCTGCTGGTCTCTCAGTGTGTGGCCGCAGCGCTGGGGCCTGGGCAGCCGTGGGTGTTTTGGGGACTGGCTGGCACTGGCTCATACCTCCCCTAAGAGGCCCTCGTCCGAGCGGCCTATGGTGCAGCGCCTAAGCAGGGCACCAGTAGTTAGCCGGTTCATCAGCGGGCTCCCCGCAGCTCCCAGCGCGGCACGGACACACCCAGGGGATGACTCTTCTCATCCAGGGCACTGTGATTGCTTCCAGAGCGACGCTACGCCTTTCTCCTCTGACCTTCTCTAACTGGGCAGCGACCGGTTCCTCTTTATTTCTGGTTCTCAAGATGTACTCACGGGGTAGGTCCTCAATCAATCACAAATGATTGAATAAATCATGTTTATTTATCACTGAATATTATTGATCACATAGATAATAGATCATAAGTGATTGTATAAGTGGAGGTCTGGATTCACCTGCCCGTTGTTATACGTATGTATTCATTTATTTGGCAGACAGTGATTGAGCACTGTTCTAGGTCCTGGGGTTGCAGTGGTGAACCTGCAAAATAAAGGCCCTGTCCTAAATGGACCTTATATTCTGCTGGAGAGAAACGGGTGATAAATGCATACATATGTACGGAGAGAGAACGAGAGAGAGACAGGAAGTGGTCAGCTCTGTCAGGAAAGTTCAACCCGGTAAGAGGTACAGAGCGGTGGGGGCTGTTTTTGCCTGCTGGGCAGGGAAGCTTCTCTGAGGAGGTGACATCTGAGGTGGGATCTGAATGAGGGGAGATGAGCAGGAAGGGTGAAGGCCCCTGGGTGGACACAAACGAGGGTCCAGCAGTGCGGTGTGGACCTCACCGGCAAAGGGGGTGGGGTTGAGGCTAAGGGGAGGGGCCCCTTGAGGAGACAGGGATCCAGGAGACTCAGGAAATGGTATCTCTCTCTCTGCTCAGTGGCCAGGATCAACCTGAGCATCATCTTGATTCTTTCTGTCAGCTGGACAGCCAGACTCAACAGCAGACCCTGTTGGATCCGTTCCCAAGTGCACCTCAAGCTGTCCACTTCCCCGCTGCTAAAATAGCCTCCCTGTGGTTGTCTTGCTTTCCCTGCTACAACACGTTCTCCACAGGGCGGTCCGAGTTAGCTTTTAAAAACAGAAACTGGAGGATATTACTCCTTTGCTTGCAATGGCTTCCCTGCACTTAGAATGTACCCCAGAACCTTGACTGTGGCCCTCCCAGCCCTAGGTGGCTGTCCCTGACCACAGCTGGGACTGACCCGCCCTACCCTTGCCCTCACCGGCCTCACTAGCTGCTCTCTGCTCCTTGCCCTCCAGCCTCAGCACCTTCACCTGCTGTATTTTCTGCGCGGAAAGCTCTGCCTCCCCCGCCACCCTGATCTTTGCCTGGGTGGCTCTTGGTGATCATTTAGCGATCAGCTCAGCACATCCTCCCCAGAGAGGCCCCTCTGCCCACCAGCTACTCAGTCTCTCGGGTGTCCTATTGATTTCACTCTCTGAAATGATCCGTTTATTTGTTTATACATCTATTTCCTGTTCCCCTGCCTCTAGAAGGTTACTTTCACGAGAGCCTGTTCTCCTCAATATTTCTGAAGCCTACCTTTACCACTTGGTACCTGGCACCTAAAGGTGTTCATGGAATATCTGTTTAATGACTCAAAGGGAGGTACCTTGTTTGCTTCGTCACCCCAACACCCACCACTAAACAGCTAGGCAGCTCATCAACAGACCAGCCTGAGGTCTATGAAGAGGCCCGACCTGGAGGGAAGTGGGGGGGCTCCCAGGCAGGTCTAATAGCATCCTCAGAACTGCTCAGTCCAAGGAGCTCAACATGGCTCCCTGCCACTCTGAGGCTCCACCCTCCAAGCCCCCTTCACCCCATCCCATGGGAGTGCCCGCGCTGGGTCCAGCCAGGCTTTGGACTTGGAAAGATCTGAATCTTAGCAATTCTGTCTCTACGTCTTTCTCGCTAAGGGACCTTGGGCAGGTCTCATAATCTGAGTCTCAGTTACTGTAATTAGAAAATGAAAATAATAATCATAATAATACCTAACTCATGGGGCTATCTTTAGTCAGTGCCGGGCCCGCAGGAAGTATCAATAAATGTTAACTTATTAGCATTATTGTTGTCATTATTACTGATCAGTTAGCTGTTATTTTTCTTTTCGTTGAAAGATTTATTTATTTATTTGAGAGAGAGAGAAAGAGAGAGAGAGCATGCACATGAGTGGGAGGGGAGGGGCGGAGGGAGAGGGAGAGAATCTCAAGCAGGCTCCCCGCTGAGTGTGGAGCCTGACCCAGGGCTTGATCTCACGACCCTCAGATCACGACCTGAGCTGAAACCAAGAGTCAGACGCTCAACCAACTGAGCCACCCAGACGCCCCAGTTAGCTGTTATTTTTCAATGCCCCTCCCCCGCCTTAGCCTTCAGACCCTCCCTGTTCTATGTGGCAGCCCTGCCAGAGTGTAGGGGTGTGGCAGAGGTGTCCTCTGCCCTGCCCTGTTGGGTGTGGGATTGGTAGCCCCCCATCTTGTCCACTTGGAACCCCATCTTGTCCACCTCTGAACCACACTTACTCTGGTGGCATCTGTGATGGGAGCTATCTCCCCACTCAGCCAGCCCGGGAACCCCCTTCCACCTCTTTCCTGAAGCCCTCCCTCTCCCTCCCACCGCTCCAGGTACACAGTCTGCATGTTACCACCATCATCAGGAAGGTGCTGGCTGGTAGACTAACTCACACTCTGGAATCAGTACTGTCTTGGCTTTTAAAAATAACACACAGAGGGGCCAATTCTTAACCCAAAGGAACGGCTCACCCATGGTGGGATTTTAAGCACCGTGAGGGAGACGCTGGAGGTGATGGGGCTGGTTCTGTAAGGAGCTGCCCGCCCTGCTTGCCTGTGGACAAGGCCCCACTGGGTTTCAGTGTGTCCATTCTGTTGCTCCCCCGCCTGTGTCTGTGGGACACTGCATGCTCCTGAGGACAGCCGTCTCTCTGGCTAGTCCCCAACACAGCCCCGGGGGTGGGGTGAGGCCGCGGACCCCAACTTGGGAGGGTTAGCCCAAGCTTTGGAGGCACATTCAACACGCCCTACGCCATGTGCGCCCCAGGACTTGCAGCTTCTGCTTCTCTTTCCCACGTGTGGGGAGAGGTGAGTTTCTCCCTGGCCCTGGGACGCAGTCCTTCCTGTGGGAGCCTGCCCCACCTCAGCCAAGGTCCTGGGTCCAGCCCTTTCCCACCATGGAGAAAATAGCAAGAAAAACAGATGAGAACTGATACCCTAAGCTGCAGGTCTGCTGGGACCTGGCCCTGGAGGAGCCCCAGGAAAGCTTTAACCCTGGGGCTCCAGGCCGTCAAGAAGGGCGAGGGGAGGAGGGGAGTGGGCGCCTCCCTAGTGAGAAGCTGCTTCCTCCCTTTCTCGCACTTGGGTCAGTGTCGGGACCCACCTCTTCTCTCAGTGGTCATCATTGCTCAGATGTGGGTCCTGGGCAGCCTCCCCCCACCGCCAATCCCCAGGCTGGACAGCAGCACAAGATCACCTTGTCTACCCCCCTATCTCTGGGCATACCCTCCTTGAATAGGGTCCAGATGTTCCCATTCTAAAGCTCTTAGGAAGGGGACATTCGCAATCTGCCAATCATCCCATATCTAAGTGACCCACAGTGAGCCTGGTGCCCAGGAGGAGGGCTGGTCTTGGAGTCTGGAGACCTGGGTAAGTTATTGGGCCATTTCTGGGCCTGGGTTTCCTAATCTGTGAAATGGTAATCCCATTATGTCCCACGTCACAGGGTGGTTACGGGGATGACCTGAGACATGAATGTAAAGGGCTTTGTAAACGATAAACATGATATAAATCATACGTGCGACGGGCCGTGACCCGGGGCGGGGGGGCAGAGAAGGGCAGGTGCCTGGCCTCCATCCTTCCTCCTGCCGCTGCAGCCTGATTAGGTCCTGCTGAGGCTCACCCTGGAAACCTGCGCCCCCACCCCAACCTCATGACAGCCATGGCAGTGTCCCTCAGCCTTCTGTCTCGGCAGGATGACCTCTGCTCCTTCGGTCTTGCTCTGTGGATTCACCCAGAGCTTCTTTCACCGTAGGGTGTGTGGGGAGCCCTTTGAGATCATCACTAACAAGCCCTGAGCCAGATATTTGCAGAGCCGTTAGGCCCTGTTGGCTGAGCATCTAGAGATACGGGAGGTTTTCCAAGCGTGAGTGTTACTAGGGGCTTGGACGGGAGGAGCTCGGGCACAGGAATATTGGTGGGGTGTTTACAGACTATTTCACTTACGTTGTCTCATCTGGAGTGGGTCCACTGTCTCATTTTACTGAGAAAGAGTTGATCTAGTAGGTTGCAGATTGACTTCTAGTGTGTGCACCAGGCTGGCCCTCCTGCTGGGGACCCAAGAGGCGGGAATGGGCTGCAGTTGCAAGATAGCAAGGATTATGTGTAAGAAAACTTAAGGAGGCACAAGTGAACTGGGGGCCTTCAAGGCGCCTTGGTGCTTTGGGGAAACAAGGGCCCTGTGATCACAGAGTAGGGGAGGGGACACCACACTGACGTGTTGGAATCATCTAGGTTCCTCCCTTTCCCATTGGAACGATGAGGACATTGGAAAAGAGCTTCCATGATCCCTTCTAGTGCTTGCTTCCTTGATGGGATGGGGGGATCTGGTTTCTCCCACCCCCCCAAGTCATTCCCTTCCCCCTCCCCGTAAAGCCTTCCCGGATCAGTGGGCTGTGGTGCGTGGAACGGTGTCCAGGGTGAGAGGGGCCATAAGTATCATCACTGTGAAGAAGAAAGCCACCGATCCTGCAGCACACGACAGAAGAAACCAAAGTTGGAGGGAGGCCTCCGCCTTCACCCCCATGGGTCTCAGTAGCTGCTTACAGGCTCAGGGGGGCACTCCATCCATCTCAGAAGCCACACTGGAAAATAAACTGGGCAAGCTGAGCCCAGCTGCACTGAGCTGGCTCCCCAGCACCGAGCCGGGTGGGCCCCAGCCCCTGGCACTCTCTCCAGGGCGGCGTGTGGGCAGAGGACGCGCTGGCTGCAGGCTGCACTGGTTTAAAGGGAAGTGGGGAGCTCCCAGGACATTGTGTTGTCTGCCTCTTCACCCAAAATGTGAGCTGCAGAGATCTTTTCTTACTGGCACAGAAAGCACGCATGTTTGGCACTTGGCTGAGCAAATGCACCCCCATGCATGCATACACGCAAGTGCCTCACTTGTAGCAAATGCTCCGTGAACATGAGTTGTCTTTCCTGAGAATGATTCCCCCGTTAGCTTGGGGGTGCAGAGCTGGTGCTTGAGCACAAGCCCTCAGGAGATAAGCACTGCGTGGTGATTGGAAGGGGGAAGGGGAGGTAAGCTTGGAAGGGGAGGTGGGGGCACTGGTAGGGGGGTATGGGGCAGAGCCGGAAGGAGGGAGGTGTGCAAGGCTTTTTTGGACACTTGTGTCAGCTGGCCTAAGGGGAAGAGCAGCTCACTGATGATCTGGTTGTTTTGGGTCAGCGTAGCACAGGAAACTGTTGCCATGTGATTGCTTTGAACCTCAATTTCCTCATCTGTCAAGGCTTTCCTACCTTACCAGGACCGCCACACAGCAACGATGAGGTGACCAATGGCGATGTGCCGGGCACAGGGTTTTTACTTTGGTGATTTTATTAAAACTCCTCCGGGAAGTCCTTTGTTATTTTCTGTTATGAGTTTTACCTTGATTTTTAGTTCGTCGTGATTTTTACATGACCCAGGGTTCCCACCCTCTGTGGGCAAGATGAGCCAGTGCGTTGCAAAGCTGTGGCCCAAATCTTAGATCCTGAAGACTCGGACCTCTAGCCAAAGACCCGCAGCTCCCCACTCGCTGGGCCCTGGCTGGGGAGGGGGCCTCCTCTTAGAGACCCCTGGGGGCTGGTGGAGCCTAGCGGGGGGGACTCACACTCTATTCTCCCCTCCCCCAGGTACAAGACGGTGGTGACTCCCCGGAGGGCGGCAGTGGCCATCGCCGGCTGCTGGATTCTCTCCTTCGTGGTGGGTCTGACGCCCATGTTCGGCTGGAACAGGCTCGGGGAGGTGGAACGGGCCTGGGCAGCCAACGGCACCAAGGGCGAGCCCGTGATTGAGTGCGAGTTTGAGAAGGTTATCAGCATGGAGTACATGGTCTACTTCAACTTCTTTGTCTGGGTGCTACCCCCGCTGCTGATCATGGTCCTCATCTACCTGGAGGTCTTCTACCTGATCCGCAAGCAGCTCAACAAGAAGGTGTCGGCCTCCTCTGGTGACCCGCAGAAGTACTATGGGAAGGAGCTGAAGATTGCCAAGTCACTGGCCCTCATCCTCTTCCTCTTCGCCCTCAGCTGGCTGCCCCTGCACATCCTTAACTGCATCACCCTCTTCTGCCCTTCCTGCCAGAAGCCCAGCATCCTCATCTACATCGCCATCTTCCTCACCCACGGCAACTCGGCCATGAACCCCATCGTCTATGCCTTCCGCATCCAGAAGTTCCGGGTCACCTTCCTTAAGATTTGGAATGACCATTTCCGCTGCCAGCCCACACCCCCCGTTGACGAGGACCCCCCTGAAGAGGGGCCCCACGACTAGACTCCACCTTCCGATCCTGCCTGCCCACATCGGGGGCATCTCAGCCCAGTCCCACGTCCCCACTGGTCCCACTCCTGAGCCTTCCTGGCTGGGCTGTGGGGTGTGGGTGACCTGCACCTCGGGTCCTGGAGGAGGTTTGGGAGGGCGGTCCATGAGGAAGGAACCAGGTAACCTGAGGAGAGGAGGAAAGTGGCTTGAGCCTCCCCAGCTGTGTGACCATCCTACGGGCAACCCAGTGCTTCGGGCTGGACGGACCTCGGGAGACTGAGGCTGCAAAGGGGCCATGTGGGCTGGGAGGGCAAGCTTGGTCTCCATGGCAGTCAGGGGAGCCTGCTTGTCTCTTGTGGTGGATGTGCAACCCTGGGACCAAGCCTAAGGAGAGGAGAGGATCCCCTCCAAGATGGAGGGAGGGAGAGAAACTGCACATCATGGTCTTGCTTTCTCTCCTTTCTGTAGAAGGTGGCAGAGCCACTGAGGAGCAGGAATCATGGAGCCTCAGGCCCTGCCTCCCCGGACCCTGAGCGGCTAGCCATGCCGGGTGCCAGGGTGCCTGCTCTCCCTGCCCCGGGGAGCGCAGGTTTATACTTGGAAGAGGCAGAAAGAGCGGGTCCAGAAATCATTCCCAACTTTTGCTTTATTCTCCACCAGCCCTGGGACCCAGAATGGGAGCTCCAAGCCCGCTGGAGCTCATGTGGAGTTGAAGAGCAGGCCGCACACAGCCACCGGGTGGCAGCACTGAGCCCTTGCTCCGGCCCTGCGCGGCCCAAGGAGGAGCCTGGGCTATAACTACCTGTCATCTGGGCTACCAGCTCCACTAGCCCCTGATGATGGCCTGGACTCTCCTAAGTGACACCCATCTCTGCTGTTTCTGGGCCAGATGGAGAGGAGAGCCCCAGACATGCAAACATGAGGGAGCATTCTGCCTGCCTGAGGGAGGGGGGGTGGACAAGGGAAAAGTGCTGACTGTGGGTACTCATGGGATGACTTGTGACGGGCTGGAACAGGCCAGGGGAGACCACACCCCTGAGAGTGAGGCAGGGAGGTCTTGCTGGCATTTAAATGCCCCCAGTATCCCTGGCACTAGTTTTCAGGGGCTTTGGGGCTCTGTGGCACAGTGTAAGCTTCAGAGCATCCAGGGAAGGTTCCACCCTCTGCCAGGCTCTGGGGGCCCTTGTACAGAGGGGTGGGGGTGGGGTTCTGTGTGTGATTCCAGGCCCTTTCCTTTCTCGGAGGTAGGATGTGCCCTGGCTCCCAGGGAGGGCCACCTGACTAATAAAGACTGTGAACCTTGATGGAGAGCATGCCCCTGGCTCCCCACCCTCACCGCCATCTGGGGGCAGCAGACAACCTCAGCAGAAGAGAGTGGCGGGGGGTGGGGTGGGGGGGAAGCAGGGAGGGGGGTATGGAGGCGTTCAGAGCAAGGAGGGTTCCAGAGAAGAGTGTGTCTGTTCCTATAGTTATGCTCTTGGCATAGAATACCCTGAATGTGAAAGCAAGATCTTAAAAATCTCATGTCTGGAAACCCCCCTTAGATCCTGAGTCCCCTCCCACTGACATCTTCCTCCTGATGTCACATGTGGAGACCCCCTCGCGGTGACGCATTCCGCCCCCCTCGCTGTGACACAGCGCCTCCCCCGCCACAACGACGCTCAGTGGCACAGAGGCCCCCGCACCGAAACACACCACACACCTTTATTTGAGCGGTTCTCACCCAGAGTGCACGTCTCTGCAGGGGCATCCAGTCTTTGCACCTCCCAGGCCCCCTCGTGCCCAGGAAGCCTGGCCTGGGGCCTGCCAGGCCTACCCGTGGCTCCTGGGCTCCAGCCTCTAGGGGAGGGAGGCGAGGCAGGTACCAGGGAGGAAAGCCATCAGCCATCACCATGTGAACAGGGCTCTGGGACATTTGTGGAGCTCGATTCTGAGTCTGGTGGCCCTGACTCCCCAGGTCTGCAGCACCTGGCAGAGAACACGCTTCATGAGCCCTGGGGTTAGACAGAGCTGGGCTCTACCTGCCCTGCTGAAGAAGTGAGACAGGGCAGAGGGACACAACGCCCCTCTTTTCTTCCCAGGCTTCCCACCCCAAGGGCCCAATGCCCAGCGCTTAGCTCTGCCCCTGCAGCTCTGGGATCCTTCCCTACATGTCCGGAGCCTCAGAACCACCTGGGAGGGAAGGTGGGACACAGGTTGTTTTCCCCTCTTTGCTGACAAGGAAACAGGCCCAAGGGAATGCCCTGAACTAGACCCCTGTCCTATGCGCACATTGCCCGGGACTGCAGATTTGTCCCCAGAGCTGAATGCCACCTTCCCCTGTCCCCGCCCCACCCCCACCCCCTGCCCTGGCCTCTGCCCCCAGAGGCCGCGGGTCCAGCCATTTACCGTTCTCCTCATCACAGCCTCCTGTCGCTCTTCAGTGTGTGGCTGATGCTGGAAGAGATGCCACAGTCAGAGTGGGGGAGGGGCGCGTCTGCAGGGGACCCGAGTTGGGGATAGTGGGACAAGAGGGGCTCAAGGCTACAGGCCCTCACCCCAGGTAATCAATCAGTCTGGGTGGCAGACTCTACTACCTCCGTTCCCTACATTGGGCTGTTCTCCCACTTGGAAAATCCTTCCACTAGCCAGATCTCTTCATCTTTACTAACCCTCTGTCTTGCCTTGATTTCCAGCACCCAGCCTCATCTAGTCGGGCAGGAGAAGAGGTGGCTTCTATTAAAGGACGGTCCCTGGAGAAGGACGTTCCTCGTACCTTTCCCTTTGATCTCCAGCCGACAGTCCACGGATGCCTCCCCTAACACATTGACAGCCTTGCAGGTGTAGACCCCAGAATCAAAGGGGCTGGGCTTCCGGATCTCCAGGGTGCAGATGCCTTGCTCAGAGAGGGCACGGTATTTGGGGTCACCCTGGATGTTCATCTTGTTTTTCATCCAGATGATCTTGGGCTAAGGGAACATGGTCAGAAGAGAGCTGAGGAGATTGTGGGCTGGGATGGGCTTTGAAGGAGCTGTCTGGGAAGATTCCCCAGCCCCACTGCCCCCACCCACCCAGGGCACAGGGGGGCTTCACCCCTTACCTTGGGCGATGCTCGGACACTGCAGAAGAGCTGAGTGCTATAGCCAGGAGTGGAGGTGTGGTCAGCCAGGGGCTGGGTAAATGAGGGGGCTTCTGAGAAGTCTCGCTCCACAAACCCTTTAGGTTTGGCAACAATATCTGGGTTCAGGAGAGAAAGGGGTGCAAATTTAAGGTTACAAGAGTAGACCTGTTAGAACTGAATTCATCCATTTTCCTAAAATAATCACTATAGCTTACGCTTAGGTATCTTATTTAATCTACTTAGCATCCTTCTGCAAGAGTGAGTTTGTTATTACTATTTGACAGACGGGAAACTAAGGCCCTTCATGGATGAGTGACTTGCCCAATATCACTTAGTGAGTTTGGGGCTTAAAGGGTAGACAATCACATCATGACCATGGTTCTCTGGGCAGAGAGCTGGTGGTCTGGAGGAGGATCTTAGCATCAACGAGGGCAGGAGACAAGCCATTTCATTGCTGCCGTGGGATGAAGGAGCTCCGTGGCAGGACCCCAGGCTCCTGGGATCTTCGGGAAGCCAGGCAGGGCCAATATGTGGGAACTTAGAGACAGAAGATCTCAAAGAAGCAGAGGAATGTCAGGACCGTGCCTGGGTGGGTCAGGGAGAGGACAGAGAGGGCAACGGGCGGGAAAACTGGATAGATGAGTTGCTCTTGGCCGAGGCTGGGGACTTGCAACCCAGAGATCCACATTTCATTTCTGTTTGTCTTTGGAGACCTGACTGGTTTTCCTTTTTTAAACAAAAATGTCTTCCTCGTTCTGTGCAGCACAGGCTGGTGTTAAAAATTTGCGTGTGCCTTCCCAAGCCTACACAGACTCCGTGCTGGGGCGGCGGGCGGGGGGGGTTGCTGGAGATCACAGGGTGACAGGGAGCAAGGGCTTGGCATTTCATATTTGACGCAAGCACGTCACGTGGCCGTGTGGAGACAGTAAATACCCGTATCTCTCCTGTCCATCTGTGTGCTGTTATATGAGGGTCAGGAGGCTTGTGTTTGAGCCAACTCACCGGACTCTACCTACCCACGCACGCTGCCACTCAGAGTAGTGCCCCTGGGACACCGCGCATGAGCCCCCGGGATCGCTACCATGCTGGCAGCTACCAGCAACTTCGGAATAAGCGCACAGCCTCCCAAGGGGCGCATCTCCTTTGCACGGGTTTGCTCTGATGTGTTTGTTAAAATCAATCAACCACATCCATTTCTTTACAGTCCCTCGTGTGAACGCGTGAGCGTGTGCGTAGCTGTGGAGTGGGCGTGGAGAGGGCAGCAGATGCTCTGGCGAGCGGCACCCACCAGGAGCCCACAGGGAGGGGTGCTGATGCCCCAGGACAGGCCGAGCCTGGCTGGGCGGGGGGTTGGAGGGAAGGAGGGCCCCAGGCCCAGACCCACCTGCCTTCTGGATGCGGGCTAGCTCCTTGGTGGTCGCGGCCGAGGCACTGAGCCCACACTGGTTCTCCGAGAAGACCCGAAAGGAGTAGGTGTTTCCCACGATGAGGTCAGAGATGGTGCACGTGGTCGGGTGGTAGCGCTCCAGGACCGTGAACCATTGCTGCGGGGACCCCGGCCCAGTCATCTTCTCCTCTGACCCTTGCCCTTGCCCTCCTGGCTCACCCTGCGGCCCCTTCCTCAGAGGGGCTCATTCCAGGCCTTATCCCAAGGGAGCTGAACCATCCAGCTTTGGGAGACAGGGTCCCTGGATACTCAGATGACCTCGCTAGGGTCCTCAGAGAATTCTAGATTCTTACGGCTCAAAGTGTGGCCTGAGGACCTGCAAACTCAGAATCACCTGGGAAGTGCAGGATCTCAGCCCCCGCCCCAGACCTAACGAGTTAAGGCTGGCATTTTAGCAAGATTCCCAGGTGATTCATAGGCACATTACATTTCCAGAAGCACTTCTCTAGACCTTGAAGGGCCGCAGAGAGCCCCCCTTGCAGTCTTCAGGAGGCAGCTGAGGCCCAGAGAGGAAAGGGATCTTGCTAAAAAGCCACATGAGGATCAGGTTAGTGGTAGTTAGACTAGAGCGTGCTCCCTGGACTCTTGGAGGGCCAGGCTTTCCTGGCCACCTTGGCCCCTTCCCCCCGCCGCACGCTGCTCCAGCGGGCCTCACCCCTGTCTTTTTGTCTGCCTTCTGCACTGTGTAGCCCAGGAGCTCTGTGTTGCCTGTGTCCTGGGGCGGTGTCCACTCAAGAGCAGCGTTGCAGCCCCAGACGTCCAGTAGCCGGATGCTGCTGGGGGGTCCAGGTTTCTCTGCAGGTCCAGAGTGTGAGGGGGGTGAGGAGGAAGGCTGGGCTTGCTGCAAAATCCCCACACCCAAGATCTGGCTCCCGTCACACACTCCCTGGCCTAATCCCGTCAGCAGTCAGCTCTGGGGTAGGAGGTGGGGTCTCTGGGTCCCCAGCAAGGCAGCCCCACCTCCCCTGGCCCCGTACCAATCACCAGGATGTCGATGGCTGCCTTGGCCTCCAAGCCTTCCAGACGCACAGTGAGCTCATAGCAGCCTGAGTCGGAGCGCTGGGCCGAGCGGATGAAGAGGATGGAGTCCTGGTCCCCGGTGCGCACATTCACCCGCTGGCTGTCCAGGGCGTGGCCATTATGGGTCCAAGAGGCCTGAGGCTTGGGACTCCCCTGGGAAGGAGGAGCTCTCAGGCTAGGTGCAGGAGATGCGAGCACCCCCATACCCACTCAATTCCGGGGATCTCTGGAGCTGTGCTCAGGGGAGCTGGCCCCAATAGCCCTTCCAGGAGAGACGCAGGTGCTGCTCACAGCCTCCTTCTCCAGGTGTCCAGCCAACCCTGGGACCACCCATCCCGACCACAGGCTGGAGAATCACAACTGAGTCATGTGTACAACAGAGGGAGGGTGAAGCTCTCTTGGTGGGTCTCATGAGGGCCGACCCTCATGAGGATCCTGACATTTCCAGGGTTCCTGCGACACACCTCAAGTAGGGGCCCTGATTTCCATCCAGGCTGTGATCGTGGGCAGGGGCCATACCTACCTGGAAGGGGATTTGCAGGTTGACTGGCTCTCCCGCCTGGCGGATGTAGGTCTGACGGAGGTGGCGGGGGACTCGGATCTTGGGGGTCTCTGCATCAAAGGGAGAGGCCAGGCTTAGCATGGCACGGGGTTGCTGATGGGGGGCTACTGTGGTAGCCGCAGGAAACAACTGGTGAGGGCTGCTGGCTGGGCAGGAGGGCTCCTAGTTGTGCTCTGGGGCTGCCCGCTTGTGGGAACGGCTAGTGGAGATCCAGGGGCCCAAATCCCTCAAGGCCCTTGGGGAGTTGAGAGCTGGGAGGTTCCAGGAGGGCAGGGCCTCCATGGTGTGAACTGGTAAGCATCCCGGGCACTCCCTTGGCGCCCTCACCCTGCCAGGCTGGGATTTACCCTGCAGCCCAGGCATGCCAGGGCTCCAGATGGGTCCTGGCGGGCTCCTTGGCTCCCCCTAGTGGGGAGCAGGTGCTGCACCTGTCGGCCTGCATTCCCAGGAGAGGTGGCCATGCCTTCTTCCTCCTCATCCAGCACCCTCCATTCCCCGGCAGCCCAGAACCTCCAGAGAAGCCCCTGTGAGATCCATTTGCCCATTTCTCTGTCGGAGGCCATATGGGAGGTTTAGGATCTTTCCTTTCTTAAATGAGGGCAGAGCAGCTATACCCCTTCTTTCTCTGTCACCCCTCCCACTACCTTTCGGTCTCACAGTTGGGAAGTCCTTCCTGAAATCTCACTTCAGTCCCATGCTAGCGGGGGGTGGGGAGCCAGCTTCCTGACTGTCACCTAATCAGGTGCGGCCACCAAAGCTGCTGTGCATTCTAAGGGAGGCTGCCGCAGCCCCTGCCATCCCCCCACTCCCCGCCCCGGGCGGGGGCAGGAGTGGTGGAGCTGAAGCTCCTCGGCAGCAAACAGGTGGCAGCAGTTGGTCGGTGGCACACAGGCCGGAGGGGAGGAGATGGTGAGAAGGAACACTGTGTCTCCGAGGATTAGCTGTGCAGGCCCTTGGCTCTGGGAGCATAAGGAGTGGAACGATCTAGGGGCAGCTGCAGGGGGCCAGGAATGCTTGGCAGCTCCAGGTGGCTAAGAAGAGACAGCTGAGCAGCTGAGGATTCTGGACAAGGTCCCCACCCTGCCCTGCCCATGAGGAGGGCCTGGCTGGTCCCTGTTTGTTCGCGGCCTCCTCCCCCTCTTCTCTCCAGGAAATCCCCTTCTCTCCTGCCAGAGGAATTGTAATGGAGTCGTGGGTGCAGAGTCTGGCTGGCTCCTTCAATGTTGGGCCTTGGAGTAGAGAGCCTTGGCCTCTGTACCCTCTCAGAGTCTGAGCTCCTGGGGCAGGTCCAGGACCCTCCCAACCAGGAGGGCTTCCTGGCGCCTCCAGGC
Organism: Halichoerus grypus; assembly: GCF_964656455.1. Lineage (NCBI taxonomy): Eukaryota > Metazoa > Chordata > Mammalia > Carnivora > Phocidae > Halichoerus > Halichoerus grypus. Next base: position 129,088,374 of record NC_135718.1, read on the forward strand.
TAGAGTCGACATGTCCATACCGTGGCTGCCAGGTGGGGTCATGTCTGCCCCAGACTCAAAGGATGGGAGGGTCCCAGAGAAGACTCCCGGACTCCCGGACGCTTGGTGGCACAGGAATGGTCCTGTATGGGAGGCAGGTTCTGGGATTGCTGCTAATAGGCTGAGTGACCGCGAGGGAGTCCTGGAGCCCCTGGGGACCTGCTTGGCTTGGATGGACCAGCTGTCATAGCCCTTGATTCTAATCTCCCTAGCCCCGTGGTTCCCACATCTCTTGGGCCTTGAAGTTGAGAAGTATTTCCTTGAATCCAAACTTGACCTCTCCTGTGGCTCTGAAGCCCACTCTTTTTGGAGGCCTCCTGTGGGTGCAGGGGAACAAGAAGGAAGGTAGAGAAGGCCTCAGGCCACCTGCTGGCCTGTGTCTCTCTTCACCCCAGGCCCTGGGCTGTCCTCAGAGACCTCAGATCAGATCAAATGACTCACTGCCATTAACAGACTGAAACCCGATCGGCTCTGGGAAGGGAGCAAGGGTAGGCTTGAGGCTAATGCACCCTGCAAATAGAAGCCTTACAAAGGGACAGCAGCTGGCCTCCAAGGTCCCCAGCACACCGCTGCCCTCTGGGGATGCACAAAACTTCACAGGCCTGCAGGCTCTCGTCTGTTTCTCCCACTAGGGACGTGGTGGGATAAGAGGCAAGCAAAGACTTCTTTCTGTTCAAAAACCTTTGGGAGGATCTGGAACCCAGGCCATATGACACGAGCTGAAAATGGGCAGAAAATGAACTTCCCTGGCCGCTGGAGGGATTCAGATTAGATAGGAAGAAGAACAAAATGGCTTTTAGCATTGGGACACTGAGGCAGGTGACCTGGGGAGCTTGAGCTTTTGTTTCTGGGAGTCAGGGACACCCTCCCCCAATGCTTGGGGGCTGGGCCACTCAGGGAAATGGCCTCTTTGACCTCCAGAGGCTTGCTGCTGAGGAACCTGGAACTTTCTTAAGGCAAGATAGTGATAGCATGTGGCTTGTGCATGTGAGGGTGGGATGGGGGGAGATGATTGTCTTGTTTCCTCTGCCCATCAGCCTCAGGTTTCCCTACCTATCACATAAGGTGCCTGGGAAGGGCTGGGAGCAGGAGATAAAAGGATGGGCTTTACCGATGATCTTCTGGATGTGGACAGGTTGTTGTAGCACAGCTGGTGGGCCAGCCCCCGCAGAGCTCACTGCAGCCACACGCAGGAAGAACTTGTCCTCCAGAGCCAGGTTCCGCATGGTCAGCTGGGTCACCATCAGGGGCCGGGCGTTCACGGGCACCCACTCCGAGCCTGGGGAAATGGACAGCATGCAAGGCCCCGGCTTCACGGCCATGGGCATCCTTCTCAGTGGGGCTTTCCTCCTCCCTGGGGATCTGGGGCAATGGACCTCCCACCCCGGGCCTTATTTGCCCCTTGCTCTCCTTCCCTGACTTCTTGTCAAATGGCATCAAAGACACCCGGTGTTAGAGCCCTGAAATGGTGGTCAGAGAAGGTATCACTAAAGCCCGGAGAGGGCTGGACACATCTGCCAAGTCATGCAGCAAGGTAAGGACAAAGGCAGAGGCCAGGCTGAACTTGGCCACCATGGAGGTGAACAGGACAGAGGCAACAGGAATTGGGCCATTGCCCTGGTCCCCTGTTTCTCTTCACTGTCTCCTATTCTTAAGTGCCCCTGCTCCCAGCTTCTCTGTCCCCCCTCCGGCTTGCCCTCCCCAAGCCGGCTCCTCTGAGACTCAGCATCTCCTTCACTTCCTATCAGACCAGCACCCCAGCGGCCCCGACCCCTCTCTCCCTGTTACTCAGAGGCTCCCTGGAGCTGGAGGATGGGGTGGGGGGTGTCTCCTGAGGTTATTTGGACATCCTCCTGCCTCAGAGGTCCATGGGGTGAGCAAGAAGTGTTAGGTGAGTGGGTTGAGGGGACCACTTGCACTTTCTTCTTCTGTATCTCCCCCCAGACTGGCCCAGCTGCAGGGTCTGGGGGCTTGTTGCTGCGACTCCCAAGCCCACCTCCCCTGGGGGTACGCAGGGCTTAGCCCAGAGCTCACCTCCTTCTCTGCAGAGCTCCAGCACATAGCCCTGGAGCCCCAGCCTCCCTAGCCTCTCCGGTGGCTCCCAGCTCACGGTCACCGAGCTGTCGCTCACATCCTCCAAGGCTAGCTGCAACGGGGCACTGGGCACATCTGGGGGAGAAGTAGGGGGAGATGAAGAGGTCTGTGGTGGAGAACTCTCCCCCGCCCGCACTCCCTGCCCCACCTCTTGTCACCTTCACTTGCAGGGGCAGGTTTAGTGGCTGCGGGGGCCGCAGGGGCTGTGGGGGCAGGCTCCTGTGGCGTGGGAGCCCGCTCTTCCCCGGTGGACGCCAATGCTGCCACTTCTCCAGAGGGCTCGGTGGTGGACGCCTTGGCCGGCTCAGAGGCGGTCTCCTCCGGACCACAGGTGGGGGCCTCCAAGGCGGCTTTCTCTGTCATTGCTGGGCTGGCTGGGGGTGGTCAGGCTGGAGTGTGCAGGGATCAGCAGGAGAGGGTCTGGGCCTCCAGGGTGCCTGGGACACCTAGGTCCAGGCTTATATAGTCAGGGGCTGCCCCACCCCCAGCCAAATGATGATTCCCAGCTGTGGGGTCAGGTCAGGCAGGGGGACTGGGGGGCAGGGAGATGCCTAGGCCAGGAATAGCTCAGGGGGAGGAACTGCAGGGTCCCTTGAGGAGCGCACTACCTCGTCTATCACTCCGATTGGATCTCAGCAGCCAGGGTGTTGGTGCCCGGAGGGGAGGAGGGCACAGATGGATGAGATGGGGCATTGCCGAGAGCTGGTGCCAGGAGTCAGGCCAACGGGAACAAGAGCTTCCATCTGGAGAAGGAACCCAGATCACGCTTTGTGTTTGGCCTCTGCGGGGCCACTTGTACCCAGGGCTTCTCAGCCAGGTGCTGGGACCCAGACTGCCTGAAACAGCCTTCCCTGGGGAGCACTCCCAGCTTTGCTTCTGGGGTCCCACACTCCCCTCGGCCTCACGCTCCCTGGGCATTCTCACATGTGCTGTGTGGGGTTGAAGGTTCCAGAGAGGAAGGGGATTGGGATGCCAAGGTGGGGCTGGTGGGAGGAAGGTCTTCCAGCAATGGGGCCCCAGGAAGGGGGCCTAAGGTCCCTGGTTACTGCTTTTGCTGGAGAGGACCCAGTCTCCCCAATCCCTGCGACAATCCCCTAGCCCTTGGCAGTGAGATAAAGTCATGAGGCAGAGCTGGAAGAGACCCCAGAGGAGGACGGCACTCTGAAACTTCTAGACTCTTTGAAGCAGGGAGGGTTACGAGGCGGGTACAACCAAACGTCTAGTCACGGATCCATTCACCCAATAAAACGTTCAGACTGGCAATCAGTTAACAAGCCTGAAAATACCACGTGTCAGGGAGGAGGGGAGGCCACGGGGACGGTCATGGCCGGTGGGAGTGGCGGTCGAAGACATCCCTTTGGAAAAAGGGAGACGGCATCTGGTAAAAACGGAAAATGGGCATGTCTGCGACCCAGCAGTGACAGCCCTAGACACTGTCACACGTGCCCAGGAGACATGCATGCCAATTCGCACAGCAGTATTATTTGTAATAGCCCAAACCTGGGGAAGGCCCCTGTCCCTCCACAGCTCACTGTGGAGCACGTGTGCACCTATAATCCAAAATACGGGACGGGACGAGCCAACTGCAGCCGCGGGGGCGACCTAACAGATCTCACAGTTTCATGGTGAACAAAGGGAGGAAGGCTCAAGAACAGTGGGATCCCACCCATGTTAAATTCAAAGGCAGACAACCCCACGCTCTCTTCCTCCAGGGGCTTCTGTAGGTGGTGAGACCCCAGGGGGAGGCAGGGGGAGGTCAGGAGCGGTGCCTCCAGGTGGAGGGACAGGGTGTCTGTGCTTGTGAGGTCTTGGGGGGCACTACTGAGGTTTCATTTCCCTTCCGGGGTGGGGTGGGGGGGTTATACAGGTTTTCACGAGTTAGTAATTCTTTAAATGAAACAAATCCATTCTATGCACTCTTTAGCATGTATGCTATATCCCAACATTTAAAAATAAATACACAGGAGTGTGGCTGCCTTTCACTGCTTGTTGTCCTTGTTGTAGCGGAGGGCCTGGGGAGCCTCAGGGTCCGGCCCTGCCTGGGTGCCCGCGCCCTCTGCCAGGTGACTCAGTGTCCTGCCAGGCAGGAGGCGGGCCCCAGAGACCCGATCCCCATCCCTGGCCTCTGACTCCGCAGCTATAAGTGAATGTGACTAACTCTGCAGGACCCTGAGTCAGCCCTGCGGAGCTTGTCCCAGGCTGGGGGAAGGGTGGCTCCAGGGAGGAGGAGGGGGGTTGGCTGCCCTGGAGGGCTCACAGCCCCGGGGGTTTGGAAGACCCTTGTGTTGTGGGGTGGGCAAGGGGCGGCGACTGGGGAATTCCTGGCCCCACTGGCCCGTGATGAAATGCCAGGACCCTCCCGAGGCTCTGGCCAAGCTCTCACTTCCCTTGCCTTGAGCAGGGCTGTGACCTTGGGATCAGTTGCATCTGCTCAGCTCCAGCTGGTTCAGATTTCAGGGTGGCCAATAGGTACTTCCTTCCCTACACCTCAAACCAGTGTCACAAACCAAGGCACGGATAATCGGAACATGAGGGAATCCACACATAAATTCTCTTTGATTTTGGAGTGTGCCTCCGGACTCCAGATACAAGGCATGCCTGGGGCCCTGGGAGTTCCACAGAAACCTGACGAGAGCATTTCTACCTCATAAAGGCTGCAAGACCAGCGGGTCTTCTGAGCCCATCCCAACTCATCTGTATTCCCATCCCACCTGCCTGCCACCTCATGTCCCCGGCCACAGCCTGAACAGAGCAGCCTTGTCTCTGCTTGGGTTGAGGGCCGAGTGTGTCCCAAAAGGAGAGACAAGGGAGACAGAGGGCTGAGTGGCAGCCTTAGGACATCTGACAAATTTCCGCCCAGCAATGGAAGGGGCTTTTTAAGGTCATGAGCCACCTACCCGTCTCTGGGAGTCTCAGAGGCTGGACGGCCATGTCTCAAGCACCCTGCAGAAACTCCAGGCCTGGGCCAGAGGGAGGGTGCAGGAGGACGTCGGGGTCTCCTTCTAGCCCTGAACGGCCAGGGTCAGGGCTCTCTAACCTGGCCCTGGGTTGGCTCCCTACCCCCTCCCAGGGGCTCAGAGGAGATGAAGGTTTGGAATGTGGCTTCCTTCCTAGTACCTGCTAACCTGCAGGAAACAGAAAAGTCTTCTTTCAACAAGGAACTATGTCAAGAGGTCTGGACTACTTTATTATCTGGAAGGCCATCAGCCCTCCTGAGTTAAGTCCACAGCGGATGGATCTTAGGAGGCCGGCCTCCTTTTGGGACTCCCCGGGGCCCAGCAGAGGCCAGGGTAGCCTCACTTCTGCACCTTCTACAAGCTCCAAGCCCCCGAGCCTGAGAGAGGAATCCAGAAGACATGATGGAGGGGAGCCCAAAGAGACCGAAGCAAGTGCCAACACACGTGAAGCTCTGGCGCTTTATTGAGCAGCAGCTGCAGAATTAGGGAAGGGAAGTGGGAGGGGAGACGTGATCATGTCCCTGAGTGCAGCTTTCAAGCTGGGCTTGCAGAAGGGGTAATAAGTGTGGCTCTGCTTCATGAGAGATGTGCTGCTTGCACGGGCCAAATGGTGCCCTTCGGCAAGGAGGCCTGGGGGTAAGGGAGTCCAAGAAATCCCCTTGTGTGGGGCTGGGGCCATTGAGCATTTTCATGAATCAGCAGCGATGTGCTAACCCCGGGGCTTCCACCGTGCTGGCCCCCAGGACTTAGCTGCCCACGGCCCTACCTCTACCCGCTGCTCCACTGGAGCTGAGCTCAGACGGTTCCCCTGTGGCCCTCCGCGTGGGGTCCAAGGGAGGGAGACTGAGGCTCAGGCGGGGACTCAGCAAGGTGGGCGATCAGGCTCCGGGCCAGCAGGGATGCCCCTCGCCCCACCGTGTGCAGGACAGGGGCTAAGCCGCGCCGAGCGCCTCCTTGATGGCAGTGGTGAGAGGGAAGCGCACAGCCCCCCTGCAGAAGATACCCTGGAAGTCATCCAAGTCCAGAGCCCACACCATGGCGCCGGCCAGCTGCTTGTTTCTCAGGTACTGCACCTGGCAGGGAAGACCCAGGGGGGGCAGAGCTGGGTTCCCGGGCTGGAGTGTGCACGGGGCGGACGTGCTGCCTGGGCCCCTGCCTAGGGAAGGGAACAGCGGGCACCCAAGACCTGAGCCACCCCGCCCCCACGACCCAGCACCGCCCTCAGTGCAGGGGACCTGAATCTGGCTGCTTGGAGCGGGGCTCCCTCTCCCTCTTCATCCTGGGGCACGGCCTTGAGAACCTACCTTGTTTTTGACGCTCTCCCTGTCGTCGTACCCCACCCACTGGTTGCCCTTGGTGGCATAGGGGACCTGCTGGCCAGTGAGTCTATGGACCGTGGCGAAGTGCAGGAAGTCACAGATCTGAGCAGAGAACAGGGCCGGGTGGCATGGCGAGCTGGGTGAGACGGTGCAGGTCACCAGGGAGATGCCCCTCCCCACATCTCTTTCAGCCCCTTGCTTCATCCCGCTCAAGACATCTGCCCCCAGCCCCCAGCCCCCAGCCCCCAGACTGCAGTCCTCATGCTGATGTATGTAAACCAGATGCAAACATCCCAGGGTTCTGGGGGTGCTGTAGCCTGAGGGCATGAAGGGGACTCTGGTTTGCTTCCGGCATCTTAAATAGGGATGTGGGAAATGATGGGTTGACGTAAGGACTGGCCCAAGGTGATACAAAGTAGCAGAGGCAGGGTCCAAAAAGAACCCGCCTTTGGGCCATTGCTCTTTTCTGGGCTGGCAGGAAAACCTCAACTAGGGCCAGAGGGGTGTCTGGGAGCTTGGTGGGGCAGACCCGGTGTGCCCGAAGGAGACTTAGTAGCAGGAGGCCTGACCTCCCCCCTTCCTCCTCCTCAGGTTTTTATCCCCAAAGGAGGAAATGGGGGGTGGGAGGCTCACCTTCCTCAGGGCCTCTGGGTGTGTGGGGATCTTACCTTCTCCCTAGCTCATACCTCATAGTAGGCCAGGATCCCTTCCTCCTTGGTGAACCGGCCTGGTAATCCGGGCCCTGAGATCGGGGCTCCCACACTGGTCTTGGAGGAGGCCAGAGTGAAGCTCCTCCCAAAGGCAGGGATGCCCATCACCAGTTTATCGGCTGGGGCTCCTAGCCTCAACATATAGCTCACGGCATAGTCCTGGGGGAGGGGAGGGGGGAGGGGAGGAGCTGTTAGCAGTGCTGGGGGTGCAGGATGGGCAAGACTGTACTCCCACTGCCGCCTTGACAGGTGGAGTTCCTGGCGCACCCGGCATCTGGGACACGCTTCCTCCTGGGAGCTGATAATCGCAATCTAAAATGCATTTTGTAGTTGCATTCTCCAAAGAATGGTCTTAGGTAAAGGAAGGGATTATGACTGTTGACAACCAATCCGGTGATCAGCTCAGGTTACCAAGTGCAAGGCTGGTCTAGACCAGACTCCTGCCTCCTCTCTTCTGCAGGCATGGAGCACTCACAGACTTTGGGCTTCAGTTTTCTCATCTGTGGAGTGGGCCCCATAAGCCCTCCCTTGCAGGATTCCCGAGGGGCACAGTGTTGGTGTGTGAGCACTGGCAGGTGACAGGTCTCTGGGGCCCCCTGCCTGGCCAGCCACCCTCCTTCCAGGCACTCACGACGTTGTTGAATCTGTCAGAACTCGCATCCTCCTGGCCTCGGAACAGGGGGCTGTGATGTCCTGTGGTCTGACGCCAGGCTCCATGAAAGTCATAGCTCATGAGGCTGATGAAGTCCAGGTGTCTGGGAAAGAGAGGTCAGAGGGCGAGGCAGGAAATTAGAAAGGCTCTTGGCCTCGCATCCATCACCCCAGCACAGTGGGAGCAGGGCAGGCAGGCAACCCTGAGGCAGGCCCCGTAGAGCCCTGTGATCCACTGTCCAAGCTGCCTGGCCACTTCCCCTCTGCCGCACCCGGGAGTGGGCTCAGAGCCCCATAGGTGCATTTAAGGCAAGAATGGAGTTCTTTTATTATGTCCCCAGCACACGATTGGCTGCTGGCCTCTGTCTTGCCTTCCACCCTCCACGCCTGCCACCTGCCACGTTCATCTTAGTGAAAGCAGATTAAAGAGTAGCATCAACAGACAGCCTGGTGGGGAAAGAGCTGGGCCAAAGGATGGCCCTGAACCTATGATCCACTGGAGTGGGGAGGAAGGTTTACACACACATACACACACATACCCGGGTGAGAGGGACCACATGTGGATTGCATGAATATGAGCTTTGGATATTTGGGGCAAATGGTTGAGAGCCACCTAGTTCCCACCTCCTAAATGATCAATTTAAACAGAGTCTATGCCTCCCTGAGATCATAAAGAAGATTCTGAAAAGTCATAGTGAAGAGCCTTTGTTCTTTACTCCTGTGTTTCCTAAGATCCATGTCTTCAGATTCCACTGACATCAGCCCCGCGGGGCTGTGAACTTCTCATCCTCACGTGCAGAAGGGGGCAGGGTGAGGAGGAGGGGTGGACAGGGCTGGGGTCCCCTGTGTGTGTGAAGACACCTCGAGGCATCTAGCAATGCAAAGTGTTACTGCTACTGAGCTGTGTCTGCGGTGACTAGTGCTCTGGTGGAGAAGACACCCCGCAGTGGCCGGCCAGTTTGTGTATCATCTCCTACCTCCTTTTCCACAAATGCATTCATAGAAACTCTCTCAACTGCTTAGCACAATACCCTGCGTGAAAATGGAAGGACAGGGATTACGGTGCCCCTTTTGACAGATGGGGAGACTGAGGCATGGAGAGCAGAAGTGACTTGCTCAAGGCCACACATCAAGTTTTTGGAAGAACGGGGACTAGAAATCCAGTCTTCTGACTCCACGTGGAGCGCTGGGGCCGGGCAGGGCTGGGGACTCACTGGGATATCTGGGCGATGTCGTAGCCACTGTCGATGGTCACCTTCCCTGCGGACACTGCTGCGCTGAGAAGCAGTTGCTGTCTTGTTCCCTCCTGGGCTTCCCTTGCAAACTCAGCCTTCATTTTCTGGTTGGGAGAGAGGCAGGTGAGTGACGGGGGCCTGCACAACCCCAGGGGCTGTGTGCGAGGGAGCCTTGTGAGAGAGGCCGAGGTCTCCGAGCATGTCATTGACCTTCCCCATCTGCTGGGACCCCAGCCTGACTGCGCTTCAGGGCGAATGCTAGAGTGGCCCATTGGTGGTCCCACCTGGGGCTCACCCACCCTTCTCCTAAAACACTGTTTGGACCCATCCCATCCCCACACCCCACACACACCCATCAACGCTCCATTGCTCCCTGTCCGAGAGGGACCATGAGGACAGACAGTGGTCCTCGTTGGCCCACAGATTGTGTTGGAAGAAGTTTGTTTTTCAGTCTGTGTTTTGTTCATGCCGGTACATGAGACTACAAAAATTAAAGTGGTCTTTAAATTTATATTTAGTGGTCTTTAAAATTAAAATGATATGGGTGCTGTGGACAATTTGTTTGGATAATCACTCTGCCCCTGGGGCCCTGGAGATGCTTGGGCTGCCCTCATCAGATGTGGCCAAGTGTCCCCAAGGCAGTGCATGCTGGGGAGTGGCAGCATCGATTTGGGAGCTAACAGTGGGTAATGATGCTCCCCACTACGTGGGCGTTCTGCTTAGTGACCTTCTGCCTCTGAGGACCCTGCCACACCTCCCACCGTGGTCACAAGATGTCTTCCTTGTTGTGTCAGATCTCAGGGCACAAGCCAGTTTGTCTTTCCCCAGTCCGGGTCCCCGGACCCTGTGGCCAGGCGGCCTCAGACCCCTCTCAGCCTGCCCTCAGGGGGCCGCCCCCTGGTGCCAGCGCACTTCGCCCCCGCTCTCCCTGACCAGCCAGCACCTTGACCAGCCTGGTGAAGTAGCGCTTGTCTCTCCGGTCAGGGTAGAGCCAGGCCAAGTCGAGCCCGTCGAAGCCGTGGGTTCGCAGAAACGGTGGAACCGACTTGATGAAAGTCCTGCTACTCCGGGTCTTGGAGGCTATTTTGGAAAATCTAGGGCCCCAATCACCCCAGTGGAGTGCTCAGCACTGACATGCTGGTGGCCTCGGGCATCTCCAGGGGTTTCTGAGGCCTGTGATGTGGGGGCCTGAACCCCCGAGCTCCAGAAGGGCATGGCTGGGACGGGACCCACCTCCAGGCATTGAGATGCTGGAGCGGCCAGTCCAGGTTCCAGGCCCTGCTCTAACACCTACTAGCCAAGCCACCTTGGAAAGGTCATAACCTGCATCTCAGTTTCCTTGTCGGTGAAGTGGGGATAATGGCCGTGTCTCACAGTGCTGTGGTGGGGATCCCCTGTGATTGTGGCTCAACGGGGGCCTGAAGCTGAGCCATCACTCAGTAAGCGGGAGCTGTTAAGGCCATGTCTTGCCCCCCTTTTCAGCCCTGCTCCAACCCTACCCACTCCAGGGAGTCCCTCCAGGCTCTCTACACTCCCCAATTTTCGATTCCTTCCATCTCTCTCCTTCCAGCCCTAGGGGCAGTATCTCCCAGAAGTCCTGTGGTTTCAGGTCTGAGAGGCAGTAGATGGAACACTGGCCGGGGGTCAGAAGATCCACTGACGACGTACTGTGTGACTCTTGGCAAGGTCCTCTCCCTCTCTGGGCTCTGGTTTCTTCGCTGTACACGGGGTGGGCCCCCAACACCCATTTAGCCCCCCGTGCCTAACCTGTCTGCAGCCCCTGTGGCCCTCTACAGTGGGTAAGGGAGACCTATGCCTCCTCCCCCCATTCCATCATCCTCTGGGGAGTGGGTCCTACCTTTGAGAACCAAAGTTCCATCCTCCAACAGAGAGGAGGGTCTTCAGGTTGGGGTTCCTGTGGGGCACAGAGAGGCAGGAGGGCCGGGGTGGAGTGAAGCTGTTGTAACATGGGCCGGCCCCGTGTGTGGGAGGCTACTGCAGGGTGCCAGCATTGGGTGGGAGGTGCTTCCAACCCTGAAATTCAGGGTTCTAGGAGGCATAGACTTTGCGGCAGTTACTCTGAGGTATCCTGCCCATTTTTGTTTCCCCTGAGTGGGGAAGCCAGGAAATGGAAAAATAGGGTCATGAGTATTTTCCACGGTCCCTGGAGAGGCACCCCCAGTGGGGGAGAGGACTCCCCTTCCCCAGGGGAGCTCAGCCGGCCTTGTTCTACAGCCTGCCTCTCTCACCACCAGGCATGGCCTAGCATGTACCCTCATCATCTGCTCCCACCAAAGCCCAGGCCCTCCACTTCCCCAGCCAGGGTCCCCGGGGGCCGTCCCACAGCCTCCCGAGCAGAGGCGCCCTGCCCTGGGACCAGCCAGTCTAGCCCTCCATCTGCCTCCTGTCCTGGCAGCGTGGGGCCCAACCTGTTCTTGAGCCTGTTCAGTGTGTTATAGAGGGTGACATCATTCCACTCCCAGGTGTCTATCTCGTTGTTGCTTATGTTGGCGAAGCTGTAGATGACGTGGGTGCAGAGGAAGGGGTCGATGGCATCTGGGTAGCACCTCCCAAAACTGTCCCGGTACTGGGACCAGCTGGTGTAGTAGCAGACCAGTTTGTACGCAGAATCTGGAGAAGAAGTCTGGGGTGGTGCCTGAACCGGGACGGAGCCAAGGGGCCTCTGGCTGAGCCCTGCACTGAGCACCGATGGAGTACTGGGGGCCGGGGCCCAGATGTGAGCCAAGTTAGCATTCTCAACACAAGGGGCTGGCTCAGTTCCCTCTGCCTCTGATGACAATAAGGCCTATTCTGAAAAGGCTTTGAACAGATTAAATGCAGTAGATGAATATCCTGCAGACTAAGGACAGGGCACTGTGTGCGGTGAGCGTGGGGGCTGGTAAATAAAGGTAAAATGGGACTCGGTGCAAGTAAAGAAGGCTTCCTGGAGGCAGTGGCTTGGAAGGAGAGGAGGGACTGAGCCCAAAACAGCCAGTGTCAGAAGACCCTGGCCTTCAGAGTGGAGCCTTGTGGAACCTGCAGGGGGTCGTCGATCTGGGAGGCTCTGTTTCTTCTCTGCCTTCCTGCAGGAGTGTCCCTAACTTGTAACCCACCCAGAGGGGCAGTCCCCAGCCCCCCTCAGCCCGTCCCCCAAGCTGGGGCACGATCATAGTTGACCAGAAAGTCCTTCCCCTCCTCATTCCAAGTCCTCCTCCTGCAGAGTGAGCCTTTTCCGGTTACAGAGGAAGAACAGCGGGCGTCACCTGCCCATGCTGCCCCTGGGCCCAGCTGCAGTGCCCACCAGACCACCAGTCCGGGCCTTCAGCGGACCAGAACCTTTGAAGGGTTTTTATTTTGAATAATTTCAAATACACAGAAAAATAGAGGATAGTATAATAAACATCCATATGCAAATCGCCTTGGTTTGACATATGTTAATATTTCTGAGCCATGGGAATCACAGAAGAAACTGGAAAGTGCTCGCCTCTGCCAAGATCTCCTCCACGTCACCCTCAGCACACCCCCGTCTCCCGTGACTTGAAAGAGGGGTTACTTACAGTTCTGGAGCAGCATCAGGACCACAAAACCTGAAGGGAAATCCGGAGTCAGACCCCATGCGAGGATATCCTGCCCTTCCTTCTGCTCCACCCCCCACCCAGGGAATCAAGGGGTTAACACCAGTTGTCCTGCCCCCGTTTCCCCTCCCCCCCACCCCCTCCCCCCAGCAGGTAGGAGGCCAGCCTCTTGGTGCAGTGGCTTCCTGGGCCATCTGGGCCTCTCAGCCTGAAAACCCACAACCAAGCCAGCCTTGACCGGCCCGGACACCTGTCTGAGCCACCCTCAGCTCCATCCTGGCTGCAGCAGAGCGGGCTGGGCTGTGGCCGCGTCCTGTGCCCTCAGCTCTGTGTCTAGCCGCTTAGACAGGGCCTCTTCCCTGGGCTTCACGCTTCCTTTTTATATCTGTCCCCTTCCACTCCCACGAGCCCCCAAACATCCCATTTATGGGAACTGAGCTGTGTCAAGGAAGGAATTACCAGCGGGGAAGGGGCCAGGGAGGAGCACTGTGGGCCACCAGAGGAAGATTGAGAAAGCTTGGAGAGTTTTGAAAACTTGGGCCAGGTCTCTGGGAGGCAACTGCCACCCACGGGGGTGACTATCTGGTGGCTCCCGGGTGAGTGACCCAGCCTCATTCCCAGCCACCTTTCTCATTGCCTTCTGCACCCCCCCACACACACCCCCCACTTTTCTGCCTGCAGTTTCTGGGCTTTTCTGGCAGCCTCTCGGTTGGCATCATGAGCCCTCGGCCCAGGCCCTCGGCCAGGTGGAAACCGGGCACAGTTGAGTTCTGAAGCCCGCAGCGCCCCAAACAAGGCTGTTATTTACTTTCTTTCCGGGCCCACAGCATCCTGCCTGACGTGCTCCCCCCTCAGACTTTCTCTCTCCAAGCCTGGTTCCCACAGCCTGGCCCGAGAGTCAGGTGAGGGTCTGACAGCCTGGGAGCAGTTGCTGTGCTGATAATTTAAGGGAAATCTGGGGAGGAATTGAAACCCACCCCCACCCCACCCCCGGCTGCTCTGAGGCCCGATGCTGGTTTGCTTCCTTTTTGAAATTCCAGTTCCAGGGAGCGATGGGGGTTCTGCTGCAAGCCTGGGGCTGCAGTGAGGGATCAAGGAGTCAATTCCCACAGCCCCAGATTTCCCCCAGGAGCAGATAATCCTAGAAGATCGACAACCTCCATAATCTCTTTCGGTGATGCTTCTGACACCCAGACCTCACGATGTCACCCCCTCCCCAAGTCCTTGAATCACTGTCACTTATCACTGTCAGGGTAAGAACAAAACTTCTTAAGGAGGCTGCGCCGGCTTTGCCCTCTGCTTGGGGATACTTTCTTTGGCCAAAGATCCAAGACATCTCCATTCTTTGCAGGCTGCAAATTAATGAATAGGCGGCGAGTGAAATGTTCCAAATTCTAAGAGCCAGAGTGGGTCAGAGGGCTTCTTAACAAAGTCCTTTTATTTGTACCCTAACATTAGGTAATAATCTGACATTAGCCACCGCGGTTTCACAGTCCTCTCTTGGTGAGTGAGGTCTCTCCCCTTCTCCCTCTTCTCTCCCTTCCTCTCCCTATAAAACTGGAACGACCCCTCTTTATTGGTCAAGGAGTGGATAAAAAGTGCTTGGTCCAGAGTCACTCTGTACGTACTAAAGGGTCCCTGCTTCTCCCTTTTAAGGCAACTGCCTCCTTTTGGACCCTACAGGGTAGACAGCAATGCCAGTCAGTGATAACTTTTCCTCATTCATTGTGTGCTGAGAAGTGGACATCCTCTAATCTTTAAAAGAAGTATTACAAAGTAGTGTGCAATAAAAACATTTTCATTACAGGGTGAAGTATGTTAAGAACACACTTCCAATTTTCACTCTTCCTTTGTTAAAAATGATCTCATAGGCTCAGATTGGCACAAACCTTGTTGTCCCATGTCCCTCTCCAAACCCGTTTATTAATTCTACAAGTTCTACAGGAAAGTGGCATTATCACAACAAATGACCAAGATACCCCTGGGCCTGCCTCAGCAGCAATGGCTGAGGGTCCCATGGCTCAGCCCCTCCCAAGCTCATCTCATGTCCTCCTCTTCCCTACACTCCACCCATGCATGCCTTCTTTCATATCCTTATGTTTGCTCTACCCTTGCCCACCATAGGGTCTTTGCATATGCCATCGACGTGCCTATCAATAACTGAAGGGCCTGAAGTTTTATGCTGTTTGCACACTAATGAGTCAGCCACAGTTTCATGGATTCTGACAGAAGACACGAGAATGCTAGGTCAGAGACAAAGGACTTACTATTCATGGCACAGCAAGAAGCGTGAATTTCATGTTTGTGTCATTTTCTGTGATGAGAAAGCAGCCATTTTGAATTGCTGTCTGGACATTTTCTAGTATGACGACCCTGCTCACACTCAGAGTCTGGACATTTAGGTAAGGACCCGAGCTTAGGATTCCTGCCACAAGTTCTGGCTTGGCTTGTCCTGATATACCTTTTAAAATAACCACTTAGAGTTGAGCCCGTGAAAGTTAGTGACCTCCGCCCCAACCACCTTATAAGTAATAGGTGCTTGTTCTCTATCTCCTGCCTGCTCGTGACCTGGGACAAAGGACTGCCCTTCTCCCTATGATGGCCGTTTATCCTCGTTTCTGGGATTTGTAAGTAAAAAGTCTTGTGACTTGACTTCCCTTGTGTGACTGTATTGAAACCATGCCTTCAGTCGAAATGACCCCAGGGTTTTCACTTCCCCCAAATGGGAGCTCTGATGCTGAAGGCACCACCGGCCGAGGCCACGTGGATGGCTTGTGCCTCTTCATTCAGCAGGTCATAATCTGCATTTTCTTCATTTAACACACCAGCTGCGGGCCCCCATCACACTTCCCTTGGCCCCACGTTCCAGGGGGGGTGACGTTGGAGCAGCCCAGGTGGATGCTGTGCATGCAACGTCTTGCACCACAGCAGAGGAACTCTGAGTTTAAGAAACCCAAATCTTTTACAATGCGCGGTAAGCCTGCCTCTCCTTGGACCTGCGGGGAGACATTATCTTTATTACACTGGACAGTCAACGAAGCTGCCTTTTGCTCCATGGGAAGACACTGTTTCTATCTTCCAAGGCTGTTTGTTATACAAACATCATCAAAAAGGTGGCCTGGAACAAAGACAGCCTGTTCCTCTGCTCCTAGGATGTGCACAAATATAAGAGACTCATGGGGAGTTGTCTCCCACTACGGCCCCTCTGTGCCCACTTCATTCCTATTCATCCTTCAGATTGCAGCTCAGCAAGCACCTTCAGAAAAGGCAGATTCCTGGGCAAGGGAAACCCCCTTAGTGGGGCTGTCAGGGTACTTTGTGCCCCTTTTCCTAGTATCCAGTGGGGTTATAATTTTACATCTTGTGTGTGGATGTCTTATTAATGTCTGCCTCCCTCACTAGACTATAAGCTCAGTAAAGGCAAGGACTGGGCCAATTCTTTTGAAGTTAATTTTTATAATTTTTTTAAAGTTTACAATTAACATACAGTGTTATATTAGTTTCAGATGTACAATATATGATTCAACAACTCTATACATTAGTGCTCATCACGGTAAGCGTACTCTTAATCCCTTCACCTGTTTCACCCATTCCCCTGCCCACCTCCCCTCTGGTAACCTCCAGTTTGTTCTCTGTATTTAAGAGTCTGTTTTTTGCTTGTCTTTTATTTGTTTGTTTTGTTTCTTAAATTCCACATATTAGTGAAATCATATGGTATTTGTCTTTCTCTGACTTATTTCACTTTGCATTATACCCTCTAGATTCATCCACATCATTGCAAATGGCAAGATTTTCTTTTTTTATGGCTGAGTAATATTCCATTGTGTGTGTGTGTGTGTGTGTGTGTGTGTGTGTGTGTAACATGTATATATACATATATAATCCACATATATATGTGTATATACATATAGAATCCACATCTTTATCCACCTATCTATGGATATTTATCCATTTATCTATGGATGAATACTTGGGTTGCTTCCATATCTTGG
Source organism: Halichoerus grypus (assembly GCF_964656455.1). Taxonomy (NCBI): domain Eukaryota; kingdom Metazoa; phylum Chordata; class Mammalia; order Carnivora; family Phocidae; genus Halichoerus; species Halichoerus grypus. The sequence goes on from NC_135718.1 coordinate 129,104,946, forward strand.
CTATTGTAAATAATGCTGCGATAAACATAGGGGTACATGTATCTTTTTGAATTAATATTTTCATTTTCTTTGGGTAGTAGTAGAATTACTACATCATAGGGTAGTTCTATTTTTAACTTTCTGAGGAACTTCCATACTGTTTCCCACAGTGCCTGTACCAGTTTGCATTCCCACCAACAGTGTAAGAGGGTTCTCCTTTCTCCGCATCCTCACCAACAGCTGTTGTTTCTTGCGTTGTTGATTTTAGCCATTCTGACAAGTGTGAGATGGTATCTCATGGTGGTTTTGATTTGCATTTCCCTGATGAAGAATGATAATGAACATCTTTTCATGTGTCTATTGGCCATCAGTATGTTTTCTTTGGAGAAATGTCTGTTTATGACTTCTGCCCATTTTTAGTGGGATTACTTGTTTTTTGGTGTTGAATTGTATCAGTTCTTTATATATTTTGAATATTCACCAGGATTGGGTCAGTCTTATTTATTTTATTGTATCCATCCCCAGTGATTGACATAGAGTAGATGCTTAGTAAAGTACTCACTGAATGACTGGATAAATGAATGAATGAGTGATCTCAAGATCGTCCATAACTCCAAACTCTTCTATTTTGAACCTGATGTTTGTGAAATTTCATCTCATTCAGTAGTTCTTGCCACCCTGAATAAGCCCCCATACTACACTGGTCATCCATGTACTCATTCAACCAATGCTTATTGAGCCCTCACAGGTGCCTTGCACTGTAGGAGAGGACAGAGACAGAAAGATGAGTGAAAACATAGTCAGTCCCTCTCCTCTTGAAGTATATGGTCTGTCAGAGAAGATGGACATTAAACAAAGAATCACATAAATAAGTACTTTATTACAATTGTGAGAAGTTTACCAAAACAATTCTGAGGGTTGGGAGACTTTATAAGTGGTGTGGGTGGTCAGGGAAAGCTTTCATAGCAAGTGATGTGTAAACTGAGGTGGGAACAAAGGGAAGGTGCTGGTCTGGCTAAAGAGCACGTAAGGCAGAAGGAACAGAAAAAGCCCAGGGTAGAAAGAGGCTGCCATGTTCCGGGAACTGAAAGACCTCAAGAGTAGTTGAGGCAGGGAGGGGAATGAGGGAGGCACGGATGAGGCTGGATCAGGAGCAGGAGTGTGCACAGAACTGCCTCTCCCAGGACAAGTTCCTGGACCTCTGGGGGTGGCCTTTTGGGCAGAACTGTTTGGAGGATCCCTTCCTTTTGCATGGGGTGTCAAAGCAAACAGATGTGGTGTTAACTTCCCATGAAATATTTGAAGGGGAAGTCCTCTTTTTATAGGTGAGTCTTTTCTTCCAGATGTGAACTTCTGCCAGGCAGGAGTTCAAATTCATCTCCAAATCCTCAGCCCCGGCTCAGTGTTGTGGTTGGCACATAGTCCATGCTATCAAAGTCTCAGAGACAGAAACATTTAGACAAGAAAACAAGGACTTGGGAAAAGGGAAAAGGAGTCAGACTTTAGGAAGAAAGATTGGCCCATCAAATACAAAATACAAGTATTTAAAGGGAAAAAAAAAAAAAAAAGATGACCAAGGCTACCATATTCATGGTGGAAATCAGCTGCTTTCTTACACGTTCATCATATTTATGACATATCTTCACTTATTAGCCTAGTCAAAATCAGGGATAAAATTGTTTTTGTCAGAGAGTCCATACTTAGGACAACTAGTCAAGGCTTATTATTCTGGAGGCCTGAACCAGTCAGGAAACTTGTTGTTTTGGATTTTCTCCTGATGCACAGTGTCCGCTGCCCCTGCTACCCCACCCAGCCCCTGTGGTATTCAGTCATGAATGGAGCAGGGTCAGGTTTTGCTCCTACGGGTTTTCTTTCCTTATGGGCGAGTTCTTGCTATTGAGAAAACTTTAAGTTGATTAACCATTTTCTGACTCAGTGTCATTAAATGAATATTTTGTTTTATTTGATGAAAATTTATTTCCACAAGTATACTAAGAGGCATTGATTAATACATAGACACTTTTTTTTTTTTAAGATTTTATTTATTTGACAGAGAGAGAGAGCATGAGCAGGGGGAGCAGCAGAGGGAGAGGGAGAAGCAGACTGCCTGGTGAGCAGGGAGCCCGATGCAGGGCTCGATCCCAGGACCCCAAAATCATGACCTGAGCTGAAGGCAGACACTTAACCGACTGAGCCACCCAGGCGCCCCGACACTTTGTTTTTGAATGGCTAACAAAACCAGAGCCCTGTGATACTGATGCTTTATCGTGAACTTCTGTCTGGAAGCTTTGTAAAGCTCCTCAGGTTGTAAATTACTTTTACGTATCAGAAGAATTTTTACCATCTTTTTTTAAAGTTTTTATTTATTTGTTTGTTTATTCATGTATTTGAGAGAGAGAGAGAGCACAAGAGCACAAGTTGCGGGGAGGGAGAGGGACAAGCAGACTCAGTGCTGAGCGCAGAACCTGACACGGGGCTTCGTCCCACGACCCAGAGATCATGACCTGAGCCGAAATCAAGAGCCAGATGCTCAACCGACTGAGCCACCCAGGTGCCCCATTACCATATTTATTAGCATGATTTTCTCTAAGATTCCTATATTTGTTAATAGTTCTGGCCTACCAGGAAGTGAAATTTTTTACTACCAGTAATGCTGGAATTTCTTAAGTCAAAAGGGTTGTCCCAGAGAAGTTTCTTCACCATGTCATTCCCACATGTGAATTGTAGTCTTTGTTCTTTAATAATGGGTTTGTCATACCTAATTAAGTAGAATTTTCGGCATAGCCAATATCTAATTATATTCTGGCAAGAAAAAGGACAGATTCTTATTGAACCTATATAAACAACCTACATGATCGTAAGTATCAGTTCCCTCTAAAGGCAGATAAACTATAGCAATTCAGTTATAGTCTTTCCCCCTCAAACTTATAAAATAGGAAATTTGGTCACAAAAACTAAAGGAACTCAGTAAAGTCACTTTCCATATTATTTAACCTTTATTATTGGTTTGTGGATGAGGCCAATCAATACACTTCATTAATCTATAAAACTATATTTTTCACTGTCCTGATCATGTATTAGCTTATGATCTATATTTAAGATCTCTCATGGAATTCTTTTTCTTTTGTAATTTGAAAGTTCAGTTGGGACAAAATGACTTTGAGAGTGCTTTAATGGGCTGTAAGTGTAAAAATAAACACTGGATTTGAAGATATAAAATTTTTAACATGTAAGATATTTCATTAATTTTTTTTAGATCGATTACATGTTGAAATGTTACTATTGTGGATATACTGGGTTAAATAAAATATAGTATTACAATTTTTTTTAAAAGTGCTTCATTCTAGTTTGTGTAGGTATAATCTGTTGAGGGTAAGAAATCGATGGAACAGGAAGGTTTTTTCCTTATGTCAGTTAATGTAAATATTCATCATACATGAAATTAGTTCAATTAGTTCATTTTTATTTGGCCGCTCTTGGGTTGGGTAGTCTATTTCTACAAAGTTGTATGGTTTTCAGTTGCTTGCGTACACAACCACTCAGCTCTGCTGTTGAGGTGGGAGAACAGACACAGATAACAGTAACCCAATGAGCATGACTTGTTCCAATAAAACTTTATTTACAAAAAGAGACAGCAAGTTGGATTTGTCCCAAGGGCCACGGTTTGCTGACCCATATTCAAATTTAGACCAAAACCACTCCACAGATTCTGACTCGATCACTTAATTCAGTCTACCAGGTCCATGGCAAAGATGTCAGCTTACACAGGGAAACTTGTAGCCGTGGGTGTATGTCCTGTGGTATCAAAAGTCAACAATTCAGTTCTTTATTGATGCCCTTTTGTTATTTCCTCCAGAGGACTCAATTCCTGATCTTGAACTTGTCGCAGGGGCCTTTAATAGAGGCAGGGAAAAAGGAAATGTCATCTGTAATTATAAGATTAATTAATTATCATCTGTAATAATGAGATTAAATGGTTCTGGTTAATCAACAAGAACGGAGGAACTTGGAGTCTTTTATGAAGGTATAATATGCAATCAGTTTGTGAGACTGAGGGCATTAGCGAATCTCCAGGGTCTTTATTTTATGCCATAAAGTAAGAATGTTTCCAATTGACAAGGATAATTAAATCTAGGGACAAAATTTAAAGTAAATGACTGTGTTGACAATTATGGTGTCAGTCTTTGTCCATGAACATCAGAATGTTTCTTTTCAAAGTGAAATGTGAGCATGATTGTTTTCAATAGAATAATTGAAATGTTGAAATCAATACATTTTACTTATGAATACTTAACCTTAGTAAAGTTGAATGTTTCTTTCTGATAAGCAGGAATAAACAGGATGGCTCTGACAATTGTGTCAAGCTAGTCAACCATCTGGAGAATGGCAAATAGAACTCATTATTTTTCATATCTCCCATTTCATACAGTGAAAAAATAAATCCGTGTGTTAACCATGGCCATCTAAAAAAAAATCTATAAATAGTTTGGTGCAAAACACATCTTCACAGTTTCTGCACGTGGGGCCTGAATTTGGGCAAGGTCAAATTTGAAAGAGTTGTCTGAGGATACAAGACATGAACTTACACAAGTATTTAAAGGCAAAAACCAATCATAAACAATACTTTTTTAAAACACACACAATAGGTAGTAATAATTTAGGAACACGGACATGTTCAAAAAGGAGGAATTTATGTTAAAATGTAGAAATCTAAGAAAAGAACAGAGAATTAACAGAATATGTTTATAAAAAGGGATTTGCATCGTTTGGGAGTAGGTGACATTGGTTAAAAAGAACAGGTAGCAAATCCCAATTCTGCGTTTGCCCCTTGCATAGATCATTAGTGTAATAATTTACAGGAAAAAATACAATACTAATGAGTAAGTTAATTAACATCAAGCCAACTGATTAAAAAATTATCACATCATTTCTCCTTTCGAACTCATTATTTATAGCAATTTTATACACAAGAAAATGAATTTTACTTTCCCTCAGACCATCTCAGCTTGTGAGACAACCTCAAATTTGTCTCTTACTATCTTCTTTTATGTTTTGGCACAAGGGTATTTTTAGTTTATAATAAAATTATTCTTTTTTTCCCTCTTGATAAACAAAAACATACCCCATTATCTTGCAACACATCTTATTATAACAGATTATTTTTTTACCTTTCTTTAAAATATCTATATGTACATTAACATAAACCAAAGGCATTTATTCAAGCTTTCAACCTGTTATTGCTGGCTATGCTATGCCGTATTAAGTAACCACAGGGGTATTTTAAAATTATTTTGTTCAAGTATCCAAAGACTGTTTATTATTAACTCAGATTAATATTAGTTTAAGGTCTTAAAGTTAACTAAGGCTCTGGAAGTTATAATTTGAAGCATTAACACTGTGTGGTCTTTTAGCATGATACAAAATAATCTCTTTCTATAAAGATGCTACCTTTTATTATTAATATAGCTGAACTCTTTGTTTTACAATTTTATAATCTTAAATAAATTAATCTTAGTTTATATGACCAGAAAAAACAGTAAAAGAAATTTTGGCAATTCAAAATAATTGCACTTTCTACAAGTAAATAAACCCATGAGTTGTACAGACTAGAATATTGTCTTCACATTGGCTTTATGATGGTGGTAGAATCAGGGAGAAGGCATAGAGCTGTTTACGGACCAAAATTATTAACTGGTTTAATTTTCCCAAAGAATCATCTTGATTAGAGTATTACACAAATTTTTCTTCTTAGACAATTAGAGATTAGATTTTAAAACTTTTAGTTTGTTTTAACAGTAATGCTTTTGCTTATTTTATAATATTTTATATATATAATTTTATATATTTTATATAACAAAGGTCATTAATTAAACTCATGGTCAAAACCCTGTGGGGCTTTTTCCCTCTTTCTCCCTAAATTACAGTTTCAGCAAGAAAAAAATTCTCAAAAATTCAACAGATTTAAAGCATGAAAGTAGAAAAATATTTTAGTAAACTTTGGATTCTTCACATTTATGTGAGTGTTTGCTATGGTAATATTTCTTTCAGAAAAAAAGATGTTTGGCATAGGAGCTTACTCCATTAGATTTTAAAAGATCTTATACCATAAGCTGATTTATTAACTCCTGCCAGAAGTGACTAAACTATCAATTGGTTTGCTCAGAATTTTTTCATATTTGTAAAATAGATAATTTTATCAACTCTTGTACAAGTTGGATGAAGGAAGAGAATCTAAGATAGAAACAGGCACCACCCGTATCTTTTAAGAAAGTTGATCAATTAAGTCGTATCATTAAGAACAATTAGGTCCTTGGGACAGATGCAGTGTTGAAAATCTGAATAATTTGGGGATTTCCTTCTGAATTTAGCAGAGCAAGCTCTCTCTCTTGTAATGCCCACATCCTTTACAATGATAATCTCCCTTTTAACCTTATATATAAATTTCTGAAGAGGCATTGATTTTGAATCATTAATTATTTAGAGAAAGAGAGCTCTTTTGTTTCCTTTCATCTCGGGTATAGGATTTTCACCTTTGTCACTATCAACAGCTACTGGAAGCATAATGATTACACTTGACAAGCCAGAACTTTGGGATGAAGAAGAGGCTCCGAACTTAGAACAGAACCTCCACTGGAAGCAACACAAAACACGTGAACACAGAGAATTCGATCAATAGTTACAGAAACACACATAAAACCCCTTCTTAACCCTATATTCTCAAATGCCAGAAAATAGCAGAATCTTCAATCACATTCCCCCCGTCAAAAAAAGATTCCTGGGGGAATCCGATTCCAGAAACCCCACCTGCTGCTCTGGGACAGACATCACTCGGTGGCGGGGCCACATCCCAGTCCCGCTGCCCCTGGTGTGGGCACAAGTGGTTGTGCTCCTTTAGAACCAGAAATGAACTTGGCCAAGAATCAGACTGGGCTCCATCACTTCACAGAAGATTCCCCAGAGGAGTCAGGGAGGGTGAGCTGAAGACTCCAGGGCTCCAGGTCTGGACAAGGTGCACGTGACCTTGACGTGGTGGGACCTCTAGGAATAAGTGGTCAAAGCAAGGACCAGACACCAACACTTTTAGAAAAGGGAAGAAAACGGTCACTTGTGGAAAGTGTGAGTGAGTTGGTCTTCTGATGACCGACTGACCAAATACAAAGGACAAGTATTTAAAGGGAAATGTGGAAAAATGACCAAGATTACCATGTTTACACCATTCTATTCATGGTGGAAAACAGCAGCTTTCTCACAAATGATCGTCATACTCATAACAGACCCTCGGATTTCAGCACAGCAAAACTCAGGGATCAAACATTGTTTTTGTGAGGAATCCAAATTTCTGGGAAGTATTCAAGGCTTTTTATTTGGGGGAACCAGAGCCAGTTAGGACAGTCCTGTTGGTTTGGTTTTTCCCTCTTTTTCCTGACTGTGATCTATGAAGTGCTCAGTCATATTGGAAACAGGGCACAAGGGGCACCTGGCTGGCTCCATTGGTGGAGCGTACGACTCTTGATCTCGGAGTTGTGAGTTCGAGCCTCACACTGGGTGTAGAGATTACTTAAAAAAAATAAAATCTTAAAAAAAACAAACAAGAAACTGGGCCCAGGTTCACCTCTTGCTCCTGTAGTGTTCACACATATTTGGTAAATTAACTGAAGTTCACACTTCCTCATAGAATTATGAAAATGGGTCTCTCTAGAGAAGCCACATGAAGATAATGGACAAGTGATTGTGCAGGTCCCCTCAGCTGACCTGTCATCGGTCTCTCGGTAAGCAGACAGGATGGGAAGTGACCCAGGCACCATTTCTGCCTGGACGGGTGGGATGGCCGTGTAGGGGGCTTCCTCTGTACGGGAGCCAGGGCCCCTGCAGGTCTGCATTGTCTGGGTGGTGGACTAGGAAGAGAAAGCTGGGTGAGGAAGCACTCAAGAACTTGGGGCCAGCAATCCTCACTCACCCGAGGGCTCCTAGATCAGCGATGTATGTATTGATTTTCTATAGGACCCCTGCCTTGGCCCGTCTTGTTAAAGAAGGCATGACCACTCTGGCTCCTCTGGGCAGTTCCCTGCCAGTGGTCTTGGCTGGCTTGCTCCCTCTCCCACCTCCCTCACCTCCACGGACTCCTCAGTTGGGTGAGCTTCTCTCCCTCCCCAGCCCTCTGCTGCCAACTCCCCACTTCAGTCTTCCTCCTTCTACTTCCAGACTCACCTCCTCCTGGAACCTTCCCCTGTTTCACCAAGCTCACTTCTAACGGCTCTTTCCTCTGGCTCTGGCTCTACAACCATTGAGTTGTGGGGATTTGGGAGCACCTGCCTCTGTGGGGGTGTGTTTGGTTCCCGTGTGTTCTCGCTCTCCTTCTAAAGTGGGAACTCTCTCTTCCATCTGCCACGCAGGGATCTCCCTGAAGTGAAGAGCTCTTTCCCTCCTTTTCTTCTCAGATGTGGTGCCTTCTGGGGGCAGGGGTTGTGTCTCCTTCCACTGAACTGCTCCACCGCCATATTGGTGCAGGAATCTGACTCAACAGACCTCTTCAGCCCAAGGACCGAGGTCTCTGGTAAATGTCTTTGGATAATGATGGTGATTTCAAGCCACTGTTTTGAAGGATGTCTTGAATACAGATGGTGTTTTTAGTAACCCTCATTGGGCTTCCCTTCCTGTTCAGGTGACAATCATACACTCCCATACACTAAGACATTCTCCCCCTTCTCCTCTCCATTCAGATATCCGGAAGTTAAGTACGAGTTAATGAAACGCACACACACATCCTCTCACTTCCATAAGCTCTAAATCCCATCTACTAGTGTGTGGCTCTGACCTGTCTAAATAGCCCTTGTCATCATAAGCCATGGTCTCCTCTCTGGCATTGTTTATAATGCCGGAGAAAGGAAATGCCGGTAATATACAAAACCAGGGTCCCAGTGACCCCAACCCCACGCTATGCTGTGGTAGATTCAGAGAGGAACCTCTCACTCCCATTCAGCAATGCATTATTCCACCCCTTTGAGCCTCAGTTTCTCCCCAGGATTGTTGTAAGGATCGAGTGAGACATTGCACGTCAGGCTCGGATGCATCAGCAGATGTGCAGCAGGGCTCAGTCCCTTCCTTCTCCACTCCCCACCCCACCTTCTGGCTCTTCCATGGCATTTCCATCTTCTGCCATTGAGATGCTCCTGGGGGCCCTCCGCTAAGCACTGAAGTTGAGGAGCACTTGGGCAGAGCTACACGGATCTCTTATGCCATAGCCAGGAGATGATTCAGAGGATAGTGAGAACTTCCTTTAAGGGCTTCCAACACGAAAAGAAGCAATGAGAGGTTTCTACAGAGCTTCTGTCTTAGGGATCTTAAGCCCGAAGCCCTTTGGCTTGAGATGACATAAGAAGGTCCCTTCTGGAGCCCGGGAAATGCATGAGGTTTGAAGAGAACCGCTTATTAAGATTATGGTCGACAGCATAATGGCTCCCCAAAGGCACCCCTGTCCTACTCCCCAGCACCTGGGGATGCATCGCCTTCACAGCTGAGCACGCTTCGAGGATGTGTCGAAGTTAAGGAGAACTGAGAAAAGAGCCATTATTTTGGATTCCCTGGGTGGGCCCGATGTAATCAAGAGAGTCCTTCAGACACAGAAGAGGGATGTGGTGATGGAGGGCAAGGAATGCAGGAGGCTTCTGGAAGGTGAAAAAGGAAAGAAAACAGATTCTGCCCTGGAGCCAGAAGGAACGAGCCCAACTGACACCTTGACTTTAGCCTCATAAACTTGTTTTGGAGTTCTGATGGCCAGGTAACAAATATATGCTGTTTTCCAGCCACGAAGGCTGGTGGTATTTGTTATAGCAGCCACAGGAGAACAATCCAGAGATGGTGTGTTCCATCTAACAAGGCAGCCGAGAGCAGGGGACTTGTTTCCAGGTCTCTTGGCCGCCTGCGCCAGGGCCCGGCCCCCAGTTTTCTTCCAGCAGACCTGCCTGCATGCGGGCACTGTGAGGACATGCCCCAAGGTGCCCTTTGTCCTGCTAAGTGGGGCCCTCCGGGAGCTGAAGCCTGCGTGGTCTGGAACGAGTGCCCCTGACGTGTTGAAAGGAAGGGCCGGCGTCCTTAATAAAAACAAAGTCCAGGCAGGGCTGCCCGGGTTGGCACCAGAAGAATTCCCGTGTGGGGAGGGGGAAGCAGACTTCTCCATCCCTCCTCTGTCTCCAGATTCGCCAAGATGCACCTTCCCCCTTGGAAGGTTGTCACCGAGGGGGCCTTGGGGACACTGGTCGTCCCGTCCCATGCTGGCCCAGGAGAAGGTGGCACCCCTCCATCTGCAAAGCTGAGTCTGAGCCAGGGCATTCAAATAAGCCTTTAGGGGAAGCTCCAATGTCCCCAAGGGAAGCGCACCCGAGAGACGGGCACCTGATAAATGAAGCTCCATCCTGTCCCCTGGTTCCACATAGAGAAGCCATCTTTCAGCCTCCGTCTGGGGACGCACCGCAGCTCTCAAGCCGGGCCCTGGGAGAACTGGCCCCAAGAGCTGGGAAGCCTTCTCCCTCCTGCCTAAGGCCAGTCTTCTGAGCTCTGGCTTCCAGGGAAGACCTGTCCTTTCCCTGTGACTGAAACCCGGTGCGTTCCTCATTAGGAAGACTGAGCTCCACACCTACAGACATGACCCGGCTCCCCACTGAGGCCCCAGGAGAACTGGGAGAACAGACTTGTCACTCAACACTGTGTCAGTTACCCACCTACGCGGTGTGGTGAAAGCACTAAATTGTTCACTAGAGCTCAGGCGTCTTTTGGCTGAAAATGTCATGCCATCCATCCATCCTGAGGGGGGGGTGGGGGACTTCCTATGAGCCCCAAATTCTCAACGTGTATCATGCCAGTCACCCCCCTGCCAAAACCTGGGAGGAAGGTACTGTTCTTCCTATTTTACAGATGAGCAAACTGAGTCTCGGGAAAGAGAATTTGCCCAAAGTCACACAGACTTTAGTGTGGGGAAGCAAGGGCTTGAAACTTGAACCCATGGCCTTTCGACCCTTGAGTGGGGGCGTGGTTTAAGGAAGGCTGCCTGGGTTGGGAGGAGAGCAGGTGGAGAGGGGTAGAGTGACCATAGAGTAAGAAAACTCATGATACATAGTCAGACAATAGAACAGAACAGTTGAAACGGGGACTGTCCTAGATAACTGGTAAGATCTTGCCAAGAAAGGAAGTCAGGAGCTAACTATAGAGCACGACCATGACTGTCAGGGCTCAGCTGGTCTCCGGACTCGACTGCTTCTCCCGGCTGGTGAATTTCCATTCTCCCACTGTTCCCCTGCAGGACTAGTCTTTAAACCCTGAAACTGAAAGAGACAGCCAGGAAGCTAGTAGCCAAGGAGTCTTTGTCCGGTTCCGCAGCTAATTTGGGAGGAGAAAGAAACCCTACAATATGGTGTTTGTGTGGGCAGTTTTGAGAAATTGTGAAAATAAAGGGAGCGGGTGCTGAACCCTGGGTAGCAGAGAAGGAGGGAAGTAGGAGCTCTCAGGAGGCGGCCTGGGAGCAAGGCCGCACCTACCCTTCCGGGAACAGTCACTGAGCCCCTGTGGGGTGCCAATCCGGGGCTAGGCTGGGTGTGGAGTGGGCTTTAGTTTGGATGGTCAGGGAGGCCTCTCGGAGGAGGTGTCCTGAAGCTGGAATCTGAGGGATAAGAGAGGAGTTAGCCATGTCAAGAAGCAGGGAGAGAGCGATCTAGTAGAGAACACCCTATGCGGTCCCAGCAGTGAGAAACAGCCTTGGATATTAAAAATTAAAAAAAAAAAAAAAAAAAAAAGAACAGTGAAAGAAGCCAGCCTGGCTCGAGGGAGAGAGGCAGAGGCATGGTGACGAGAGAGAAGGGTCTGGGTCAGGGGCCCTCGAAAATCCTGAAGGCGTTTGGCCTTCGGTGTGGTCAGATGCCATTGAAAGTTTAAGCAGGGGGTACACCATAGGATGGACGTTTTGAAAAGCCACTCTTGCTGTCTGCAGAGACCAGATTTGGAGGGGGACTGGAGTGGAAGAGGCGAGAGCATGAATAGCTACCCGAGATCCTGGCAGGACAGCTGACGGCCGCGGCTAGCTGGTGGGGAGGGAGACAGAGAGAAGCCACCAGACGTTAGACATTTACTGGAGGGAAAACCAAACGTACTGATGAGTTGACTGCAAGAGCTGAGGGAAAAGGAGGAAGCAGGAATCACCTTGGGGTTCCACCTCGGACACGTGGAGAGGCTTATGGCAATTTTCTAAAGTGAGGCACGCTGGAGGTGCGGATAGCTTTTATAGTAAGGGCTTCTATTTCGGGCAGAGTAAAGAGGAGCTGTTTACACCTCATCTGAGCCGAGAGAGCAAGTAGGCCAGTGGATATATGCATCTGGAGCTCGGCGGGGAGGTCTGGGCTGGAGATAGACAGGTGGGGGAGTCATTGGCATAACCATGCTATTTCAAGTCTTGGAAATGGATGAGATCATCTCAGGAGGGAAGGGCAGAAGGCCCCGGGCAAGCCGTGAGGCATTCGGACGGGCAGAGATCCCGCAGAGGTGGAGTAGACCCAGAAGGTGCGGGTACAGCCACCTCATTCACGCGGTCGGCAAGCCTGCAGGCGGCCGGCTGGTGTAGGTGCTGGCCGCGCCAAGGCGGGAGGACAAGGCCCTTGACCTTGAGGGGCTCGTGCTCTATGCAGGTGCAGCCTTGTGAGCCGATATTTACATACAATGTGGGGCAATATTTATAGAGATGGGCCCAGGAGAAGGTACTGGAAGATGTGTCTGTAGCCTCGGGTCCCAGAAAGAGGTGTGGCCGAGTCTAAGGAAGGCGCCATGGACTTGAGGAAGATGGAGAGAAAGGATGTAGGGGCTGGGAACTCTTTTGGATCCAGCATCCTTGCTTGAGACTCCCTGAATCCTCTAGAACCAGCTTTAATCCCCGCCCCAGCCTCCTACCAGAGGCCCCACCGTCCATGAACCACCCTAGGGAGCCCTGTTCCATTCCTCATTTCCACCCCACCTCCAGGCCTCTAGGTCTTCTCCCCTTTCCTGACAGGCTAGCACCCTTAGGAAAAGAACTGTTCTCTACAACAGGATTAACTTGACAGCAGAATGGCCCCCCGGGAAGGCGGGAGGCTATCTCGAAAACGGTTGCTTCATTTCCTGCTGTTGAGAAATCACGCACGTTGACCAGTTTGTATTTCACACTGCTTGAAAGAAAAGAGAAATCTGTCTCACTGAGCTTTTCAGAGAGAAACGAGGTCAGCCCCCTCGTGACTGCAGGCAAGAGCCCTCCACCAACCAACCCCCGCTCCTGTCAGCTGCTAGCGCAGGGGACCGGGCTTCTCCTGCTCACTTGACTGCCTGGGTCACGGTGCCCTCGTGGCTCTCCCTCCCGTGCCTATGTTGAGTCCACGAACCCACACAGTCTGGCTCTAACCTCTCCCTCCATCCTGATCTTGTGCTGCCTCCTTCCTGTGCCCCCTGCCTGGTCCAGTCTGGACAAGCCCTGGGGATCCTGGCTCTCAGCACTCGCCTGGGTTAATGCTCTGCCTCGGAGACCAAGGAGGGTCTGGATCTGCATTCAGCCTCCGTCTCAGTGCTGGCGCCTCTGTTTGTTAAAGCTTCACTGCTCACTCATCCAGAGAAGATTTCTCCTTCCTTTGAACATGTTTAGTGTGTTCCTATTTCATTGCCTATGGCTCGTTTAATCTTGAATCATAATGCTTTGTGGGCATGCTTTATCGCCCCTTCTGGACTCTATAATAAACTCCAGAAGATCAAGTGTGTGTCTGGGATCAAATCTCATTTATCTCCATCCACAGCCTCAGCAAAGAGCTTGGACATGCTTGTGGAGTGGATGAGGTTAGGTCAAGTTGAAGGGACTTGTGCTGATGCGGGAAATGCAGCCTAGGGCTTGATGTCATTGGCTCCCTGGGAAAATGCTCCTCTGCTAAGAGAGTCTATGAAGGGTTAGAGAGTAGTTTGTTCATCCATCTGTCTATCCATCCGTCCATCCATCTGTCCATCCATCCATCCATCCGTCCATCCATCCATCCATCTATCCATTCATCCATCCATCCATTCATCCATTCATCTGACAAATCTTTATTAAGCATCTATGCTAGAAATAGTGTTAAATACTGGAGCTATAGTCATAAGGCTGGATCAGTTCTTGCTCACGTGGAGATTCTGTCTTAGCCCAGGGAGAGAGATAATAAACAAAGAAAACACCACGTCATGGTAAGTGCCATGATAAAAATAAGTCAGAGTGATGTGCTCATGTGACCATGAAGGGGTTAGAAGGGCTCTCTGAAGAAGTGACGCTAAGGAGACAACTGAAGAGGGGCTGAGGTGGGGGGAGGGGGTTGCGCATGTGCTGTTTCGGAAGGGGGAACAGATGGGACCAAGCTTTGAGGTCAGGGAAAGTGGGGACCAAGATGGGACAAGTTTAATGGGTATGAGGAACAGAAGGAAGGCAAGAGTGACCAGATCCTGGGGCACAGGAGGCGATGAACACAGATGATCCACAGTTCAATAGGGGGATGGTGGTGAGATAGTCAATACGAGGTGGCAGAGTGCATAAAGCATAAGCTTCGGACCAAGGTCTGGATTTGGTCCTGACTCTATTACAGATGTGTGAACTTGGGCAACTTTTCTGAGTCTTAGCTTCTTTCCTTATAAAATGTCTAATTTGCAGAGTTTTGTGAAATTAGATGGTGTAATGGAAATAAGCCCCCATCATGTTGACTATGAATGGTAACCTGTAATCCAGGTAGTGACGTGAACCCCAGCATTGCTGGGTCTGGGACGACTGGAAGCCCAGGGCTGAGAGGAACGAGTTAGCAGTTGTCCTAGGAGGCTCCCTGGCCCTGTCCTAACATCATCTCACTCTTCCTTTTCCTCCCCACCACCCGATCTCTCTCCTTCCATCTTTTTCTTACCTCTTTATGTTTCTTTTTATTCTCACCACAATTTCTGACTCTCACTTTCCTTCACATTATTTCTAATCACATCAGCTCAACTGCCCCAAATTTAGAATAAAGACATATTTTAAAATATTGATTTAATATTCCTTTAAAAATCAGGTGTGTTTAATGCTTCATAGATCGTTGTTAATGCAAACCTAGCAGCAGCATCCATACCTAAACTAAGTAATTTTATATGATCGTATGGCCCCCGGATGATTATTTTTTTCCACTGAGATCACTGTCTCTTAATAGAAAATGGCTCCTACCACTGGATTAAAGGATTAGAAAGAGATTGTCTCAAGGCATTTGGGGACTGGTGCACTGGGAGAAGATCTCCACTGGCTGGAGAGCAGAGATCTGGATGCCCTCCCCAGGCCAGGAACCTCTGAGTCACTCCAGGGATGCTCTGGAACACAGCCTGGACAGTTGGCTTGGGGTCTGTGCCTGCCCCTGCAGATGTGGAGCAGAACAGATGGGAGGGCAGGGATGGCCTGGCCCGGGGCTGCAGGTGGAGATGGAAGCCCGGAGTGATGCATAAAGACAGGCTCTGGCATGAGGGGTAACGTGAGATGCCCTGTTCCCATTGTTGCAGCTGCCTGTGAACAGAGGCCAAGAAAGGATAAGTTTCGTGGGTGTGAGTATGTGTGTGTGTGTCAGGTGGGAAGAGGGAGCTACAGAGCAAGCCCCCTACATTCTGTTCAAGGCTTATATTGAAAGGGCCTTGTAGGTGGGAGAGCAGGGGGGCCAGTACTTAAGCCAAATGGAGGCTCTGGCCCTCACTTGCTTTCCTACTTTCTGGGAAGGGACAAGCAGTAGCTGGTGGTGGTTGGCTGTGGCCGGTAGATCATCTAGTCCAACCGTGAACTGTTCAGTAGGACGCTGAGGACCCAAGATGAGAAGTGACTTGCCCAAGACTGCACAGGGAGGCAAAGGTAAAGGCCTGGTGTACTTTTCTCCACACCAGGGCACCTTTGAGTCTGGGTGATGGTGGTAAGAATATGGTAGGGTGACAATCTTTCTGTACTCTGACTTTAGGGATCCCAGATGTCTACCTTCAAGTCCTGCCCTGGTTCATGTTATAGAGTCTGAGCCCCTCATACTCAAAGTCTGCCTTTCAGTGGGGCAGGGCTGAGTGGAGCCCTGAGTTGTGCACTGGAAGGTGGCCCAAGACTTACCCATGGACACAAATAAGCCACATGTGGCAAATTGAGAGCTAACTTTAAAAATGAATAATGTGGAGATTTTCACCCCCACCGAAGCCGAAATAAGGTCACATGAACTATTGCTACTGCTCAAGGATCTCAAATTAGATGCCAGGAAGGAGCTTAGGGAAAACAAGACACCGGACAGTGGGTCTGGGCTGGTTTGGAGGGGTCTGGCTCCTTGATCCCCTAGCTGTTCTGCTGCAGAAAAAGATCAAGGGCAAGTTGTAGTGATGGCAGAAGTTATGGGCACTGAGTCCTCCTGCCGTTTTCCTTTGATGCCTCCCCTTCTCAGGTGGCCCCTTCAGTGTCCCTACTTGGAATGAAGGGGCCCAGGGAGTGGGGGGACAGGGAGGGTGTCCTCCGCTAAGCCTAGGCTTCTGGCTGCCTGGCCTCATCAGTTTATTACTGGCCTGGGTGACAGCTGAGAATGGCAAGGGCACGCTGAGGAGGGAGCGGGTGGTGCTGGGGCCATCCTAAGCTCCCAAGATCTCACATGCCATGTGGTAGGGGCTGAGGAGGGGGGAATGGAAGGAATGTCTGTCCGTTCTCTCCTCCCTACTCCCACGCTAAACGGAATGGCAACGCCCAATAGGAATTTAACAGTGGGCTTTTGGAAGCCATCTTTCTCTCCTTGAGACAAGTTTAAAAAACACTTTCTTTGCCCAAATGACTGAATTAATGAAGAGGGATCTGGCTATTTTTTCTTTGCACCAAGCTCTGAACATGGGAAAATGGGCTTTATTATAGCAACAGACAGTGGGATGAGTGTAAGGAGTGCTCCACAGTGGTAATTCCACAGTGCAGCAGGGGCTGGCCTCCGAGCGTGACGTGGCAAAGGGGGTACCCGGGCATCCTTTAGCTGCTCCCCACTCCTGATAAAATACCCTTGACACCCTCTCAGAGGCAGCTGCATCTAAAATGCTTTGCCACCCTTTCCCATTCTGGATCTCTGAGGGCACTGTTTCTCCAGCCAGGGTCCGCTCAGTTTCCCCCAATACTCAGTGGCAGCAGGCCCTGGAGTGAAGGGAGATGCAGGGCTCTCCCAGGTGCGGGCCTTACAGTGTAGGGAGAATGACATTTTTAGGCTTTCACCTTGTATGTGTGTGCGGGGTGACAGGGGGTGGTCGGCACGGAGGAAGGAAGCTGAGAGGAAGGAGGAAGCTGCTTCACTGAACCTGGATCCCCCGGGGGGAAATCTGTGGACTCCTTCAGTGGCCTCTTGATGAACAACCTTTCCAGGAGATGACTGTCCACAGACCTTCAACAATGTAGGTCCTGAGACCTCTGGGAAAATGGCAGGTTTACAGCCTGACCCAACCCCCTCCAGGGCCACTTGGGAGGGACAGATGGAAGGGAGAGATGACCAGAAACCTCCCTGACTTTCTCTCAAATAAGGGCTCATCTCCGGGGAACACAGAAATACTGAGTTCTGAGTAAAACAAAAGGAAGTCTCATGCCACCAACTATCACCCATAGGCCCCTTAGATCCTTAGTAAGTTCAGCTCTCAGCCTACTCAAGGGAAAATTAGGAAATGCGGTGGCTCTGTGACCACTAAAAGACATTGAATCAGCAGTTACAAATCGTCTTCGAGAAAGCATGGAGCCAAGATGGCTTTCCTTTGCTGACAGCTACCAAACGTTCAAGGAACAGATAAGTCCTGTGACACAACTCTTCCAGAGAGTTTTATGAGGCTAGCAAAACACGGATACCCTAAATCAGTTTATTATTAGCCTGAACGGCAGTGGTGATGACCACAGCATCCTAGAGTGCAAGAAAGAAAACACGCAGGCCCATCTTACCCGTTACTATATAAACACAAAAATGTGACACACAAGATCAGCCAGATCCAGCAATATATAGAAAAGATAACCTGTCATGACCAAGTTGGATTAATCCTAGGAATGCAAGATGAACTTAAGAGGGGAAAACTGATGAATATAATTTACTTTATTAATAGAATAAAAGCAAAAATTTATTATAAATAAAAGTCACTTGACAAAATTCACAGTCCTTCTTATGGAAACTCTCAGGAAACCAGGAATAGAAGCAAACTTCCCTAGTCTTATAAAAGACATCTGTGAAAAACCTACAATAAATAGCATACTTAACATTGAGATGTTGCAAACATCTCTTTACAGGCCAAAAACGAGATAAAATGCCCATTATCCCTGCTTTTATTCACCGCTGTATTGGAGATCTTAACTGCCACAGTCAACTAGAAAAATAAACGAAGCCATCAGGTTTGGAATGGAAGAAGCAAACTTATTTGTGTAGATGGTTTGATCGTCTGTATAGAACAGGGCAGAACAATCATTACAATTAATAAGACAGTTTGAAAAGTTTGCTGGAAACAACATCAATAACCAAATGCCAATGATATTATTATAAGTTAGCAACAATTAGCTAGAAAATTTAGTTTTAGAAAGGAGAAATTTATAACAGTAATCAAAAACTTAAAAAATATAGGATAAATATAATAATAGATGCATGAGATTTTTAAGAAGAAAATCATAAACTTTTATTAAGATATATTTTAGAAGTATAAGCCAATAAAGAGATATGCCATGTTTTTAGATTGGGAGACTCAGTATCATAAAGATGTCAATTCTCCCCAAATTGACCTATAGGTCAATGAGACTAATCAAAACCTGAACAGAATTTTTAATTGAACTTAGCAAGACAATTCTAATATGTACATGGAAAAGTAAGGGCCAGGAATAGCCAAAATGTTCCTAAAACAGAGAGCATAGTACATAGAAGGATTTGCTCTACTGGATTTCAAGACTGATCATAAAGCTTTAGTAATTAAGTCAGTCAGGTACTGGGGCAGGGATAGAAACATAGATCAAGGAACAGAAAGATGACCATGCATATTTAGAAATCTATTTGTTAGTATGAAAAGAATAAATTATTCAGTAAATAATGCCAGGAATTTCCATATGGAAAAGAAAATAGGAATAGGATCCCACCTCATAGCACACTCAAATGTCACTTTCAAAAGGATTAAAGACCTAATGATAAAGAACTATAAAACTTTTAGATGGCAATTTAGGAAAATAATCTTTTTGGTCTTAGACTAGAAAAGGATATCTTTTTTTTTTTTAAGTTTTTTTTTTTTTTTCTCACCCAGCATGGAGCTCGAACTCACAACCTTGAGATCAAGAATCACATGCTCTTCTGACTGAGCCAGCCAGGCACCCCCAGAAGAAGATTTCTCAAACAAGATGCAGGAAGCACAAACCATAAAGGATAAACTTTGTGAATTTAACTACATTAAGCAATACTCAAAGAATGAAAAGCCAAACCTCAAACTGGGAAAAGATACAGCAAAACCTGTAACTATCAAGGACCTGGGTTCAGAATATGTATAGAACCCCTACATTTCAACAAGAAAGAGACAAACAACACGAACATGGGCAAGTGACACAACAGATTATTCACAAAAGAACAAACACAAATAGCTTGCAGACATAGAAAGATACTGAAATAATAAGTAAGTAAGGCAACGGGATCTTAAACCGAAGTGAGATGCCATTTATCACCTCTCAGAATGGCATAGAGTAGGGGGTAGGAATGGTGAGGATGGGGTGCACTAGGAACTCTGCAATGGTAGGGAGGAGTTGTACATACACTTTGGGAAAACATCTGCCCGCACCTAATAAAGCTGACCTTGCATGTGCCCCAAATTCTGCACATATGTACCAACTGACATGCTCAGAAGTGTTCATAGCAATGTTGTCCACATGAGCCTCAAACTGGAAACAACACCAATGCCTATTGACAGCAGAATGTATAAGTCATGGTTTAGACACACAGTGGAATACTATACAGCAGTGAAAAGGAGTGGGTTCCAGCTAAGTGAAGATAAAATTGAGCCACAACAAACACCACACAGTATGTTTCTACATAGGTCAAAGACAGTCTAGACTAAACAATATCTTGTTTAGGAATATGCACACAGTCGGTAAATAAGAAAATGAGGGACGAAATAACCAAAATCTAGCTAGAGGTGTATAGGATTAGGGAGGGGCGCATCAGGAGCTTGGAAAGTACTGGTAATGTTGTGTTTCCTTACTTGGGTGATGGATTTATGGGAAATATGGAACATACATATTTTATTTTTTTATTTTTTTAAAGATTTTATTTATTTATTTGACAGAGAGAGACACACAGCGAGAGAGGGAACACAAGCAGGGGGAGTGGGAGAGGGAGAAGCAGCCTTCCTGCGGAGCAGAGAGCCCAATGCGGGGCTCGATCCCAGGACTCTGGGATCACGACCTGAGCCGAAGGCAGACACTTAACGACTGAGCCACCCAGGCGCCCTGGAACATACATATTTTATTTTATTTTATTTATTTATTTATTTTTTAAAGATTTTATTTATTTATTTGAGAGAGAGAATGAGAGAGAGAGCACATGAGAGGGGGGAGGGTCAGGGGGAGAAGCAGACTCCCTGCTGACCAGGGAGCCCGATGCGGGACTCGATCCCGGGACTCCAGGATCATGACCTGAGCCAAAGGCAGTCGCTTAACCAACTGAGCCACCCAGGCGCCCTGGAACATACATATTTTAAACACTCTTTTGTCTACGTGGTGGATTTCATAATTAAAACAAAATAAAAACAATAGAGTTTCAGCTCTCACTGCTTAGGTAGGGTGTGGCACGTTTGGAAGTGGGTGCAGGTGGGGGTAGGGGGCTGTGGGCCCACCAAGAGAGCTGGGTCCCGGTTGGGAGAAGGGATGAGGGTTAAGTATTTGCCTGGGGTTCTGGCAGGTGTATCAGTCATGGTGGTAAATGCTATGAACGTGCTCAGAGAGAAGGCCAGAGGGATCTGTCCTTTATAGGGCTGAGTGGTCATCCCTGTTAGGTAGAGTGGCCAGACATTCATGGGTTAAGTCACATGAGGGATACAAAAATTCCTTTCAAATGATATTGCTCAAAGCTGATCCCACCAATAATCCAAGCGGCATTTGCACTTGACTCAAAGGCCTGCTCCACACAGGGGTACATCACCTAGTCTATAAGTAAGTGTTGGGGGGCTGGTGGGGCAGGCTGATGGGTAAAGGGAAAAAGTTTAGTTTAAAAAGTAGTATTTGCTGGGGCGCCTGGGTGGCTCAGTCGGTTGAGTGACCGACTCCTGATTTCGGCTCTGGTCATGATCTCTGGGTAGTGCGATCGAGCCCCACATTGGGCTCCTTGCTCAGCGAAGAGTCTGCTTGAGATTCTCTCTCTCCCTCTCCCTCTGTCCATCCTCCCCTCTTAAATAAATAAACAAATTTTTTAAAAAAATTTGTTTTAAGTAGTATTTGCTTTGGGGCTGGAGATCAAGCCTCATGGGGTGATGACAGACATCTGGGGGTTTCTTGTGAGAAGTTGGCATGGCTGAGGTTAAATGCTGGCGTCTGGGGATCTGACCACCAAACTGGGGTGCGATGAAAGGAAATGAGACCAGGAGACCAGGGGCCTGATAAAGGGTTTTGACTCTGTGTTCATAATGGAGACTCGGTTCTCTGGCCAGCGGAAGTGGTTGGTAGTTACTAAGCACAGGGAATGTTAGGATTTGATCCGAAATTTAGAAAGATTGAGCTGGTGGCTGTGTGGAGGTTGGCCAGGACAGGGGAGGGACGGGAAGCAGGGAGACCAGTGAGAAGACCAGTGACAGGTGGCGCTGGCCTCAGCTGACACGAGGACCATGGGTTGGAGCAGACTAGGGAGAGGCCGCGGTTAATACTGTCCTGAGAATGAAGCTAGCACCAATGTAATACTGCGTATGTAGGTGGACTTGGGCTTTAGACACCCATGCAAGAGCTCATTCTGCCAAAAGGAGACTCTGATAAATTCTTTTTTTAAAAGATGTATTTATTTATTAGAGAGAGCGGGGAGGGGCAAAGGGAGAGAAGCAGATTCCCTGCTGAGCGCGGAGCCCATTACGGGGCTTGATCTCAGGATCCTGAGATCATGACCTGAGCTGAAATCAGGAGCCGGATGCTTAACCGACTGAGCCACCCAGGCACCCCTCTCTGCTAAATTATTGACTTATCCGGCCCCCAAAAGGTAAAGAAAGAACAGAGAAGGGAGGAGGAAGGGAAGGCATGAGTGCTGATCATGAAGAGGAGAGGTTAACTCCACCTGACAGATGAGTTGATAAGGTTCTGTTTCTTTGCCTAAAGTCACACAACCAGTAGGTGGTGGAGCCAGAAGTCAGTTCTGCACTCCCCAAAAGGAAACTGCCACCCAGGACCCCATTCTGAGCACTTAGGAGGCTCGTGTCAAGCACGGATGTGGCATATTTCCTTGGAGTTGAGACCTCAAAGGAAGGGAATGTGTGCAAGAGTAGAACTGTGCCCTGGGCTGAAGAACAGATTTGTGAAGTCCTGAGGACAGGCAGGGTGTAGAAGTGGGGGTCATTTTCCTGGGGATCTGGTACTGGCTGTACTCAGGTAAAGGGTCAGGTCAAGTCCTCTCTCCCACCTGTCCCCATCTCCAGCTGCCTGCCTGAGTGCCCCCCCCCCCCCAAAACCCAGCTCGGGTGAGTGCAAGGCCAGATGGGCCAACAGGTGACGTGCAGATTTTCTTCAACCGGAATGATCAAGCTTCGACCCAAAGCTGCGAGGACCATTGGGATGGCTCAGGTATCCAAGTGGCTGCATGTGTGTGCTCTTCTGGCCCATCTTGGCCTCTGTAGGCCTCAGTTCTGCACTCAGAACTGCGTGAGAATCTGTCTTCGGTTTAAATTCCTGTAAAATGAGGATAATATCGTCCCTGCCTCATCAGGCAAATAGGAGAAGTAGGTGACATAAGGCAAGGGAGGGGCCTGAAACAGGATTTATCTCAAAGTAAGCCCTCAACTCAGTACCTACCTGGGGTCTGGATTCCCATTTTCTTGCTGAGCCAAGAAAAAAGCTCTTCTCTGCTGCCATCTAGTGTGAATCTTGGGAATGACACCTGAGGGGAGGTGAGTGGGAAAAGCTCTCCGGTGAGGTCACCTGGGCCCTGGAAGCTGCTGGCTGGAAGGTGGTGAGACGTGACGCAAGGCCTGTCACGCCCAGAATGGGCCACCTTCTCACCTGGCTCACACCTTTGCATGCCTTATGCCACCCTCTCCTCTTGGCTTCCCCACCTCCCCAGTTTTGAACCAACAGTGTGCTTAGAGAGGCGCTGTAAGTCACCACACCCAGGGGCAGTGGGGTGTAAACCACAGATTTATTTTGCAAGTAAAAGAGGCATCCCAGGAGGGCCAGAACAAAAGGAACCACGGCTGAGAGCAGAATGCTTGGATATGGAAAGACCGGAGAGGTCCGCAGGATTGCAGCCCCTGGGGAGAGCTGGGGAGGCAGGCCGTGGAGTGACCCCAGTGGCCTGGTGGCTGGGGCTCCAGAGGCCTCGGGCGCTCAACTCCACGTGCAGCATTTGCAGGAGGAGCTGAACACCAGGCTCCGAGGGCAGCTCTGCTGGAACGGCCTCCCCCCTACACAGCTGTAGTAGCTGGTCTGGTCCCGAGGGTTAGGGTAGAGCCCGTTGGCTTTGCCTTGGCAGAAGGTGTCCTGTTCAAGGCTGGGGCCACGCTCAGGTTCGGAAGGCCGGCGTGGTGTGGGGACTTCCGGTTCTGGCGTGCCTAAGGCATATAGGGAAGACCTGGGGAAAGAGGGAAGAATCAGCCAAGTCTCCCCCAGGGGATCCCCACCCACAGGCAGAGAACAGCCCGACAACGCCATGCCCACGGCTGCGGCACAGCTCGATGGGCCACACGGGGGCCACACAGGTAAGAGGCAGTCGATGGCCATCCACCGTCTGCACAGAGCAGCCACACACTGGCGAGGGCCCCCGGGGTCTTGCACTGCGGGCTGAGTGCAAGCTTTCCCTCTGAAGAGAGGAGCAAGCTGTGGTTCCCGGGCTGAGGGCCCCCAGAGAGAAGCCCCGGTTACCGACACCCCTGACGGGCATTGCTTTGGTTTATGGTTTCATAAACCATTCGGTTTCATAACCATTCGGTTAATGGTTTCAACAGTTTCCTTAGCCCTCAGGGGTGCATGAAATTTGGGAAATCGCAGTATTGGGACAAGGTTATTTCCTCAGAAGGAGCCAGGACCTGCAGCTCAGGGCGGGGGTGTTGGTACCCTAGCCCCGAATTCTGCCTCTGGTCCCGGAGCCCTTACTCACTCAGCTCCCGCTGCAGTGCCCTGATGAGGGGGTGGGGGCCCTGGTTACAGAAGAAACCAGCGAAGTCGTCCATGTCCAGCGCCCAGACCATGGCCCCGCCCAGGCCCTTCTGCTTCAGGTAGCTGGCCTGTGCGGGGAGCGAGACCGCAGGTGGAGGAGTCTGGGGCAGCCCGGCCAGGCCCGCCCCAGAGCCCATCCTCTGGCTTCTTCATCAGAGACAGGGCTCTTGTTTCTAGCACCCCCAGGCCATGCGTGGTCCAGGCTCCTGGACACAGCCTTGGGCTAGAAGCCCAGGTAACCGGGTCCTGATCCCTACCAGGCATAAGTCATTCTAGAATCCTCCCGCCTCAACAGGAGCATGGCCTGGGGTGGGCATGAGGGTGGAGGTGTGAGGAGTGGATGCGTGTGAACTTCCTTAGGTTCGAAGCTTTAACATCTCTGTCTTTTCTGGGCTGAGCTGCTGTGTTTGGGGGAACTGCCTGCTGGTTGTGATGAATCCAGTTACCATAGGGATGACGAAGCTTCCCCAGAGATCTGAACAATTTCCTGTCTTTAGGTCTTTCTCCTCCCTCGAGGGCCTTCTCCACTAGATCCCCAAGTCGTCCCCAGGAAAGGGTTGTGTGTTCCCTTAAGGGGGCTTCCCTGTCCCCTAAGCCTGCCAGGGGGCCCTGGCATGAGGCAGGGTGTTGGAAGAGAGGGCCGGTCTGGGGCCCGCCCACCTTCTCTGCTTTCAGACTTTCTCAAAGACCTTTCCACCATGACCCCTTCTCCTGTCTGTCTCCTCCAGCCAGGATCACCCTCCCTGCTCAATTCTCCCAGAGCCCTTGATCTACGCCTCTAGGAAGACCTGCCATTGTCTGCCCTGCATCAGAAGGGATGTGACTTGTCCAGATGAACAGGTGCGGGTGCCTCTGCAGGAGGTCACAGTCTCACAGGGGACAGAGGCATGGAAATACATAAATGCAGGGGAGGGGGTGGAGAGATGGGGTAACTGGGTGATAGACATGGGGAAGGTATGTGATGTAATGAGCACTGGGTATTATATAAGACTGATGAATCACAGACCTGTGCCTCTGAAACCAATAACACATTATATGTTAATTAATTGAATTTGAATTAAAAAATGTAAAAGAAAAAGAAATACATAAATGCACTCGTTTTGAACCACCAATATTGGGCAAGAGTTGATGGCGGGATGGTCATATAAGTAAATCAAAAGGTCTATAATTTGAACATGCACCAAATATTGTCAATGAGCTGAATAAAAGGATACAGCTCACTGTATTTCTCCTCTTCATATGTCTGTAGAATCTGCATTTTGTTAAATACAAATACAAGTATGTAATAAAATACAAATTCTTCCGGGCGCCTGGGTGGCTCAGTTGGTTAAGCCACTGCCTTCGGCTCAGGTCATGATCCTGGAGTCCTGGGATCGAGTCCCGCATCGGGCTCCCTGCTCCGCGGGGAGTCTGCTTCTCCCTCTGACCCTCCCCCTTCTCATGCTCTATCTCATTCTCTCTCTCAAATAAATAAATAAAATCTTTAAAAAAAAAAAAATAAAATAAAATAAAATACAAATTCTTCCAAGAGTGGTACTCAATGCAGAGCAACTTTTTGTGATCGTGTCTTTTCTTGATCAATAGGTGGTAAAAATACAAAATACTATCACAAGAAGATCTGTGACATGTTGAGATATTTTAAAGGAGACTCCTCTTTGAAGAGGTTCTGAATGTTATCATTCAGTGCTATTGACAGGCTCGGGCCTACCCAGGACCACCCCCCTCCCAGTAGGGCTGGGCCTCACCTTGGTTCTGAAGCTCTCCACATCATCGAAACCTACCCACTGGTTGCCTTGGAAGGCATAGGGCACCTTCTGGTCCTTGATTCTGTGCTCAATGGCCCCCTTCCAGGAGCAGACCTGTAGGAGCAGAGGGCAGAGCTGGGGAGGAGGCACCTGTGCCCCCTTGCCAAGAGGAGACTAGAGAGTGGAAAACTCCTGTCTGAGGGAGTCTGCAGGACCCGGGAGCTTCTAGATTGAGTGACCTAGAACCCTGGATTCAATGAGGCACTGGGGCTTAACGATAATCCAAGATGACAGATATGGATGGAATTCACCAGGCCAGAATTTGCTATGCCTGATATCCTCATTCAGAAACTATGGGAGAAGCAGCACCGCCCACCCCAGCCCATATTAGGGGTGGCTGTGGGGTCTCCTACCTCGTAGTAAGCCAGCAGCCCTCCCTGGTTGGTAAAGGGGCCAGGGGTTCCAGGCCCCGTGGCTGGGGCCCCTACTCCAGTGTCTGATGGGGAGGCCAGGGTGAAAGATCGTCCGTAGGTGGGCATGCCAAGGATCAGTTTGTTGGCAGGGGTCCCCCTCTGCAGCCAGAGCTGCACAGCAGAGTCCTGGTGAGGGGCAAGGAGGGGCGGGGTTAATGCACCTTACCTCTGGCCTGGTTCTGGTCTGCCAAAACTGGGGGCCTCAGAGAAGCTTCACAGTGTTCCAACCTTAGTAGTGTTCCAACCCTGGCCTGTCTTCTTTAGGTCCTGTCTTATATCCTTGACCCCAGAGAAAGAGAAGCTGCATGGCGCTCTAGCCAAGAGCATGAGCTTTGGAGTCAGACAACCATTCACGGAGCCAATATTTATTCATGGCCCATTGTGCGCCTGGCTAGATGCTTGGGATGCATCAGGGAACAAAGCAGCCGAGATCCCTGCCTGTCTCAGCAACTTACTAAACCTTGCTGAGCCTTGGGCTTCCTGTCTGTAACATAGAAACAACTAAAATTGTAAGAATTACAAGCTATGACGCAGGTATAAGGTCCAGCAAAACGCAGTAACGAGTTGCTGTGATCACGCTGTGCTCTTTGCGGTCTGCTTCATTTATCTCTGTGTTCCTCGTGCCTAGAACAATGCTCGACACTTAGACGCTCAGACAGAAAGAACAAATGAGTACATGGTGTCCTCATGTGTCCCTGACCAGGGCCCTCCCCCTCACGTATGACTTGACGTGACATCCCCAGCCTGTGACATGCGGAGGTACCCAATCTAAGGATGTGGAATAAATAAATAATGACGAGTCCTCCCTCAAGCCAGGATTACGGGGTTCCCCCAGGAAGCTTTCTGTTCAAATCCAAGTCCTCCTGTTACTCCATACCCTCTTAGCACTTAAGTAAGGAACACTTTTCACCTAATATATCCATATTTATTTCTTTTTGCTGGTCTACATGATTTATCTCTGATCAGACTGGACCTTTCCGAAGGCAGAGGGCAGGGCCCCCTGCTGAGCTCTATAGCACTTTGTGCAAGTTTGGACAAGTCACCTTCTGGCCAGAAGCAGTCCTGGGCACAGAGTGCAGAGAGTAGAAGGCCTCTTCGTAAGAGGAGAAAGGCCTCCCTTCCCCATGTGGATCCAGGGCACACAGCCTGGAGAACACAGTGCTGGTGGGCTTTAGGGCCCTCGCCTCTCAGCTGAACGTCTCTGGGTATTTCCTGGCTGGGCTGGGCTGGCTTCCCCAGGACCCACAGTTTTCCAGATGGGGGTGCAGGGGCTGGGCTCGGTGTGAACTACGGATGCCTGACTCAAGTGCCCAAAGATGTGTCCCTTATCTGTGAAAGAGCCCCAGAAGTCTAAGATGTTCTACCCAAGCTGATACACTAAGATTCAGGCTCCTCAAAGTTAAAAAGCATTTTTATTTAAGGTTTTTTTTGTTTGTTTACTTTTTTAAAAGAAATAATAAGGTTGTTCTTAATTTTTAAAATGCAGAGTGGGCTTATAAAAACCCTCTGGGCTGCTCCACCAGGGTGAGCTGCGCAGGAAACCTCCACTCACCCCAGCCTGAAACCACACCAGCCCTTTGCAGGGACTGGATCAAGGTGGAGGGGGCCCTGCCCCGAGGGACATCTCCTGATGTGTTATCAGCTTGGGAAAGCTTCCACCTCCGAAAGCACCTTCAGAAGGTCAATCAGAGTGACCAGGAGGGAAAGTTTACCCATTGTCTTGAAGGAAATGGGGTGGGGGGTATGAAGGAAGCAAGAAGCTATTTTCGCTGGACATTCAAGCTCAAAGACAGTCTCCCAATGAGTCACTGCTTTGTTTGATGTCGTTAAATTGGTTTGTTGTGTCTAATATCAGCCAGGATGCTACACAGAAGTAAGGTTTCCCCTCAGCACTGGCATAGGAGAAGAAAAGAAACAAGCAAAGAAACAAAAAGTCCTGGCTACTCTGTGTCCTGCTTGGTTATCCTGCTTTTCCTTTCCATTAGGGCCTCAAGGCTCAAAAGAGGCCAACTGGGGGCGCCCGGGTGGCTCAGTTGGTTAAGTGTCTGCCTTTCGGCTCAGGTCATGATCCCAGGGTCCTGGGATCAGGCCCCCAGCTCAGCGGGGAGTCTGCTTCTCCCTCTCCCTCGGACCCCCCTCCCCGGCTCTTGCTCTCTCTCAAATAAATAAATAACATCTTAAAAAAAAATGGCCACCTGACAGGGCTTGTGGATGGGGAGTCCTGCCTCACCCCTGCAGCCACTCACCACGTTCAATTTGGCTGCTGCCCCGCTCTCCCCCTGCATCTTGTAGAGGGGGCTGTTATGTCCTGTGATCTTCTCATAAGAGCCGTGGAAGTCGTAGGCCATGAGGCTAATGAAGTCCAGGCTCCTGCAAGAGGCGTGGAGAGAGGGGTGAGGGGCTAGTGAGCAGCCCCTCCTTGCTCCTTCCTGCCCTCACTGTGGGGCCGAGGACAGGCCCTCATGGTAAGAGGCAGGGGTGCAGGCTCACCCCTGGTCTGTAAGAGGTGATCAAACAGCACTCCCTAGTTCCCCCCACAAGTCCCCAATATTGAGGTCATTGTCATTCCGACTGTGGGGTTAGCGGCTCCCGTCTTTGGCATCCTTCCCACAGCAACCTCAGGACACCTCGTGCCCTTACCATTTTGGAGGCAACTCTAGCTCAGTGTTGCTCAAACTTTCGTGTGCACATGAATCACCTGGGAACCTCATTCAAATACAGGCTCTCATTTAGGAGGCCTGTGGTAGGGCCTGAGATCCTGCATCTCTAACAAGCACGCAGGTGCACACTCAACACTTTGGGGTGCCGGAATCCAGACGACTCGTCCTCCTGCCTTCACTCTTGCCCTCCCAGGGTGCTTGATGTTAAAACTGAGTTCCCAAGGAAAAGGGCAAGGATTCCAAAAGAGACTATCTGGAACACTGGAGTAGCTGACACAGTGAGCAGACCCTTCCTGGGTCAGCTGCTGGATGGCCGGTCTTTCCCAAAATGACACGTCGCAGGTGAGCACCTGCTTTACTCCTGCGGCAGCTCAGGCTGCAGTGGCCTCTCCCACCTCGGAGAGCACGGCTTCCTTACCGTCCGCCTGAGACTCACTGAGCAATTTTGTCCACCTCATATCCAGCATCTA
Source organism: Halichoerus grypus (assembly GCF_964656455.1). Lineage (NCBI taxonomy): Eukaryota > Metazoa > Chordata > Mammalia > Carnivora > Phocidae > Halichoerus > Halichoerus grypus. The sequence goes on from NC_135718.1 coordinate 129,134,643, forward strand.
TGTCCTTTCTCCCGGCCGGGACGGCTGCACTCAGAAGGAGGCGTTCCTTCCCCGAAGTCTGGGCTTCCTGCTGGAAGGCGTCGGCCAGGTCCTGCAAGGGCAGCTCAGAGTGAGCACAGAGACAGGGACCAGACAGGCCCCTGGGGGCTCCAAGCAGATGCTCACTCTCAGGAGTCTGAAAACCGACCACAGGGCTGGTCTGTGCTATGCTAACACACGAAGCAGTGGGCCCCGGGGACAGAGCAGCACCCACATGTCCTGTGAGGCCACCGGTCCAGGCCCCCCCTGGCCAGTGGGGTGACTCTCTTCCCCACCCAGCCATACCTGCACCAGGGCTGTGAAGCGCTGCTTGTCTGAAGGAGGGCTCCCCCGGCTTCCTGGGTACTCCCAGTCAAGGTCAAGGCCATCAAAACCATAATTGCGCAGAAACTTAATGGCTGAGTTGACAAAGGTCTGACGGTTGTTGGCTGTCGCCACCATATCTGTGAACCTGTGGGGTGATGAAGGACAGTGTGGGCCTGCCTTGCTGACAAGGGGGCCACTCTCTCCCTCAGACGCAAGCGAGAAACTCCTCAGGATATAGGTGGCCGGCCGTTCGGGCCGGGAGGATGCTGGGAGGGCTGCTTCAGAGGCTGCTGAGATATTTGCCGTGGAATTACCAGCCTGGCCTCGGAAAGAGACAACTCACAAGTGTGTCCTGTCCCCAGGGCACATTGACTTGCCTGGAGCTCTGCCTCCCTGAATTCCCTCCACCAACCTACTGCCATGTCCCTGCTCAGGGAATTGTCCTACCCTGAATCAGAGCTGGCTGTCACCCCAGCGTGGAGGTTTAGAAAAGAAGAGCAATCAGTTTCTAAAAGAACAGAGAGAAGTACAGCAAGGTTAGTGAGGATCTGGGTAACCCGAGAGCCTGCTGCCCTCATTCCCTGGTGGGTTAACACAGTCATTTTCTTCAAACTCACATTCGTAAAATGCTTGTGCTATTACTCGTCCAGAGCTCCTCGAAATCCCGAGCTGCCCGAAGAACCCCCTCCCCACATCCTCCTGATTTCCCAGGATCGCTCCAAGAAGTGTCTCAAGGTTTCTGATCCTATTTTAATTGGTTTTCTATTGATTTATTAATTTAATTAATAGCAGCAGTTCTTAAGTGGGTCTACGTGCTGGGATCCCCAGGCTAAGAACCCCTGTATTCCAATAAAAAATCTGCATATAAACAGTATTTGGGGAAGGTGGGTCATAAATTTCATCAGGTTTTCAAAAGGGCTCATGATCCAAAAAATTTTAGAAATGGGATGCCCGGGTGGCTCAGTCGGTTAAGCGTCTGCCTTCGGCTCAGGTCATGATCCCGGGGTCCTGGTCGAGCCCCGCATCAGGCTCCTTGCTCAGCAGGGAGCCTGTTTCTCCCTCTGCCTGCCACTCTCCCTGCTTGTGCTCTCTCTCTGACAAATAAATAAATAAAATCTTGAAAAAAAAAACCCAAAAAGTTTTAGAAAGAGCAGTTTAGAACTTTGGGAACCTTATATTCTGGACTTTCTAGGAAAAGTCTAGGTTCAAATATCTCATTCCATTATCTCCATAATTCCTCAAAAATGTCCCAGAAATGCCAATATTTTGGACAGCCAAACTCACTCTCAGAAGTGGAACAAAAATTCTCAGATAAGATATCCTGTTTTAGAGCTCCAGAAATATAGACACTACATATTGTCTGGGATTAGCTGGGACTCTCCCTCTACCCATTTCTTGGAGGAAGAGACTGAAAACTGGAAAGAGACCAGAATCTCTCCTGCGCTCCTGGCAAGACTGGATGTGTAACAGTCTGGAGCTAAGCCCCCTCCACAGCCCTCCGAATGAGGTACCAAGAGCCCAAGAGGAAGGTCAGCCCCCAGAGTCCAGGCTCCCCTCCCGACTCCCTCACCCTGACTACACTTCAGCCTGGCCTGATTCCCTGACCAGGGCTCTCCCTTGCCAGTAAGTCGGGTCTCCACCCAGTCTCCACCCAGTACAGGTGCCCATGGCCGACTCACTTCTGGGTGCCGAAGTTCCAGCCCCCAATGGCAAGCAGCGTCTTCAGCTTGGGATTTCTAGGAAAGACAACACAAATGCTGGAATTGACAGAATTGAATGCCTAGCCAGCTCCTGGGGCTCACCTCACTGATGGGGAAAGCAAGGGGTGGTGGGTGCCCTGATGGCCGCTGATGGGATGGGGGTTGTGTAAGTCCCTATGCACAGAGCCTGGATGGGGGAGCTCTAGATTGGGAAAGAAAAGGCATGTTCCTGCCTTCAAGGGCCTCCCATCTGCTGGGGATATATACAGACAAAGAACTCAGGAAGCAGAGATAAGGGCAGATCCACAGAGTGGCTTTGTCAAGGTGGCGATAACACTTGAGCTAAAGGATGGATAGACTTTAGGAGGAAGAAGGGCATGCATACCCAGCAGAGGGAAACAGTTTCCCAACCCGGATCCCACTTAGACCTAAACTGGAAGGGCCCTTAAGAGTCCCTCTCTACCCGTACATCTTCCATATAAGCACAGGAAAGCCCGGAGAGGTGACGCAACTTGCCCAAAGCCACACAGCAGGTCTGTAGCTGAATTGCAGCCCTGGGGAAGATTTCTGGCTCTGAGAAGAGGCACCTGCCTTCTCTACCTCCCATCCCCCTCCAGAGCAGCTCACATCTTCTTCAGGCCATTGAACTCCTGGTACAAGGCCTCGTCGTTCCACTCTATAGAGCTGAGCTGGTGGTTCTTCATGCCCGCAAAGGCATAAACGAGGTGGGTGCACAGGTTTGGGTCCACATCCTTGGGCAAGAAGCAAGCGACCCCCTGTCTGTACTGGGCCCAGTTGGTGAAGTAGCAGACCAGCTTTGTGGCAGAGCCTGGCCATTGGGGACAAAGAAAAGAAATGGCAGTCATAAGGGTCTGCTGAGGACTGGCATCCTCCGCCCCGGGGCAGAACCTACATAATGCCAGAGAGTGTTAACTATGACTCTTGACCTGCTGAAGCCAGGGAGGCAGAACTTTCAAAATGCGGCTTGGAATACTTCAGAAGTTTCATTAAAATGCAAATACATGAAGTAGCAGAGAAGAGGCCTCAGTTACATGCCTGCGTTTATGTTTTAGTCTTGCTTTAAAAAAGTTTTATTTCTTGCAGAGAATCTATGTTTGTTAATATCTCTGATAAGGTTCTAATGAAGAGCTTGTTTTATCTAGGAAAAGGCAGCTTGTTTCTGGAATCCCCAGAAAGTTTGGGAACTTTGGGAGGGCGGGGCGTCTGTTCCTAGAAGTTTGATCTAGCAGTGATGGCCCCCACAGAGGTCAGTGTTATGCTAGGTTGACCAGATAACCAGACAGCGAGAAGACTGATTTTTATTCCTGTATCTGTCAGAAGTGCACTTTGGGCCGATTGCTTCTTCAGCTCTGGTCCAGGGTCCCCATCTGAAAATGACGGTTTGGTCTCTGAGGTTTCTTCCAGAACTTGCGGTCTTTGAGGGTGTGGGCTGCACGAGCCAATATTTTATGCCAGGGACTTGGCAGAATCGTGGGTTTGTACTGGAGCACATCTATGGCCAGTGTCTAGACCTGAGGACTTCCTTTAGCCCTGACAGGGTCTCTCTGCAGTCCCCTCTGCCTTCCATGTGGCCAGTGAGAGGTCAGGGGAGAGGGAAGGGGGTGCAAAGTGTCTACTGGAGGCTGTGTGGAAACCCACAGCATGAGGGGCTGTCTGAGACTCCCCTGGGCAGACCGATGGCTCCCGAAGGAGAAGCTGGAGTCCTTGGGTCGTCACTGGCTCTAACCAGAGGCCACTCAGGAGTAGAACTTGCCAGTGGGGGCTGGGAATGTAGCCTGCAGTGATACAGGAGGAGGAGGATTGGTGAACTCCTCAAAGCAAAGGGTTAACCTGGGGAACAATACCTCCTAGGACTGACCATCTAGGAGGAAGCCTGGAGGCTCTTCTTACATCATACCCTGTTATATCAAATATCGTGCATGGATTTTCGTACTAGAGAGGCAATAAAATGTGGTGGTTAAGAGCAAGGTCTCTGGAATTTTAATGCCTGGGTTGAAATCCCAACTCTGCCATTTTCCAGCCAGGTTACTCAGCTTCTTGCTCCATACCATGAGAACGATCATCGTTTCTACCTCAAAGGACTGTCGTATGGATAAAGAGTTAAGATATTAAATACTCAGAACGTTGCTAGCAGATAGCGAGCTCTGTTCTAAGTGCTTTACATATATTAACCCTTGATTCACGCAAGACTCTGTTAATATATATACCATATATATACCAATATATATACCATACCATAAACCCAGAAGTAGCTTGGACTTAGGCTTTTGGGGAAATCTTCAACCTTTCTTCCCCATGTTTATTATTTCTGTGGCCTCAGGCTGTTGCCTCCTGGGAGACCAAGAGGAGAACTATTTGTCTAATGTCTCAGCCCAGCCTCAAGATGAGGGTCTGAGGAGCCAGCCTGACACACAGGGAATGGGGTGGGGTGGGAAGGGAACCCCAGAATCCAAGTTGCTGAGCATCCCCCAGAGATCTCTCTCCTGTCTGACACGGGAAGTAGCCCTTCCTGGCTCCCCTGAGCCCTACACGCCATCAGTCCAGCAGAGTATGTTGTCTAGGTGGAGCTAAGGGGCTGGGATGCAGAGCTGGGTAAGACTTGAGCTCCTTCCCTCCAGGAGCTCACTGCCTGGTCGGGGAGACATCTATGCCAATAATCAGCAACACTGACATACATACTGGGAAATGTGTTCAGCTCTGTGAGAGCACAGAGGTTTGGAGCAAGTGACCTTAGGAAAGACCTGAGAGAGCTTGACAGTGAAGCTGGCCCCATGGACATGCAGTTGGGCTAGTAGGTAAGGCAGCAAAAACTTTCCCTGAAGGAATGGCAGGGCTGTTCGCGGCACAAGGACACTTGCATGGGGCTGAGCTTTGGAGGAGAAGCCCCACGGAAATCTGGCAAGAGCTCTTGATGTGGGGGTGGGGGTCAGGGTCGGGGTTGGAGAGTGAGTGGGGAAGGCAGCAGAGCCCAGGGAAGGGGCTGAGGGGATCCAGGGCTGGCCTCAAGAAGGTACCATTTACCCTCCCCGCCTCCAAGAAAAGGGGGCATCCAACTCTTGATTTCAGCTCAGGTCTTGATCTCAGGGTCATGAATTCAAGCCCCGCATTGGGCTCCACACTGGGTGTGGAGCCTACTTCAAACAAACAAACAAACACAAAACAAAACAACAAAATAAAAAAGAAAGGCTCCACTTACCCCATTGGATTGTCAGCAGAACTATCAAACCTAAAGCAGCACAAGAGAGAAGGCAGAGGTTAAGAGGTCATTGGTATTTTCCTTGGCCCCTATCTGCCTCTTGAAGCCCGGGAGGTAGAGATGGTCAGAGAGGGGTAGGCCCAGGTTGGTTTCCTCCAAATCAAACTTCTTTTGTCCAAAAGGGACCCAGGAGGGCACTGTGTCCATCCCTTCACCCCAGCCAGACAGCAGGGGCCCTCCCTGGCCTGGACTAGTCCCAGACCTGATGGAACTTTCTGCAAACAGAGGCTGCCCCTCCCTAGAGCATCAGTATTTAGGAAGATTCTAGGAAAACCCCAACTCGTGAGGAGAGAACGTTTCTTTTGGAACAAGCAGAAAACCTGTCCTGGGGCTGGTGCGAGCCAGTGTGGAAGGGCTAGGTCAGAGATGCCACCTCTCGGTGAGTCCTCCGCACCTCTGTTCACCCCCACTAGCTCCCTACTTCCTGCTGCTTTCCCGCTGCACCTCACAAGAACTTGGTTGAGTTACCAGCATCCTTGGAGACCTAGGGCCCAGCAGGACTCCTTTAGAAAGATTTATTTCACCTTTCTGGTGACCTTGGATTTTCCTGTTAACCTAATAGAACCTGTGTGAACACTTGCAAGGACACCCAAAGTCATGGCCTCCAGGCTGCCCTCTGTCTTGCAGGACAACCAGCACGGGATTAGGGAAGAATCCGTTGGCAGTGGGCATCCCTTGGAAAAGGCCAAAAGCAGAAGTCTAAGAACATGGGAAAGATAAAGCCACCCACTGCAGTGGTGTTTGCTGACTCTGGGCTTGCAGGACAGAAGGAGGAAAAGTCCATTTCAGCCTGTTGAGAAAAGCCTCTCCTTGCAGCATGGAGTCTCTTGGATTGAAAGAGTCCAGGGGGACCCCACAGGAATGGAATGACCCTCTGAAGTTCTCCCGCTTCCTTGCAGACAGCACCAAGAAGCCCCCTAATAACCACATCCTCACCTCCTCACAGCTCCCCGGGCCCAGCCCACTCTCCCGGACGGTGCCTACTCACCTGCCCAGGCCATGGACCGTGCCATGGTGCTGGCTAGGCACCAGACTCCAGCCTGTGCCACCAGCTCTCTAGACCTGCTCTCCTTTTATCAGGCTGCTCTGATCCACCGTAGCCTGGACTGTTGAAATCAGGCGGTGGCGGAGCGGGGAGAGAGGGGCTGGGGTGTGGCGTGAAGGGCTAGGGTGTCACATAGCATGGATTGGGCAAACCTAACACAATGGCCTTTAGCAATCTTTGGTTTTCTGGAACAATCACAGAGTGTAAACTGTGCCCTTGGCATGACCAAAACTGGGAGGCAGAGAGAGGGAAGCAGGAAGTGTTTCTAAGCATCCTGCTGGACAAGTATGGTTCTCATTCCTTGGTGGGAGTTGGTGAAGACTGTGAGTGACCTATAACTTAATGGGCTGGGGAGGAAGAGGAATGACTCACAAGTCAGGGGAACTGGGCTCCTGACCAGCCTGCTTGCTTGCTTCTCCACAGCCTCCTCTGGAATTCACTTGCCCTCTCTGTAAGATGATGGGGTTGCAAATATAATATGTATTTTATGAAAGTTCTATTTTATTACCCTCTACATGATAGTAATATATTTTATATTCATTGATTGAGAAAAATACCTAATGACAAATGGCAACTATGAGCTTAGTAGTAGTTTTAAATGCCTTGGTTTTCTTTGTCTTTTTTTTAATTTTTTTTAAGTAAGCTCTATACCCAATGTGGGCTTGAACTCACAACCCCGAGATCAAGAGTCACATGCTCCACTGACTGAGCCAGCCAGGTGCCCCTTGAATGCCTTGTTTCCTATAAATTATATATATATTAATTTCCTACGGCTGTTGTAACATATTCCCACAAATCTGGGAAGCTTAAAACAACAGAAATTCATTCTCTCTCAGTTCCAGAGGCCAGATATCTGAAACCAAGGTGTTGGCAGGGCCATCTGTCCTCTGACGTTTCTATGGAAGAATCTTTCCTTGCACCTTCCAGCTTCTGATGGCTTCTGGTATTCCTTGGCTGGTGGTGGCATCACTTTGACCTCTGTCTCATGGCCTTTCCCCTGTGTCTCTGTGGATCTTCTGGTACCTCTTACTAAGACACATGTCATTGGATTTGGGGCCCACCCTAATCCAGGATGATCTCATCTTGAGATTCTTGCCTTAATTACATCTGCAAAGACCCTTATGCCAAATAAGGTCACATTCCGAGGTCTTTTTGGGGGGGGGTGGCATGGGGAGGAGTACCATTCAACCCGCTGTAGGACCTAACCGTGTTCGTGTTACTGATTCTGTCTGTAGACAATGTCTGGTGAGTGCATGAACTCCAGGGTCCCAGGCGAAACTTGGCAGCTCTTAGGTGATCAGATCTTTGATCCTTGACCTTAATATCAGTGGCCTGGATGGCTGAGTGGGAAAGTCTGGTGGCAGCAGGTTCTGGGGTCAGGTTGCCTAGTTTTAATCCCGGCTCTGCCATTTACTATCTGCACAACTTCGAGCCAGTTCCTTAACTTCTCTGAGCTCCAGTTTCTTCATCTGTGAAGTGAAATCCTCGGAGGATTATTGGGAAGGCCCTACATGTTGGCAGCTCCTGGTTCTGCCCTGTGTGTGTCAGAGCTCAGGGCCCTGGTAACCTCTGTGAGGTCCCTAAGAGGGTGGGACCTCGGTACCCAGATGCGCAGGCCCTGTGTCCTCGCTTTCCCTGAGGCAGCCATGGCCTCTTTTTTTTTTTTTTTTTAAGATTTTTATTTATTTATTTGACAGAGAGAGACACACAGCGAGAGAGGGAACACAAGCAGGGGGAGTGGGAGAAGGAGAAGCAGGCTTCCTGCGGAGCAGGGAGCCCAATGTGGGGCTGGATCCCAGGACCCCGGGATGATGATCTGAGCCGAAGGCAGACGCTTAATGACTGAGCGACCCAGGCGCCCCAGCCATGGCCTCTTTTTTGGTCATTTCTGTTCCCTTCCCTTGGGGATCCTTCAAAGGAGGCTGCTCAGGGTCCCCTGAGATCTACAGAGGTGCCTCAGCTCCTGGGATGCGAGCGAGAAGGGGACGGTGAATGCGTGAGTGAAGATTGCTTCTCCAGAGAGGCCGGTGGCCTCCTTCACTTGCCTGCCACCCCCACAAACACAACTGAGCTGTCAGCTTGGAGCTTCTCTGACTCAGCTTCCCGTCCCCAAGAGGACCCTGAACAGCAGGGGCCCAGCGTTCTGAGTTGCTCCAAATACCCATCTGGCCCAACTCATGTAGGGTCTCCACTATACCCAGTAGCCCACCATTAGCATCGTTACCTTGGTGAATGCAGCTGATTCTCCTTATTCTTATTCTTATTCTTATATTGTTTTCTTTTTGGTTCCAGACCATTTCTTCAAAGGAAAGTCAGTAGGAACCTATTATATGAAACAAGCTCCTCTAAGTTCCTCTGGGAAAAATCTGGTGAGGGTCGGGGGCTCCGACTCTTGTGCTCTCGACTCTAAGATCAGCATGTCCTCCACACCAGCTCCCACGGCACCCCTGCGGGGGAGGGACTTGCCTTCAGCGGGGACACTGGCAAATGCAACTGTGTGCCCTATTTCCTAAAAACCAACAATACATGTCATAAACTTTGAAATGCTAAAGGCATTTCCATTAAAATAAGTAATAAAGAAAGCTTGAAGGCTACCACCACTGTTGCTCAGCGCTGTTTTACAAATTTTGCCTATTACAGGGGCACCCAGTGGCTCAGTCAGCTGAGTGTCTGACTCTTGATTTCGGCTCAGGTCATGGTCTCAGGGTCGTGGGTTCGAGCCCCATGTCGGGCTCCATGCTCAGTGGGGAGTCTGCTTTGGATTCTCTCTCTCCCTCTCCATCTGCCCTTCCTCCCGTTCCCACTCTCTCTCTCTCAAATAAATAAAAATAAATAAATCTTTAAAAAAATTTTTGGCTATTATACTAAGAAAAGGGGAAAATATATATAGTATATGAATGATATAATTGCCAATAGTTGTAGATATGTTTGGATATCTACAAAACCCTTCTGTTTTCTAGACTCTCAAAAAAATAGACCAGGAATAAAACAGAATTTGCTGGATTTAAGGTGAATTAATAGCTTTTCTCTGTATTAGCAGAAACCAATTAGAAATAGAAACGGGGGCAAATGTGTGATCTACAGAAGTGTCAAAAGCTATAAAACACTTAGGACTAAATTTAATAACAATAAATCTGATAGTAAAATCTACAAAACTTATTGCAGGACATAAACAAGATCCAAACATGTGCCTGCACAGGGAAACTATATCATTAAAAAAATATCAATTCTCTTGGGGCGCCTGGGTGGCTCAGTCGTTTGGCGTCTGCCTTTGGCTCAGGTCATGATCCCAGGGTCCTGGGATCGAGCCCCGCATCGGGCTCCCTGCTCAGCAGGACGCCTGCTTCTCCCTCTCCCACTCCCCCTGCTGGTGTTCCCTCTCTCGCTGTGTCTCTCTGTGTCAAATAAATAAATAAAATCTTTAAAAAAAAAAAAAAATATCAATTCTCCTTAGGGCGCCCGGGTGGCTCAGTCGGTTAAAGCGTCTGCCTTTGGCTCAGGTCATGATCCCGGGGTCCTGGGATCGAGCCCCGCATCGGGCTCCCAGCTCAGTGGGGAGTCTGCTTCTCTCTCTCCCTCAGCCCCTCCTTCCTGCTTATGCACCTTCTCTCTCTCTCAAATAAATAAATAAAATCTTTTAAAAAATGTCGATTCTCCTCAAGTTAAAAAAAAAGATAGTAATGATGAGGGACATACTATACAAAACTTACTATAAATCCATTGGGATCAAAACATGGAATTGGCACCAGGGCAGACAAACAGAGGTAGATCTGAGCATATATGGAAAACATATGTCCAACAAAGGCAATGTTTCAACTGGGCAGGAAAAAGATGTTTCATAAATGCCAATGACTTAATTGTCTACCAAACTGGAAAGAATCAAGGTTGGGCCCCCCCACACACACCGTATATAGTAGTGAGGACAGGGGTAAGATGAAGGGGTGCCCTGGAAGTAAAGGGAGGTGGCCAGAACCCAGCCAGAGAGGGCGAGGGGAGGCGGGGGGAGTGGTGTTTGAACAGAGCTTCGAGAACTAGTAGTGTGGCAGGCAAAGAAAGGCAGGATGGTTTTGGCAAGCATACCGGATATTCAGTGATGGGTCGTCTCAGACAAAACAGCCCATGATGCTGCAGGGACAGTAAGACAGCCTCCCATCAGTTGAGAAGCACCGATTGAGGAAAGCAGGCTGGGGGTGATCTCTGCTAAGGGGCCCTAGGGGGGAGGGCACTAGACATGCCAGCAGGGGAGGAGGGGGCTGCGTTGTTTTACCAACCTGGACTTTTTCCGCAATTATGTCTCAGACTAGGTAGGGTACATTTGAGGCTGACCTGATAGGCCTGACCCAAACTGCAAAATATCAAGGAATAGAAAGCTACAGCCTGGGCGGGGGGGGGTCGAGGCCTGGGAAGCAGAAGACAGGCCCATGTCCTGTGAAGCCCAGGGAGTGACCCAGAACACCCACCCGTGAATTTCTAACTCAAGTAAACAGGTCTTGGCCTCCAGTGCAGGTGACCCATGTCTAAGCTGAAAGATCCCTGGTACCTTCAGCAAGCTCTAATCAACAGCATGCCATGCCTCTGCTCCTTGGCCTTCTCCCTCCCGGGGCAGCCTTCCTGGCCCCTCACATCTTACAGACAGGGATCCATCTGAGTCAAGCCTTGCCTCCTCCCCAGTCATGCTGGTCCACACCAACTCCTGCCATCTGGGAGCCATTCCTTCCACCCAGAGCAGGAAGACACCCTGCTTGGAGACCGACAGGCCTGGGTGTGCCTCAGTGGATCTCCCAAGAGATGACATCAGGGGGCTTTATACCCTTTCTTCCATCCCCACTGGCTTCTCTCACCCTCTCTCAGCCACACCTCCCCCCCCAAAAAAACAAATTCAAGTAAGGCCAGTGTGCTTGATACACAATAAAACTTCAAGATAAACCCCCAGCCCGCCCCACCCCAGAGCAGACTCTTCTACAGAAATTCTGAAGCCTGCTCTGGTTCACACACATCCTGGTTGTCTGAGCCGGGGTGAGTTACAACCTCTCCAAGCCTCTGTTTCTTCATCTGCAGAATGGACACAACACTACCTATCTTCCTGGTGAAGTGAATCGAGTAGAGAATGTGTGGAAGGGCTTATAAGGGACCGAGCACCAACCGGATCTTATCATGAGACCCCGATCACAATGGGCGGCGTCACGCTGTTCTGCCCTTGCCGCCGGCTGGCATCCCATCTGGGTCGCTGCACCGTCCCCAGCCAGGCGGGCCCGGGCCTCTCCCCCGGACACCACTCTGTACCTCCCTGTGCTGAGCATGTGAGGAGCCTTCACATAAGTCCGTTAACTGCTTCTTCCCACATTCCAGCCAGTTCTTTCCCACCACCCAGCCGGTTCCTCCAGGCACCCAGGAAGTACCCCTGATCCCCCCTTTTCCCCCATCCTCACATGACCGGGTGCTACGAAGAGTCCTCCCTCCTGTTCCATCTCCTCCACCACCCCCAAGCCCCGTCAGCTCTCGCCCTGTCCACTGGAAGCCTCATAACTGTCCCCCCTCCTTCCTTCTCTTGTCCCCTGCCCTCCATTCTCCACACAGCAGCCAGGGAGGGCTTTGAGAAACTGCAATCCCATCCTGTCACCCTCCTGCTAAGACCCCTCCAGGGTTGCCACTGAACTCAGAATAAAATACAACTTCCTTAACTGTGTCTCTTGAAAATTCCAAGTCTGTTCTTTCATTAAGGCCTCTGCACCTGCTATTGCTTCTGCCTGGAATCTTCTTCCCTGGGATCTTCACACGGCCGCCTCCTTGTCCCCATTCAGGCTTCTCCTAAACATCCATATAAAGTAGTACCTGCTTCTCAAGTCACTCTGTTCTGTTCTGCTGATTTGTTTTCTCCCAAGTACTTCCACAAGCTGATTCTACCCATGGAGCATCTATCTATCTATGCACATGTACGGTCTGTTTCCTATCCCTAGAGTGCAGGCTTTGCGAGAGGAGGGACTTCGTCCTGTTTATTCCTTTAGCTCTAGTGCCTAGAACATATCCCAGCACATAGTAAGTGCTCAATCCTTGTCTACTGAAAAAAAAGAAAGAGGGCCCCCTGGGTGGCTTAGTCGGTTAAGCCTCCGACTCTTGATTTCGGTTCCGATCATGATCTCAGGGTCGTGGGATGGAGCCCCACGTCACTGGGCTCCATGCTGGGTGTGGAGCCAGCTTAAGATTCTCTCTCTGTCTCTCCCCCCTCCCCTGCTTGTGCTCTCTCTGTCTCACAAAGAAAGAAAGAAAGAGAGGAAGGAAGGGAGGGAAGGAGGAAGGGAGGGAAGGAGGCAGGAAGGGAGGGAGGGAGGGAAAAGGAAGAGAGAGAGAGAGAGAGAGAGAAAGAAAGAAATTGAGAGACAGAATATGGCCTCCAGTGCGCTGCATGATCTGGCCCCAGCTTTCAGCCTCACACTGATCACTATACCCCAAGTGCTCTGGTCCTACTTCATGAACACAAACATGACCAGCTCTCTCTCCGCTCAGGGCCTTGGCACATCCTGTTCCCTCTGCCTGGAATGTGCTTTCTTCCCTCTTCTTGTCCTCCAGGTGTTGTCTCAACTGTCACCTGTTCTAGAGGCCTCCCCTGACTACCTGATTCCTGATACTCTCTCCTGAAGCAGCATGCTCTTTCCTTTCCAAGCCCTTATCCTAATTTGCAATTATATACTTATTTTGTGAGTTTGTGTATTTAATGTGTGTGTGTGTGTATCTCACTAGGCCAGAGGCTCCAAGAGAAGGGACCACGTCCGTTTGTCCACTACTCTGCGTCAACAGCCCCAGGGGCTGGCGCATAGAACAGGAGGCCTCAGTAAATATCTGTTGAGTGAGCTAATTATTGAATGTTATTTCCCAGTATCCTTTTTTTTTTTTAATTTTTTTATTGTTATGTTAATCCCCATACATTACATCATTAGTTTTAGATATAGTGTTCCATGATTCATTGTTTGTGCATAACACCCAGTGCTCCATGCAGAACGTGCCCTCCTCAATACCCATCACCAGGCTAACCCATCCTCCCACCCCCCTCCCCTCTAGAACCCTCAGTTTGTTTTTCAGAGTCCATCGTCTCTCATGGTTCTTCTCCCCCTCCGATTTCCCCCCCTTCATTCTTCCCCTCCTGCTACATTCTTCTTCTTCTTTTTTTCTTTCTTAACATATATTGCATTATTTGTCTCAGTATCCTTTAATACTCAATGTCAAGTGCTCATAAAGTAGCAGCTTGATGTGAGAAATGCAAACCTCCCCCTCAATATACAAATATACATATATGGTCTAAATATACAAATCAAAACCTCTTAATGTATTAGCAGAAGTCATTCTCCCCAAAGTGTGGGTACCCAAAGCTGGATAAAAGAGGATCCAGAGTGGAGTGGAGACTCCTGAGCTCTTCCCTTTCCTATCTGGGTACCTTTGGATGAGCCTGAGTCCTGGACAAGGGTGAAGTTCATGGCTGCTGGCTGATGTGGCCTTCATTCTTGCTGACACTCACGTCTGGGAGTCAGGGCACCCTCTGGGGACAAAGGACACACTGAGTCCACTCTGGTCATGCAGACTGTGGCGTTGCCCATCCAAATGTCAGCTTGTTTTCGGATCCTGGTGGACCACATCCCAGGGGAAGCTGCTTCTCTTAGCAATAACAGGGTTGAGCCTGAGGCAGTTGGCATGCAGTGGATATCAGAACTGAGAGAGAAGGATCCGGTCCAGCTAGAGTGGGTCAACATGGGAAATATAGCCTATTCACCCCCCAAGGCTCTCCCCTACCTGTCTGCTTCAGATGCCAGACGGAGACACCAGCTCCTTTCCTTCTCTTTCATTTTCTCATTCTTTCTCTCTCTCTCCCTCTCTTCTTCCTTCCCTTGTATATTTCTACACATAATTTTTGATATACAATAATGTCCACTGCATTCCTTGCAACATTCAAAAACATAACATAAACCTAAAACAGGCTTAGGTGTTGCCTCTTGGAGCTTGGAATTCTATGTCGAGTTAAAAAAAGATAAAGGGGGCGGCTGGCTGGCTCAGTCGGTGGAGCATGAGACTCTTGATCTCAGGGTTGTGAGTTCGAGCCCCACGTTGGGGGTAGAGATTACTTAAAAATAAAATCTTGGAAGAAAGAAAGAGAGAGAGGGAGAAAGAAAGAAAGAGAAAGAAAGAAAGGAAGGAAGAAAGATTTCCTCAATACACTGTTAAAGAAAAAAGCAAGGTGTACCCATAGCACATGGCAGATTGAACAAAGGTATTTATTTATCTCCACTCTCCCGAAAACCCCCAAAATAGCAGTTAAAGGAATGAAATGGTATAAATCAACTAAAACAAAGCAAATGGGAGAGGGGACCAAAATTGATGAGACATGTCAACAAATGTTTGAGCATTTGTTCAAATATTCACATTTGATAATGAATACAGAGTGAACAAGCAGAACCAGCTTAATAGACCTGAAGAAGCCAAGACCTCAGACTGCAGGTGGGGAGCCCACAGGAAGCAAGGGACTCATGCCAAGGCACCCTGGAAAGCCACAGGAGTTGGTAGAATGTTGCGAAGTGGAGTGAGGCTGACAACAAGTGTGGGTGAATTGTTAGACCCCCAGATCCTCTTCTTCTTGTAGCCTTGCCTGTCCAAATGGGTTCTGCCCAGCTTCTGGGGAGCCAGCCATAAGATTTGGGTGGACCAGAGTGACTGTAGACTTGGGAACACCTTGCCCAGCACAGAGGGGAGTGGGGATGAGGGTGTGGGTGCCAGACTGAAGACAGAGACTGATGATTGGGGGATTATGTGAAAGTCTACGCACAGAGGGGAGTGGGGATGGGGGTGTGGCTGCCTGACTGAAGACAGAGACTGATGATTGGGGGATTATGTGAAAGTCTGCACGTGCAATGCTCAGACCCCAACCCTTCCTTCCACAAGAGCCCCAAGCAGGGCACTGAAAAGTTCTTCTCAGGAAAAACTGACCAGCCTGAAAGAAAAGTTACTGAAGCTCAGACCATCAAAACTCAAATGACATCTAGGGGCCCCCAGTGGAATAGCTGTGTCCCTGTCCCATCACCCCAAGGTGGGGCCTGATATAAGAAACCACCCAAGCCCCCAGAGCTTCCAATAGTGATGACTCATTATTGCATATGGAAGAAAAGCCAAGCTCACCAGACACTTGATGAAAGAGTCCCCACGTGAAAGATAGAGCAAAACAAACAGAAAAAAAGGAACTTAAAGAAACCAGAGTGAGGGGTGCCTGGGTGGCTCAGTCGTTAAGCGTCTGCCTTCAGCTCAGGTCATGATCCCAGGGTCCTGGGATCGAGCCCCGCATCAGGCTCCCTGCTCAGTGGGGAGCCTGTTTCTCCCTCTCCCACTCCCCCTGCTTGTGTTCCTTCTCTCGCTGTGTCTCTCTCTGTCAAATAAATAAATAAAATCTTTAAAAAAAAAAAAAAGAAAGAAACCAGAGTGCGTGGCAGGAGGGGCTTCTGATTTTCTAACCTCAAACAATTACTTTCTGCCTACTAACAATGAGCATACATTACTTTTATTACTTAAAAAATTTTTTAATGTACCTGTTTTCTGTACACCTTCTAGATAGCAAGTACTGAGCCAGGCACTGGGGACCCTGAGATGAATTCCCAGCCCCTGTCTCTGTGGAGTTTACAGCCTGCAGGGTTAAGCACTGCTTTTTGCTGAGGTCATTTTTCCACATGCAAATCTCCCTGTGAGGTACAACCCTCTGAGAATTCACACTTCTGCCTCATGTAAGGAGCATCTTTGGTCCCAACCGCAGGCTCTGAAGCTTTTCTTATCTTCCCCCAAACTTGAAGTTGAGACTCCTTATCATTCAAGGATTTAAACATGTGTGCAGTGGTGGTGGCCTTTAGCTTGGGACCTTGGGCCAGAACTTGCTGGTCCCTCTGAGATGGGTTCTACTCAGCCTCTAGGGAGCCAGGAAGGGAGGACTGGCCAAAAAAAAGTTCCTGTGGGAGCATCTCAGCCCTAGAAGGGTTTCCTCAGCTCCCACTCAGGGGCTGTGCTCAGGCTTCTAATTTGGGGGTTTCCACCCACTCCCTGCCTGCTGACTAAGTGACTCTTAAGTATCTGCTTCCTCTCCTGTGAGCTCCCCAAGATCATCATTGGTTGCTTTATCACATGGCCTGGGCTGGGCTGGGCAGATCCTGGCAGGACGCCCTTGAATACTTGTTTATAATTCTCACTCTCAGTTCTGGGCATTTGAGTTTTTCCTTTAAAAAAAAAAAAAAACTAGCATGTCAAAGCTCTGCGTATTTCATTCATCTTTTAAAGGACACAATCTCATATGTTTATTAATTGATTCTACAAATTTAAGAAACTGGTAGGAACACTTAAATAGCAATTGTAAGGAATTGTTGGAGGCTGAGAATAAAAAGCTGCCGGGGGCCCAGTCTACGTAGTGGTGTCACGCTTTATAGATCTTACCTCCAGAAGCCCCACCTGCGTCTCACATTAAAGTTTAGAAAAAATCTCTTCACATTCCCTTCAGGGGGAGGGCAAAAGCAGCTATTTGGAAATATGCCTTGAGCATTGTCCATATAAAGGCTTGTCCTCTAAGGGAAGTTACTCTGCCAGAGCCTCATCTGAGCTGGGGAGAATCAGCGCACTCCAGCCCCTCTAGCCTTGTCTTAAGGGAAGAAAACACAAAGGCTAAGAATTCTTTTGAAGAGCAGAGCCCAGAGACTCAGGTCCACTAAAATCTGAGATTTAATCATAAGATTATAGAATGCTTCACCTCCCCAACAATTTACCCCCACATCAACAAACCTCCAGCGTAGTAACAGTAGATTCCAACTGAGAGAGATGCATGACACAGACTTTATGTAAGCCGCAGTTCTAAGGGAAACCCAAAGACAACAGGGGAGGCAGAAAAAACAGCTACAAGGAAACTAAAGGAAACTGAAGCCGCTGGTACTTAGAGCCACATCAAACATGAAACTCAGGCCAGCTCCTTGCTTGATATTATGTTAAAAGCCTTATTATTTCAGTTTCTATTACCTCATACATCATCTCTAACTTCAACAACAACAAAAAATGATAAGACATAATAAAAAGCAAGAAAAGGGATGCCTGGGTGGCTCAGTCGGTTAAGCGTCTGCCTTCAGCTCAGGCCATGATCCCGGGGTTCTGGGATCGAGTCCCACATTGGGTTCCTTGCTCAGCAGAGAGCCTGCTTCTCCCTCTCCCTCTGCTCCTCTCCCTGCTTGTGCTCTCTCGCTCTCTCTGACAAATAAATAAATAAAATCCTAAAAAAAATAAAAATAAAAAGCAAGAAAAAAACAGTTTGAAAAGAACCAAATTCATATGGGACACAGATTTTGGAATGATCAGATATGGAAGTTCAAATTAATATGATTAATGTGTTAAACACACTAATGAAAAAGTAGACAACATGCAAGAACAGGTACATAATGTAAGCAGGAGGTGGAAACTCTAAGAAGCAAAAGGAAATGCTAGAAATCAAAAACACTGTAACAGAAATGAAGAATGCTTGGGCGCCTGGGTGGCTCAGTTGGTTAAGCGACTGCCTTCGGCTCAGGTCATGATCCTGGAGTCCCGGGATCGAGTCCCGCATCGGGCTCCCTGCTCAGCAGGGAGTCTGCTTCTCCCTCTGACCCTCCCCCCTCTCATGTGCTCTCTCTCTCTCTCAAAAAATAAATAAATAAAATCTTTAAAAAAAAAAAAAAAAGAAATGAAGAATGCTTTTGATAGGCTCATCAGTGGACTAGACACAGCCAAGAAAAGAATCAGTGAACTTAAAGATATGTCAATAGAAACTACCCAAACTGACAAACTAAGAGAAAAAAAGAATTCTAAGAAATGGAATAGAATACCCAAGAAATGTGGACCAATTACAAAAGATATACATGGAATGGGAATATCAGAAAGAGAAGAAAGAAAGGAGCAGAAGAAATATAAGTAATAGTGGCTGATAAATTTCCAAGTCATAGTGGCTGAAAAATTCCAAAATTAATGACAGACTCCAAACCATAGATTCAGCAAGCTCAGTGTACACCAAGCAGGATAAATATGGAAAAAAAAAATACACCTAGGCATATCATATTCAAACTGCAAAGCATCAAAGACAAAGAGAAAATCTTGAAAGGACGAGAAGAAAAATAAACCTTACTTTTAGAGGAAAAAGGATGAGAATTACATCAGACTTCTTTTTTTTAAGACTTTATTTAATTATTTGTCAGAGAGAGAGAGCACAAGCAGGGGGAGTGGCAGACAGAGGGAGAAGCAGGCTCCCTGCTGAGCAAGGAGCCCGATGCCGGACTCGATCCCAGGACCCTGGGATCATAACCTGAGCTGAAGGCAGACGCTTAACCGACTGAGCCACCCAGGCATCCCTATATCAGACTTACCAGAAACCATGCAAACAAGGGCACATGGGAATTGGGAATATTCTGTTATAAGGTACCTGCACTACTCATGAAGTGGTATAGAGTTAGTTGAAACTGGACTAATGTTAGTTGTAAATGTATATTGCAAATACTGGGAAAACCACTAAAAAATGTTTGAAGTACACCTGATATGCTGAAAGAAAAGAGAAAATGCAATCTAATGACATGTTCATTAAAACTAGAGAAGGCAGGAAAAGAGGGGAAGATTAAAAAAAAAAGCGTGACTAATAGAAAACAGTTACAAACATGGTAGATATTAATCCAACTATATCAATAATAATTTTAAATGTGAATGGTCTAGGGATGCCTGGGTGGCTCGGTGGGTTAAGCATCTGACTCCTGATTTTGGCTCAGGTCATGGTCTCAGGGTCCTGGGATTGAGCCCTGGGTCAGACTCCATGCTCAGCAGGGAATCTGCTTGAGGATTCTCTCTCCCTCTCCCTCTGCCCCTCTCCCTACTTGCTTGCACGCACGCTCTCTCTCTCTCTCCTTCAAATAAATAAACAAATCTTTAAAAAAATAAAATAAATGTGAATGGTCTAATTAATACAAATCAAAAGATATAGACTGTTAGCATGGATTAAAAACCAAGGCCCACCTATGTTATTTATAAGAAATCCACTTTAAATATAAAGACACAGATTAAAAGTAAAAGGATGGAGAAAGATACTGATTAGCTGATACTAATCAAAAGAAATATGAAGTAGATGTTAATTTCAGAAAGCAGACTTCAGAATAAGAAAAATGATCAGAGAGAAAGAGGGACATTATGTAACGATAAAAGTGTCAGTTCTCCAAGGACACATAGCAATCTTTAATGTATGTACACCTAACAGGGCATCAAAATATGTGAGGCAACAACTGAAACTTTCAAGGAGAAACAGACAAATTCACTCTTACAGTTGGAGACTTCAACATCCCATCAGGTACTAATCCCATTCATGAGGGCTCCACCCTCCTTTCCAAAGTCTTCATTAATTAACCCCCCAAAAGCTCCATCATATTGGAGGTTAGGATTTCAACACATGAACTCGGGGGAAAAGGACACAAACATTCAGTCCATAATATCAGGATAAATACATAGGTGTGGAATTACAGGATCATTGAGTAGATATGTGTTTAACTTTATAAGAAAACTCCAAACAGCTTTTCAAAGTAGTTGTACCATTTTAAACATCCAAGAGCAATGTGTGAGAGCTCCAATTATGCCAAATGTTTGCCAACATGTGTTGTTGACAGTTTAAAAAATTTTAAATATTCTGATAGGAATGTAGTGACAGCTGACTGTGGTTTTTATTTTTTCCTGCTGACTAATGATGTTGAGCACTTTCTCATGTGTTTACTATCCATTTGTATGTCTTCCTCGGTAAAGTGTCTGTTTGAGTCTGTCATCCACATTTTTATTGAGTTGTTTGGTGTTGTTTGTGAGTTATGGGAGTTTTTAATATACTCGGGATAGAAGTCCATGTTCAGATATATGTATTGTGACTGTTCTATACCAATTTGTGGTTTTGTTTATTTCTTTTCTTAGTTGAGACTTTTGATGAACAGTGGTCTTTAATTTTTAGTAAGTCATATTTAATTCTAATACTTCATAAAAGAAGAATTTCTTCTCTGGTTAATGGTTTTTTATGTTCTATGTAGGACATCATTTGACATATGTGTGTGGGTCTATTTCAGAACTCTGTTCTGTTCCGCTGGGTAACTTTTTTTGACCTGTCTTCAAATCCATTCGCTTCCACAGCTATTGATGTCTCCTGCGCTAGATGAAAAATTTAACTTTGCTACTTCCCAGTGTTTGTCAAAGTAAATTGTTATATAAAAACCTCAGTTCATAATGATGCAATCTTTATTATATATAATTGTAAGAATTATCTTTATCTCATTTTTCTGGAGTTTTGCATCATGTGAATCACAATTACTTAGCTTATATAGTGTTATTTAGTTCTACTGATTTAATCGTTCTTTGCCTTTTCTTTTATAACTTCATTTTTTTTGAGTTCTTCATTATGATTCATTTCTCAGCCGGCAGGGATATTTCCTAAATAAAGATTTTTCAAAAAGGTTATCAGTTATCAATGTATTGCCTTTCAGCTCCAAATCCACCCTCCATAGGTGCCTGGAACAGCTCTCCCTTGCCCGCTTGTACACTTTGGGCGTCGTCAGTAGAGGGCGCTAGAGGGACAGGGCGGGTGGGGAGAGGACACTTCTGCTCCGGATTCCATTGCACTTCCCTTCCAACTTGCTCCCGAACTGGTTTGCTGGGAAGGTGCTATGTAGGGCGAGGTCACTGTAGACACCATAACAGGGTAGTCAAGCCAGTTGGAGAAGGTGCTGTCAGTGTCACAAAAACTATGTCCTTCCTGACTTCTGCCCCTGCGTCAGGGGGCCCATTGTTCTCTTATAACCTGTTGGCAGGAATCACAGTCCTGCTTCCCTGGATGAGGTCCTTCAGACACTCCCTTAGCCACCCTCGCTGCCATTGCCTGCCCACGCCCTGGTCACCTAGCCTAGGCTGGTGGCTTCCCCTGGGGACGTTATCTTTCATCACTCCATTTGGTCCAGCTTAAGTTTCACCTCCCAGGAAACTTCCCCACCAGCTCGACTCAGTGTTTCTCCCTATTCTTGTCCTCTCCTACTATCTGTGCTGGTCTTAAGTCATTTTCCTAAGTCTGTTCTGCCATATAACTGATCATCCCTACCAACCTGCTGAAACCTGGTCCAGATTAGTGGAGGAAACGCACGTATTTGCGTGGAAATGGCGCCCTCTGTTGGTAAATGTGTATAATGACTGCTTTTTTTTTTTTTTTTTTTTTTTTTTTTTTTTATCAGCCGCATAAGGACCTTCACTCAGGGCCCAAAGCAGAGAGAACCAGCGATAGCCAAGAAAATTCAGCTGCCCCTCTCTGCCCAGCCCATTCCCTTAGCAGGTGAAATTCAATACACTGACCAACCCACCAGATTTCCACCCCTTACTATCACACTAGGAGGTTTCTGATACTCAGGTCTCCTGGATAACAATCTCTAACATTTATTGAACACTTGCTGTATACCAGGCATGGGACTAACTACTTTCTCTACATTATATCATTTTATTTTCACAGAAATTTTATAAGGTAGACACTTGGGTCAGGTTTCCTAAAAGCAGATTTCAGCTCATGTGATCTACTGAGGAAAAACCTTCAGGAGAAAGAGAAGAAAGCAGGATAGGGCAGGTGATGGAACTAAGCAAGGTTGTGGTCTCAGCTGTGGACCAACATCAGCTTGATCCTGTGGGGAGCTCTGGAGCATGGATTGCATCAGAGATAATCCTATCTTAAGGTAAGGGGGCTGGTCTTTCCTACCCCTGCGTCAGGCAGTCATTGGCTGCAGGCTCCCAAGCAAGGCAGCATCCATTCAGCCAAGGGAATTCTCTGGAAAGGGAATAGCTATGAACTGTTAGCACCAGTCCTCATGCAGCTGGGGGGTGAGTGCAGCAACCCAGGAAAGAGGATCTGGTTGGGTACAAAGTGTCAACAATAGTATTTTTATTTCCACTATTCAAATGTGGAATCGTAATCTTTCACATTTGTAAATGCTTTACGAAATCTGGAGTGTTTTCATACTTAGCATCTCATTCAGTGTTGCAGTAAACTTGAGAGGTAGTGATTATAATTCCCATCATAGGAACCAGAAAAGTGACAAGGTAGGAGACTTCCTCAAGAGCACCCAGCCAGTTAAATGTCCTCTCTGTTTGTGAGTAACATCTTCTCAGACATACAGCCAGCTCTTGTGGGTCCTACTTCAGACTCTCCTTGGTGATGTGGAGGTTTGGTGGCTTATGGTAGGATCTTAAAGCCCTTTTAACTCAGACTCAGTACTAACACCCCTTCTGAGATTGGGTAAGAGAAAATATACCTCCTTCCCAAAAGGGGGCCATGCCTTGCCTATGTGAAATTGTCCTGGGCTTACAAAGCTCCTGCAAAACTCCCCAGTGGAAAGAGAATGCTCCTGGGGCATTGCTAACCTGTTTTAGCAGGTCTCCTTAGCAAAGTTTCCTTAGAGGTATCCCAAGTGGCCAGAGTCTGTCAGACGGGACTGGGGTGGGGGTGAGGGGGCTACGTGAGTGCACTTGTCACAGGAGGAGGCTCCGTGCCAAGTCCAATGGCAGAAGGATGGAGTTTCCTGGATCTTGGGGGAAATGTTCTCTCCGCCACCCTCTCAGGGTCCTGGGCTTTGAACCCAAGGTGCCTCTGGATTCATCAAGGGTCCCTGGGCTTATGAGTGTGAAGAGTTACATTAGACAACCCTTTCTCCAACTCCCACACCATCATAGTTCCAAGTAATGCTTCACACTAAGAGCTTATGGCAGTACGGTGGGAGAACATATAGGGGCCCCAGAAACCTCACATTGTAGCGGGAAAGCATGGGTTTAAGATCTCACTGAGGGGCGCCTGGGTGGCTCAGTCAGTTCAAGAGCTGACTCTTGATTTCAGCTCAGGTCATGATCTGAGGGTCGTGGGATCGAGCCCTGCACCGGGCTCTGCGCTGAGCATGGAGCCTGCTTGGGATTCTCTCTCTCCCTCTCCCTCTGCCCCCCAGCCCTGCTCTCTCTCTCTCTAATTAAAAAAAAAAAAAACTCATTGACTCAGGTTCAAATTCCCCACTCCATCACTTACTAAGTATCTCAGGATGAGGTACAAATGAAGGTAACAGAAAGCCCACAACAACGTGGCTTTAACAGGTAGATGTTTATTTCTCTCCCACCTAAAAGCGTATAGGTAGGAGTCCGGGGCTGTCCATGTCCCAGTCTCCTTCCAGCTCTCTCTCCTGCTGTTCCTAGTGGGTGGCCTTCCTCTTCATGGTTCTAGGTGGCACCCACCTACCAAACAGCAAAACAGAAGAAGGAACAAAGAGGTAGGGACAGAGAGCCTAAACACAAACTGTGCCTTATGAAAGTTTCCTAGAAACTGCCACAAGACACTCCATTTACTTCTTATTGGTCAGAACTCAGTCACATGACCACACTTGTCCACACAGGAGGCTGGGAAATGTAGTCTTCTTTCTAGGCGGCTCTGTTTCCGTAACTGCGATAAAGTAGTAGACAATTATTGGGGAACTACTAATAGCTTCTACCACAGTAGGTGTGTGACCTCGGGCAAGTCTCACGACCTCCCCAGGCATGGCGATAATGCTATCTTACCATATATACATGGTTGTATTGCCTGAAACCTCCCATGCAAATCATCTAGCCCAGAGCCTGGAACAAACACACCACGCACAACCGACCTTTTTGTTCCTTTCTGATTCCAGGATTCTGGACTGTGCACTGATAGCTCTCATCCTCTCAGATGTGGCCAGAGCCACTGCAGCCTGTTTCTGAGTGCTATTCCCAACCGAATTCCCAGAGTCAGCCTGAAATTTCCCAGGGCTTCCGCCTTGGGCCTCAGAGTACTAGAGTAAGCCATACTGACTTGCTTTGTCCCCCCGGCCAACAACCCTGGAATCTGTGAAAAGAGATTCTCCCCACCCACCTTTCTTCGTCAGATAGTAATTTTGCACAAGAGAACGCCTGCCCCGGTCCCTCACTGGAGCCTCAGACTCTTGTCCTGGGGCCGGTGGCTGAAGCCCAGGGAAGATCTCAGATGTGCAAAAACCTGTACGAAGGCTGAGACGGCCCCACTGACGAGGTCTGTCTTGCTGCGCGTGAGCAGGGACCTCACACACGTCAGACTCTTCTATCAGAAGACTCCCGAAGGCTGAGAGAGTGTTAACCACCAACCCCTGACCCCCAACTTTAGAGCGTAACCCAAAGCAAGTGACCACGAGTAATAGCATTTCTTTCAGTCTGCTCTTTCTTTTTTATGCCTTCAGACTTTACATTTTGCTGGTTTACTTCAAGATACATTTCCCTAAACTTTTCTAGTAAAATTAACACTCCAGCAAGATATTCCATGTTTATCCTTTAGCTTCCCCTGTCCTTGGCCCAGGGTACATGCTCCTTGGAGTCACTGCATTAGCCCCTTTCATTCCCGCCCCACCTCATGCCATACAAGCCATGGCTCATTGGCCTTTGAACAACACGGGTTTGAATTGCATGGGTCCACTTATATACAGATTTCTTTTGATGAATACAGTCTGGTACTGTAAATGTATTTTCTCTTCCTTATCACTTTTGTGGTAACATTTTCTTTTCTCTAGCTTGCTTTATTGTAAGAATATAGTATATAATACATACCACAAACAGAATCATTGTTAATCGACTGTTTAGGTTATCAGTAAGACTTCTGGGCCACAGTAGTAGGCTCTTAGTAGTTAAGTTTTGGGGAGTCAAACATTATACTTGAATTTTCGACTGTGTGGAGAGGTTGACATCCCTAGCCCCCAAGCTGTTCAAGGGTCCACTGTATTATCCTCGCTGACAGATTTGTAAACTGAGATTATTCTGAGAGGTAATGCAGAGAGTAACAGGCTGAACTGGGATTTGGATCCCAGTCTATCTGGTTCCAAATCCTTGTCCTGTTGTTATTATGCTACAGTAAGTAGGGGTTACCCGTGGCCCAGTAATGGAATCTGTTGCAGAGGGGAATGGGTGAGGAGGGAGGGCCATGAAGGAAGCCTCTCCCAGGTGAGGAGACTGAGCTTTGGAGACTGTGGGTCATTAACCCCAGTAGTTAGCACCAAATCAACCTAGCAAGATGCCCAGAGGCTGGAGAGGTGCTATGGCTAATAGCATGGGGTCAGCTTGGGGCTTCCTTGCACGCTGCTCATATTGCCCTGGCCTCCAGGGCAGAAAGCCAGGACCCAGTAGGAGCGAGAGCCCCTTGGATCCCGAGCCAGCAACTCTGAAAAGAGAAAGCTCCCTAGTGAGCTGCAGTCAGTCATTAGTCCAGCGGTGTCCAGGAGAAGTGACACCAAGATGGCCTGAGCCCAAGAAAAGCAGGACTTGGACACTGTCTCAACTTGTATGTTCTCTAGAAGACAGAAGAAGGGCCCTTGCTAGAAGGACAAGCGAGTGCCCGAGTGCCCCCTTATCATCGTGGAGATGCTGAGCGTGGAGGAGAGGATGCTACAAGAGACTCCTGATATGGCAGGAATGATGTAAGCCTGGCTCCCCACCAGAGATGCCCGCCTGGCCTCAGCCTCAGGAGCCCCCCACTTCACCTCCACGTGTAAACTCCCTGCTTGAGGATGTGACTTCTTGGTAGTTCCGTCTGGCCCGTCCTTCCCATGACTGAGAGCTCCCCCCACGGGAGGGCCATGGGAGGCTCCTTCTCCTGGACCCCCAGTTCCTACACCAGGACCCCCTACATTCTAGGCACTTACTCCACAGCGGTGGGTGCCTTGTCCCACAGCCCCTGTCCGACCGCATCTCTGTTGAAACATCAGCGATTTCTTCGGCCTGGACGCTCACCGAGTGGGCCCAGAATGCAGAAATGGCTCCTCGCCCTCCTCCAAAGAAGGTTTCCGCGTCACACAGCCACCACAGAATATGAGGGGCTGTTGTTCAGACAGGTGGCATGTAGCCCAATGGGGTCGATGGCGCGGCATTAGCCATTGTCCAGCCAGGGAGAACGTGGTAAGGAGGAGACCTTGGCCGATGGAGATGAGAAGACACTGTGAGGTCTCCCTGCGGGGTCAGGTGGGCCTAGTGACACTCAGTGGGCTCGTCTGCCTCCTCATTGGTTCCCAAGTAGGAAGCTCCAGCTTGCTGTGTTGTCTGGGGAGAGTCACTTGAACTCTCTGAGCCTCATCTTTCCTTCCACACCAGAGGGAGGTGAATCCCGCCTTTGGGAGAATGAATGGAAGTAAATCCATCTGGTTCCTTGGAAGAAAAGGAGAGAGGAAGATGGGAACTCTTCTAGCTTGCTGGTCTCTGTATCCCCGCAAAACCCAGGAGAGACGTGTTTTCCTGGTGTATTTGGGATCATCCAACCTAGTGTGGGTGACCAGACTCACCAGCAGGGGGCGCCGGGCCTCTGTTTTGGTCTGGGAGCTGGGCAAGTCTCAACAGGTGTTGCCCCAGGCAAGGTGTGTCTGGCAGCCCAGAAGAGGCACCTGGTCCCCAGAGGTCTAAAATAGCTGATTGTGTTTATTTAGAGCCAGTCACCATTTCTCACTGTCTGACTTCCTCTGGGTGTGTGTGTTGATGGAAGTGCTTGAGTGCAAAGAGCTTGACTGGCTGAGTGTGGGGGAAATGCCTGCGTGGGCCTCCGGGCTTTGTCCTGAGTGGGGGCAAGGGGCTTCTCCTGTTCAGCCGTGTCCTGGGTTCCAGGCAGTGGCCAGGCAGCACGTCTCCTACAATTGGAGAGGGAGCCCCCCCTAGTGCTGGACAAAAGTCCAGAACCACTGGCCTCTGTGTTAAGCCCAGAAAGGAGTCACTCTGTAGGCCCTGCAATGGGAAGGACCCATGTGAGTGGTCTCCAGAGGAAGCCCCTGGAGGCAGCCCCCCACACACACCACACACACACCCCACCCCTTGCTCCTGCTCTCCAGTCAGTTGGGCCTAGGATGAAGGAAGTCTCCCTTGCTTTCTGGCCAGAGGAAAGGGGCAAATGGTTGCAAAACAGCTCTTAGTTCCTGCACAGGAAGGCAAAACAAAACAAAACAAAGCAAAACACAAAATGAAAAGCTCAGCGACATCACTGTCTTACCCCGAGGGAAGTAATTGCTCAAGTCAAATCAGCCAGCCCGGGCTCTGTCACCTGCTGAGCCCCTGGGAGTGGACCCTGCCCAGGTGGGCTGGTCCGATGGGGACAGGAGCAGAAGCAGGGCCTCTGCCCCGGAGCTCCTGCCTGAGCGGGAATGCTGTCCGCCCCTCAGGAAACTGCAGGACAGAGCAGCTTGCAGGATGATAGTCTACCAAGGACAAGTCAGGCTGTTTCGAGAAAGGCCTGAGGCCATATGGGGCCAGAGAAGGTGAACTCAACCTGCCAAGTAGACAAAGTGCTGAGGCCCTTCCCACTGCCCAGTCAGCAGCCGGCTCTCCTCTGGCTTCCCGACTCCTCAGAGTGTCGCCTTTTAAACACTCACTGAAGGGCCACCGTGTGACCATCCTCCCCAAGCTGGGGGAACAGGGTGGGTGCTGGACAATCACCATGGAGTGACAAGCCCTGAAGAAGCCTCCTGACGGGAAAGGTACCCAGGAGGGCCAGCTACAAGGAAACCTGGAGGAAGCAGGGACATTGTCTAGGCAGGTGACAGGGACAAGGCCCCACTGCGATTCCTGTCCTGGAGGGACGTGGGACCAGTGATGACTCGGGGCAGACCACAAAGCACTTTAGTTTCCTGAGTTACTTTACATACCTTTATTCTGTGAGGCAGATCAGAAAACGAAGCTTGGATAAGTTAAGTAACTTACCTAAAAAAAAAAAAAAAAAAAAAGCTAAGTAACTTACCTCAGGATATGCCACAGAGATCTCTGATTGCACACCCCAAGCCTTGGCTGGGTCTTTAGGTAGCTCCTGACCCCCAACCGCCACCCCCACAGCCTGAGGCACGACCTTGGTGAAAACAGCAGGGCCTGACTTAGCTTGACAGGTCTAGAACTTGTTTCGGTTTTATTTCTCAGGTGCGGGATTTGGGGAACGTCAGGAGGCCTGGCTCACATCCCCAAACACACAGGAGGGGGATGGGCAAAGAGAATGCCAGTGTGTCCGTTCACAGGGGAGCAAGAGTTTTTGTCAGTAAGGCTGGTGTTGGGAATTTGCAGGAGCCACCCTTTCCCCCATGGTGGTGCCCATGAGTGCAGGACCAGAACAAAGGGAGCTAGCCCACCAGTGTGAAGGACTCCCGGTCTGTCAGACCCGGAGACAGAGACACGCGACCACGCGACAGGCTGAGAAGCGTCGGGGAACGGTGGCTCTGGAGCTGACCCGGGTTGGAATCTTAGCGCTACCCGTTCCTGACTGTGTGTCCCTGGCAGGTTACTTGAGCCTGAGCTTCTTCGTCTGCTCGATGTAGATAATCATAGAACAATCCAGAATAGCTGGGTTCGCTTCCCTGTCCCTGCAGAAGGTGTATTTACAGCCGTCCCCACTGCTGGATCCACTCACACACTGTGGCTACCCCCGAGCCCTCCTCTTACGTGGGGTCTCTCCAGTCAGGCGTCTGAACAATTTGCTGGGCTGCAGCTTCATCTAGTGACATTCTGCTCCTGAGGATGCTCTCCACTCAACTTGTTGGAGACATGCTCTGTTTTTCGGGGAGATCTGAACATGCTGTACCTCACTTCCCTCAACCATATGGCCTCCCTGGAGAGGTCATTTTCCAAGGACACTGGCTTCCAAGTCTGGGACCCGCATGATGCTACCGTCTGGGACCTTAGCTATGTGACTTCCCCTTGTGGGACCCCAGCTTCCTGGCGCCTCCGTTGGGGCACCCTTCCCCCCCCCAACACAGGGCTGTTGGGAGGATCAGACTCGAGCCGTCAGGTGTCTGACCTTGCCCAGCGTGCTGACAGGACTCCATAAATGTAACTGTTTTGTTATCGTAGTGATGGGGGTTTTATGTGTCAAGTGCAGAGATGTTATTTATATAACTATGGCATAACTAGGGTGTACGATGACAAGAGCTCATAAATGGATGGCTGTGATAGCCCATGGGTGGGAAAGACCAATGTCACAAACAGGGCGATGTGGGAGGCTTCCTACAGGGGTTGGACCCAGGTCTGCTTGCACCTCTGCCCTCCTGGGCCCTCCCTCAAATCCCACTGGTCCGCCTTTCCAAGTGTCCACTCTGGGCGCTCCGGATATGAGAGCTGGGGAATAGGAGCGGGGGAGGACACCCTGCAGAGTGGTCTGCTCCCTGACAGCCCCCCAGAGTGCTTCTTGCCTGGAGACCTGAGGGCCCCTGAGGAGTCTGGAGATTTGGGTAGGTAGGAAAGAGGCTGTGGGTAGTTTGGTTAGGCAGGGGGACCCAGGCCTTCCTAAAGAGCTTTTTTTCTCCTCTCCAGCCGCTACCCCTACCCCACATTCTGTACACAAACCCCTGAGGGAGACAGGCAGTCCCAGACAGGTCTTTCTGGGGACACCCGATTCAGGCACACCCTCTAAGAAAGCACACTCAGGCTAGCTCCCCATCCCTGCTGCGGTTTGGAGCCCGCTGGGCCCAGGGAAGCATGCACCAGCCTGGAGCACATGGGACAGAGCTTACAAAATTCCTCCAATGCTGTCACCATAATCCCTGCTCACAGCAGTCCTGTGGGGTGAGCAGAGCAGAGCAGATGTTTGGCTCTTGTTTTTTTGCATTCAGAAACTTTTATTAATAGTCCCTAAACCGCAAGAATCAGATGGGTTTTTTGAAGGGTGCTAAATGCATAATGATTTATATCTTGAGCATTTAATGAAAATTCTGCCAAATTCTGGTTTGTATTCCACCATCTCAGTTTGCTAAGGCTGTGAGTTTTACTGCCGTCTTTGTTTTCCCAGGTGCAGGGGAAGGGCAGTCCATACCGTGGTGGGGACCCTGCACGTAAACATTTGGGCAACCTAAAGATTCGCCCCACACCAGCCTCAACACATACACAACCGCCTTTCAACCCAAAGTCAGTGCAAATGAGGAACTGGAACTCAAGGTTCAAGTCCAAGTGGATGATCCTATTCAGATATTGAAGTCCCCCATTCTTGAACAAAAGCTTTCACTACGCCTCAGCAGGATGTCAGGGACGCTGGTGATGCAAGGAGCCAGCAAAGAAATGTGGCGAAAGGCATAGGATCTAGAGCCAGACTGCCTGGCCTGAATCCCGGGGAATGTAGTGCCTTGGACCAGTTAGCTAACCTCTTCGTATCTCAGCTTCATCATCTGTAAAATGGGACAGCAGAGTTTTTTTAAATTAAAAAAAAAATTTTATTGAGGTGTAATTGACATATAACATATGAATGTCAGGTGTATGACATAATGATTTTGATATTTGTATATACCGCAAAATCTAGTTAACATCTGTCACCGTATATAGTTGCAAAGAAATTATTTTTCTTGTAATGAGGGCTCTTAAGATCCACTCTCTCAGCAGCTTTCAAATATGCCACACAGTGTCCTTAGCTGTAGTCCCCATGCTGTACCTTACATCTCCATAGCTTATTTATTGTGTAACTGGAAGTACTTTTTTACTCCCTTCATCCATTTCACCCACCCCCACCCCCTTCCCCTCTGGCAACCACCAGTCTGTTCTCCGTATCTGTGAGCTTGGTGTTTTATCGTTGTTCCCCATAAATGAGATCACACAGTAGCAAATGTTTTCTTCCCATTTTCCAGACGAGAAGACTAGGGCCCAAGAGGGAAAGGACCATATCCCTCATCTTAAAGTCATGTGGAGACCTGGACTTATGTGTGAGTCTCCCAAGGTCCCTGTGGCCCCTGATGAACTGGGTGGCTTAGGAGGGTAGCGTGGCGGACACCCGGCTCCACTTAGCTGCCTGGTGAGACTTGCCAAGTCCTAGTGCTCCAGAGGAGAGGCGGGTACCTAGTGCCCTCCCTGACCCAGGCCCTGACCACTGGGATGGGGCCCAGCCTCACAAAGAGCTGTCAAAAACGTGCCCTCACCTCCCTCCACCCACCCAGCCCCCCTACTTCCTGCTCAGCCCGGAACAGAAGGAGTTAGTAAGCCCTTGAGGAGGGAGCTTCGCTCTGCAAATTCCTGAGTCTGGGTTTTCCCTGTTTTTTGCTTTTTTCCAGAGCTGACAAGAGATGGAGAAGCTGGTATACATTTCTGAGCCGGGGATGTGGGTGGGGAACCAGGCTGGACTCCATTACATATCAACATCAGTTCTGCCTGTTTTAGCAGGTCTGCCCTAACTGGGGCTTTGAAGATTGTCACGGTTAAAACCCACGTTTGGTCGCCCCGTCTCTCTGTCTCTGTCTATCTCTGTCTAGCTGTCCCTGTTCCTGTTTCCTGTGTCTTCTTTGTCTCTCTCTCCATACATAGACATGTGTGGGTATGTGGGTAGACATGTGTATATTTACAGACATATACTTGTGTACACTGTATCTACAGATAAATGCGTGTATCTCTAGATAGACCCACACACATACATATATATATTGTGCGTATATCCCTAGATAGACCCACACACATACATATATATATTGTCTCTGTCTCTGTGTTCTCTCTCTTCACTAATCTAACTTCAAGGTCATGGAGCTGCCCACGGATGGGACAAGGGCCACAGGGCCACCTCATCCACTCACTACCTCTGATCAGGATGGTCCTTGGACCACTGGAGGTGGGTTAGGTTTTCAAACAGACTTCCCCTTCTCACTCTTGTCACTGGGGAGTCAAACAGTCTCCCTATCTCCCCCTTTGGCCAAACTCACATCCTTCGTTCTGCAGTTCAGACACTGGGTCTGATGTCCCAGCGGGAAAAGGATAAGGCCGGTCAGACCCTGGCCCTGCCGGCTGCGTGCTGGAATTTGGTGCTTTACAGGCCTGAGCCTTGCCAGGGGGAGGACAGGAGGTGGCAAAGGCAGCTCGCGGAGTGTGGCAAGATGCTGTCACGGCCCTGTGTGAGACTCCAGCCAAGCGCTGAGTACGAGTCTATTTATAGACACACACACAGAGCCACGCACACACAGGAAAATACTACTTGTTTCCTGGAAACGCGGGCTGGTGCTCACGGTCTCACCAGCTATGGTTGAGCCGCGTCATCCTCAGGCAGGGAAAGCTACGTCCGCTCCTCCCTGGCGTCCACCCGCCACATGAAGAGCCATCTTTGGAAACCAGATCTCACTGACTCTCTCCCCCCTTGGAAACCCGCAGTGATTTCTCCTTGCTCTCCGGAGAAGCTCTTTCCCCGACGTGCCTGAGGCCCTGCTAACGACTGCAGTTCGGCTTCTGACCCCCAGGCCTCCCCACACCCCCTCCCAAACCAAAGCATCGTACAGGGTGCGCCAGACCCCTTTCCACCTCTGTGCCGTGGCGCACACGGGGCCCTCGGCCTGCAGTGCTTTCCCAGCCCCTGTTCTTTGGGTGGAGCCCCGGCCGCACACTGTCTCCTCCGAGCGTCTTACCCCCTGGGCAAAATTACCCGTTCGGCCCGGGGCTTAGGGCTGCACGCTTAGCTCTTAAAACTGTAGGTATTTCTACTCCTGTCTGTCTCCCTCTCCAAACCATGCATTGTCCAAGGTCAAGAACTGTCTCTTACTCATTTTTTGCCTCCCCAGCATCTCGTCCAGTGCCTGATGCAAGGGAGAGCTGCATGTGGGCTAGTGTGTCCGACTGTCACTGCGGAGCTGCTAAGGAAGGGCTCAGGGCTGGCGTTCAGTGGAAGACTGGGTTTAAATACCGGCTCAACCACCTGCTAGCCAAGAAATTTTTCAAGTTACTTAGCCTCTCCGCCGGTCTCCTCATTGCATAGAACAATAGAACCTCATGGGGCACCTGAGTGGCACAGCCGGTTAAACATCCGACTCTTGATTTTGGCTCCAGTCATGATCTCGGGGTCCTGGGATGGGGCTCCCCTCCCTGACATCGGGCTCCCTGCTTTTCAGGGAGTCTGCTTCTTCCCTCTCCTTCTGTCCCTCCCCCTGTTTGCACGTTCTCTAAAATAAATAAATCTTAAAACACACACACATGATAGAACCTCACTTATATGATTGTTACAAAATTTGAATGATTTGCATATAAAGGATTTCATGTAGCACCTGGCATATATACACATGTAATTTTCTTCTTACAATCCCTGTTTTGCCTGTCAGCAAATCCAGTAGGGTCTTCCTTTAACATATCCAACCACTTGTTATCTTCCCATTGCTCACAGTCCAAAGCAAACCACCATTATTTCTCATGGACATATTTCGATGGCCTCTTACCTGGTCTTGCTTCCACTCTTGTCCCAGATCATCGATTTTCAACACAGCTGCCAGAGGTGATCTCTTAAAAATGTAAATCAAGTCAGGTCACTTTTCTGCCAAAATTCTCCTTTGGCTTTCCTACCTCACTGAGAGTAAAAGCCCAAGTCCTTGGTAGGGCCTCTAGGGCCCTCTATAATTAGTCGATGCTACCTCTGATTCCATCTCCTTGCTTTCCCTCTTTCTCTCCTCACTCCAGCCACACTGGCCGACGCACTGTAACTTAGCCCTACCCCACGCAGCCCTGCCCCAGTGCCTTTGCACCTGCCATTTCCTCAGCCTGGAATTCTATTCCCACAGAAATCCTCATGACTCCCTTGCTTACTTAGAGTCTTCACTCAAGTCACCTTCTCCATGGGTGCTTGCTGACCATCCCATCTAAATTTTCGATATGTTCGCTATCAACTCTTTCTAACTCCCTTCTCTCTTTTAGCCTTCATCATGACTAGAAAGATAGATTTTATTTATTATCTTGTTCAGTGTCTGTCTCCCCCAGTAGAATATAAGCTCTAAGAGAGCAGGGATTTGCCTATCTTGCCCACTGCTGTATCCTCAGCCGCTAGAACAGGGTCTGACACAAAGTAAGTACTCAGTAAGTACTTTGTGGAATACATAGATCATTCCAGGAGGTTTTGTGAGAGTCCATTTCCCCTCTGTTACCAGAGCTTGGTGTCCTGACCGCACAGATGAGAACTGAGATTACCGTAAAATACTGGGACAGTGGCATCTGGGCTGGGCCGGAGGCCCTCCTGACTGCCCTGGGGTGTCAGAACTGACTCAGGAGGCAGAACCCCAAACTGTGCTTCTGTCCTCAGACTGGATTTTCCCCTTCTTCCAGCCCGACCCAGCTGCATCTGGTAGAGGGTTTGGCTGGGAACTCCAAACTCATCCTTTTCTCTGGAGAGGCTGAGTGTTGGGCCTTGGCCCCAGGAAGAGGGCGTGGCGCGTGAAGATTCCCCACAGATCAAAGCCACGGGGCCTAGCAATGTTGTCGCTGCCCCTGTCCAGTTTTCTTAGGGTTCCCACAGGGCCTTGCTAGGGGAAAACGCGGTGCCATTCTTCTTGGACTCGGTTTCCTAAGGAAGCAACGCTCCCCAGAGCGGGTCCATGGCATCACATGTCTGGGCCCAACCCCAGGCCTGCTAAATCAGTCTCGGAGGTGAGGCCTGGGCATCTGCATTCTACGGCTCCACCAGGAGGTTCTTCATTAACTTCAAACTTGAGAGGCGCCCATCAGATGGTCACCTCCTGGGGTAGGGACTATGACCTTCTCACACTCCAGCCACCCTAGCTCCAATCTCACCCCCTCCCCTGCTTCATTTTCCTCCTGAGCACTTCTCACAATACAATCTGATATGGTATGTGTATACTCCCCTTGCTTATCCTGCTTAGTATCTGAACTTCCCCCACCCCCACCCCCCACCCCCCACACCCAGAATGGACATTTTGTCTTTTTCTGTCACTGTTGTATCTCCAGTGCCTAGAACAATGCCGAACACATAGTAAGTGCTTCAGCAAATAGCTGTTGAATGAACAAAGCCCTCCTTGATAAGAACCCTGGTGAGGGAGGGGGAATGCTGGGAGGGAGATAGTGATCCTCTTAAGATCAGTGAGATTGTCCCTACCCTCAGGGGACTCTCAGAGTCCCCAGGCAGAGCAAGATCCAACAATCCCACGTGAGCTCACGTTGAGTCACCTTCTATCAGCCACCTGAATGTTGAACCACTTTGTTTAGCACCGGGATACACAGCAATGGGGCTGGAAACAAGCTGCGCGCTTTTCCTCTCCCAAGACTCCCTCCCTTTTGCCTTTGCCACTCCCACCCCTCCTGTAGGCCCCTTCCAGCCAGCAGACCTCCCTGGGCTGCTCTGGGACCCCTTGTCCTCCATCTGGCCCTAAGAAGCTCCAGGGCCCAGGCCTGTGAGGCGAGCAGTCTGCTGCCTTGTCAGTGGGCCCCTCCCAGGCCTCCTCCTGGCCTCCCCTCGAGCTTGCTGATAGCACCGACCCCGTCCTACTCACCTTCATCGGCCAGAACCGGGAGCACCGTAGGTACTCAGTAAGTCGGGAGACTGTGGCTTTAGGGAAGAAGAGCATATGGAACACAGTTCTGTTCAGGGCTTAGTGGATGCCAGGGCCCAGAGGGGTCTCAACAGAGGGCTTTTCCTTAGTGGGAAGCTCTGTGTATCATACAGGGAGTAACTGTAGAGTCTGCAGCAACATGCCTCGATGCTGGAGCGAAGTCATCCACCTATTTCCTCTGACTACTACCTCTGGTAATAATAGCTAACATTTATTGAGTGTTTACTGCGTGCTAAGTGCTGTTCTAAGCATTCCATAAGGATTATCTCATTTAATTCTCATAACATTCTGAGGCAGGGATTATTATTATTATACATATCACATGCCTGTCAGGGCCTGTGCCATCTTGGGGGTAAAGGCTGTGAAGCGGTTGGTGAGAGCCCCAGCATGTTATGCTGAGGGGGTTAAGGAAGAGATGGGGAGGAGGGACTCTGTCAGCATAGAGACCCCCACTGCACATGAGGTTCCATGAGCTTTTCAGAGCAGAGAGACTTAGCCCCATCTCTGTCGTGGCTTCGATCCTGATACCACAGGGTCTCTGGAATGTCCTTCAGGGTTCCCCAGTCTCTACAAGCTCAGCCTTCAAAAACCCAACCCAGGAGTCAAGGGTCTAGGCTTGTGAATGTTTGCCTCATACACCGGCCATTCTTGATCCATTCATCCAGTTAGCTTCTTGTTTGAATTAGGAGCGCAGTAATTTCGGAAATCTCCCTTCCCTGTCGCTATTCCCTACCGCCCCCCACAGAGGTCTCCCACAGGGGGCAGGGCTCGGTCAATGCCACTCAGAGGGACCTCTCCACCCTCCCTGCCAAGCCAGCCCCATGACTAGGAACTTCTCTTGGTCCTCTGGCCCTGGCGGTGGGCCCTCCGCCCTGCTCCCAGGCCCGGCCTCTGTCCTGAGAGCACTTTCTCCAGGCTCCTAGATGTGAGTAACACATCACATACAGGGGCACCAGGCACTCCTGGCTAGAGCGAAGGTGGCAGGGAGAAGGATTGTGACAGGGTGTGAGAAAATCAGAGGGCAGGAGAAACTGGAGAAGGCAGCAAGGCCAGGTCCTCCCTCTGAGCTTGGAGGCTGGGTCATTAGACAAGGTCTGTAAATAACATCTGAATGGTGTCTGGGGCTGTGTCTCAACCATGACGTTCTACTCCCCAAATAGACCTTGACTCTGTGCCCCAGGCATTCCGTGGGCCCTGGGGAGGCGCGAGAACCTGTCCCTCTCCCTCAGGGTACTCTAGAGCCAGGACCCAGGGCACGGGGACCACCAGCTCATGGCTTTATGGCAGGGCTCTGCTGAGGGTATGGTAAGCCTCACCTCTGTCGCATGCCGGTGTCCTGGGAGCACTCAAAGTCCCTGTTTTCACCAGTTCGTAAGAGTGACAAATACAGCTGTGTTTTCCCCTGAACATAAGCAGAGGTTCAGGTGCCCAGGAGCCACCACAGTGGGCTCAAAGGAAGTCCGCGTCTAAGCCCTCCAGACATTCATCCACTCCCGCCCCTATGTTTCGGGTCCCTGTGGAAGGCTCTGAGAGCATGCAGTGGGCAGACCCCCAGTACTCACTGCTAGAGGTGGCAGAGAAGAGGCAGGGTGGAGGAGGACATGGCCAGAGCCACACAAACATGCAGCGGCTGTCCAGTCCCCAGTGCAGTGTCTCCCCAGCCACCCTCCATGTCTCCCGCTTTCTTGCCCTTCTTGCTCCAATAATCTCTCCTCCTCCCTCTGCAGGGCAGAGGGGTGACCCCCAATCTGCCATCTGCCACCTCCCTCGATGCCCAGGTCTCTGCCGGGGTAATCTAAACGACTCGGGTAACCAAGATAAGCGTCTCGCTGCAATTAAACATTGACAGGCCTGAGCGTGGTGCTCAGTTGCAGAGAAACTCCTGGGTTAGTCCACAGGGAGGCAGAGAGAGAGAGACCACAGCAGCTGGGCCATTAAAAATGGATGGAAACCAGCCCCTTTCAGAAGGGCTGTGTCTCTTAAAGTGGCAGTTCTCTTGTTAGCCAGAGAGGGAGGGACCACCGGAGGACACAGAGGAGGCCAGCAGGGCCCAGATCCTGAGCCAGTTTCTAAGTCTCGGTTTTTCCTGCCCTTTCCCTTCTGTTGGGTGCAAAGAGCGTTGGCTCCAGGGTCAGGCAGCCTTGTTTGTCTCAGCTGCACCCCATAGCATGGCTTTCAGCACCCTGAACCTTCGTCTGTTCATCTGTAAAATGGGCTTAATCCTTATCTAAAGATTGTTATAAGGATGGAATGAAATCGCACATATAAGTTATCCAGCACAGTGTTTGGCCAAGAAAGCTGATTACCAAAGCTTAATCCCCTCTCTCCTTCCTCCTGGAAGGGAGTGACTTTCTTCCCAGACTTGAGTGTCCTCAGGGAGACCCTCTCTGGCTGGGCGGGATCCTTTCCCTGCCCCCGGAGCTTCCAGAGACCCTGGCCTCATTATAGGTTTGCTTGTCTGTCTTCCCCCACTAAACAGGAAGAACCTCGACAACAGCTATCTTGACCACTACTGATCTCCCAGCCGCCAGCTCAGTCTGGCATATACCAGTTGCTTAGAGAATGTGGAATCAAATGAAATTAGAAAAAAGAAAAACCTTTAAAAGGATTCACATGAGACCAACAAACTGAAGGTTTGTTGACAAAATGACAGATGGAGGGAACTGAGCCTCTTTTGCCCAGAGAAGGTCATTACAGGCTGCCCAGGCTCACACACGTCCAACACCCTCACTGTATAATGGAGGGGATGGAGGCCCAGCGAGTCGGGGGCAGAGCCCACTGTTTCACTGGGCTCCCGACTCCTGGCTCCTTGCTGGAGAGCTGGGGCTGGGACCAGGAGGGTCTGCACCCATCCCCTGTGAGCAGGGGAGGACCCTGTTCCTCGCCCAGGGACCTGGAGGGGTTACGTGACTGACACAGAATCAGCTCAGGGTGAACCTGGACCCAGGCAGCTCTCTGGCTGTCCAGGCCCGCACCGTGGCCCCCGGAGCACCCAGAATTCCTTGTTTGCAGGATAAAAGCATACTCGGCTCTTCAATCTTGGTTCTAGCAATTGCACCACGGTACTCCCTGGACTCTGGGAGGCCAGGGGTTAAGTGGGAGTGTTTGAAGAGGGGAGAGAGTGAGCGCTTTCCCTACACATTGCCCCCAAAGAACCCACTGAATCCATCTGTTATTGAGTCACCCTGTTACTGTGGGACCCTGAACTCTACCCCCATGGAGCCACCTCGCAGCCTCCTCAGTGGGGTGACCCGGGGGCCGGGCTGGCTGGGCCCCTCCTTGCCCCTGAGCGGCCTGCTAGAGCAGAGGTCGGGGGTGGGAGATCCAGTCCCAGCCAGCTTCTCTGATAAGTTCTTTACAGCCTATTCTGTAAGATCATCATGAAGATTACGTAATACCATAAATGTGAAAGTTCTGGGAGATAAACACTATCAATATAAAAAATATTTGGCTAATGAGGAACTGAATCAAGTCAGGGACACTTGGCCAGGCAGATTTCTTTTTTTCTTTTTTTGTTAAAGATTTTATTTATTTATTTGACAGAGAGAGAGAGAGGGACAGCAAGAGAGGGAACACAAGCAGGGGGAGTGGGAGAGGGAGAAGCAGGCTTCCCACGGAGCCGGGAGCCCGACACAGGGCTTGATCCCAGGGCCCTGGGATCATGACCCGAGCTGAAGGCAGTCACTTAACCGACTGAGCCACCCAGGCATCCTGGCAGGCAGATTTCTTACACTGAAAAAATCCTCCGACCTTCTACCTCCCAGTCCCCCAGAGTGGCTGTTATCCCCTCATTGTTGGTGGTGGACACTCCCGTGGTCTCCGTAGTCCATAGGAAGGGGCTGAGCATTGTCTTCTTGCTGAACCTGGAGTTCAGAGGCCAGAAGAAATACCTATATAAATGCTGGCCTGATTCAATGGCGTCAGAATTGGGGAGAGAACTTCATTTCATAATAGCAGCGAAATAGATTAGCAGGCCTCTTGAATAAGGTCCTATAATGACAGTATTTATTGAGCCCTGAGTGTTATTGAGTGCTATTACCTCATTAGTCACAAAGAATCCTACGTGATACTCTTGTAATTCCCACCTTACAGATGAGGAAACTGAGGCACAGAGAATATGAAGTAACTTGTTCAAGCTAAGGTTTAACCCAGGCAGTGTGACAGGGCAGCCCAAGCCCTTGACTCCTCATCACACAATTTTGATTCTATTCAACGACTCTGGTGAGCCTGCTGGGTGAGGGGCAACTCTTGTTACAATGATCAACCCCGAAGAAATTTCTCTGGACCTTCGGAGGGAGATTCAAAACACCTCTCCGTCCCACCCAGTTCTACGTCTGCTTGATAAGCTAGGAATAAAGCTATGCTGTATCTTCTAGAAACTTCTGCTCCCTGGGGCAGTAGGGCATTTATTTGAAAAGGGCTTCTTCCCACCTCAAAGGCTCATCTGCCCCAGCGACATGGGCAGCTCATGGACACAGGCAGCGATAGGTTTCAGACGGGGAGCTGCTGGGGCGCTTGCCCTCTGCCACACCTCCGAGAGGCAAGACCAGCTGGGCAGGACAGCCCACTGAGAGCTGAAAACCTGAGACCTTTGTCCTTCTCTAACAGGAGGGATTTCCCCAGCCCCTCTGCTGAAGGCCTGGCTCTGCTTGGTTTTCTGGGCTCCTCGGGCAGGCAGCTGCCTTCTTGAATGCCCAGTGAATCACAAATTAGCTTAATTCATGAGGAAAATAAATACACAAAACCCCTCTACAGCCAGAGAGTGATTTGTCTACAAAGTCCTAAGTGGTAGAAATAAAGTTTTACCCCAAGGAGCTGTCTGGCTGTGTGCCCTCTCCAAACGACACGCTTCGATTCACTACACTTATTGTGACCCTGTGCTGTGGGGAGCAAAGACGTACCGCGTAGCCGTGGATCAACAAGGAACAAGCTTTTATTCTCCTGACGCTAGGACCGGCAGGCGCAGATAAGACAAGCACACAGACCATGGAAGAAAACTTGAGGATATTTTCCGCACCCCACAAGCAACAGGTGTACCCGTCGGTGGCACGATTTGAGTACGTGAGCCCTGAGGAGACGTAGTGAGATGCACTCAGCTGCCCAAGGAGGGGAGACTTGATTTGGGTTTGAGGGAAGGAGGGCCCCTTCTAGAGATGGCGGCTGGCAGTGACCGGGCCTCTGGGTGGCAGGGCGTGAGGTGGGGGGTGACAGGCAGAAATAAGGCATGTGCCAGCACTGTTCACGAGCCGCCTTCACAGCTGCATCTCGCCTGATCCGCGGGCCACTGTAAGCAGCGAGCAGGCTTCGTCGCCCTCAGAGGAGGAGAGGAGGAGAGGAGAGGCTTCTGAGAGGCAGTGAACGCAGGGCTTCTGACTCACATCCTTTCCCCTACGTGGAGGGCCAGCCCTCCCGCAGCGTGAACTCTTGGCTTCTATAGAAGCAGCTTCCTCCCGGCCTTGGGCAAGGCCCCCTGCAGATGCAAAGTCCTGGTGCTCAGAAGTGAGTGTGCAGGGGGCCACACTGATGAGAGCCAGTGGCCAGACAGCACAGGAACAGCCCCGAGCGCTCTGGGCCTGAGCCGGGAGCGATCCGATCACCCAGTGAGGACGGGTCGGGCTCAGCGGCAGGCAGAGCGCCCCGGGAGAAGGGTGGGGAGACAGCTAGCCCGGGGGGCAATTGCCGCCGTGCCCAGGGCGAGGGTCTAGCCTGAGGGAAGCGGGGCGGTGCCAAGGCCTTTGGTGGCCAGAGGTAAGGGTGAGGTAAAGACAATCTCACTTTAAACCCATCAGCGGGAGGACAGCTGTTTCCTGTTTCCGGAGCCTGCACCCAGGAACCCGAGGAACCTGGTGACCCGGGGAGGTGGGGGCAGCTGGGGGGTGCAGAGGGGTTTGGGGTAGTGCTGTAGCTGTGAGGAAATGGAACCTGTTGCCCAAGCACTTCCCTTTCAGCCTGACGTCTGCTCTCCTCCCCAACAGGAATGGAGTGCAGGGCCAAGAGGCTTTCCGCCCTGGGAACCTAGAGTAAAACCAGTCAGCACAACGAAGATGTGGCCCTGGACTGATGGCAGCGACCTTGGGCTTTGGGAAGGGCAGGCAGGAATCCTTGAGTCGGGATGGCGCCTTCCCTCCTCTGTCCTCCTCTCTTCCCCAACCCCTCCCTCCCAGAGGACAGAAGCCTGCTCCCCCAAATTCTGCAGGGGCCATCTCCCTTGGCCTCCCTCCCTAGGATTTGCTGATAGA
Source organism: Halichoerus grypus (assembly GCF_964656455.1). NCBI lineage: Eukaryota > Metazoa > Chordata > Mammalia > Carnivora > Phocidae > Halichoerus > Halichoerus grypus. Next base: position 129,176,588 of record NC_135718.1, read on the forward strand.
CGAAAGGACACTAGCTTTTACTGAGCCCCTACTGTGTGCCCTGCCCTGGGCTTGGCCCTGTGTCACCAAATGAAACAAAGACGACCTATCTCTTGCCCTGCGGAGGTGTCCACCCCTCAGGTTTAAACAACTGTGAGCATTCTGAGGTCTGAAGGGAAAGCCATCCATCGGGCCGAGCCCAAAATGGCCGAGGCTGTGAAAAGAGCGAGACTTAGGTCTGGAGGAATAGGAACGCAAGGGGAGCTGAGGCTAAGGAGAGAGAAGTCGCCAAGTGGAGAATTGGTAGGTGGGGACAGTCTTCAAAGTATGTGCACACACTTTGACTCCCTTGACTCTCACAATAAGAGAAGCCAGCCAGAAAGTATACTTCTTATTTCAGGGATAAGGAAATTGAGGCACAGCCGGGATGTGAACACCTATGGTGTTTCCACGCTCACGGCTCTTTCGACCCAGACGGAGGAAGAGGTGGTCTGGGTGATGAGGTGCTAGAGGTAGAAGGAAGATGAGGGGCGGGGGACCCCTGAACTCCTGACAATTCGGGCTAACTTTCCTTGTAGGCGACCTAGAGAGGCCTTCTTCAGTCACTGCTACTGCAACTAATAGTAATAATAGCTACTATTTATTGTTTTCTACATGCCAGATGCATAAATATTGCACAAGGGATTAATATGTATGACATGCTTTGTAGGCATGATCACATTTATTTATTTATTTATTTATTTATTTAAAGATTATTTATTTATTTATTTATTAGAGAGTGAGCAGGAGAGAAACAGCATGAGAGGGGAGAGGGTCAGAGGGAGAAGCAGGCTCCCCGCTGAGCCAGGAGCCCGATGTGGGACTCGATCCCAGGACCCTGGGATCATGACCTGAGCTGAAGGCAGTCGCTTAACCAACTGAGCCACCCAGGCGCCCTGGCATGATCACTTTTAAATCCTCAAAAGAACCAATAAGATTCTCGTATTCTTATTTTTCAGACAACGCCTTGTCTTGAGGTTTGGGGAGGTTAGGAACGTGCCCAAGACCTCACGGAGAGTGGCAGAGCTAAGACTTGAAAGCCCATCCTCAGGACCAGTGTGCGGGACACCTTGGTATGATCCAGCCCTGGGATGCTAGCCCCCCAAGGAAGCAAGACCCCTGCTCTGCAGTCTCTTCAATTCCCAGCCTTAAAACCATTTTCGACTAATCCCCTGAGCTTAGGCCTGGGCAGTCAAGGCGAACTGGCCAAATCCTGGGCAGATGTCCCAGAGGAGGGCCACTGTCTCTGCCCCTGCCCTGGACTCCCGTTTTCTCTCTGTGCTGGGAGTTTGGAGCCCGGGAGGCTCCACCAGCCACTCTCTTACCAGGGGAAGTAAAGAGAGGAAGTAGGCCTTAGATAGGAGAGGGAGAGGGGGTGGGTGAGCACTGTGGGTGTGAAGGGACAGTTTGGGAGGCCCTGGGGACTTTCCCCTATGCCTGAGCCCCACCCCAGAAGGGCCAGCCAAGTTACTCAACCACAGGCTGAGCCTCTGCTCCTTTCTGGCTCTTCCCATCTGCGTCCTACTTCTCTTACACCCCCTCTGCCACGCATCCCCTTCCTCTTTGGACTCTTTCCTCATCACTGCCCTCCAAGCCCCCTCACAATTTCAAGTGACACAGGCAGGACTACAAGGGCCACACTCCGACAGGCTTCACTTGAACACAGCTGGACTTAGAAACGATCCCCCACACACACCCCCCACCAAGGCTCCATAAAGAAGCCTGGTGGAAATGTGAGCCCTGAATCTCTGTCCTTTGGTGTCTCTTCTGTTTCCAGGCCTCCGCCTGGCACTAGCCATCCCTAAAACCTCCTTTTTAAGGCTTCTCCTCCGTCAGCTCCTAAGCCAGACCTCTTTTTATTTGACTCGGCTCGGGCAGGGGTGGGTGGGAGGCGGCTCGGGAAAACGGAAGCCCGTCCCTTACAGTGGCGCCCCTAGGGAGACGTTCTGGGGGTCTCCGGGGGCACAAGGGCCGTGAGTCATTTTGTTTGTTTAGCGAGGAAGAAGATGGAGACGCGACGGTCCCCAAACACCGCACGGCAAAGCTCCTCTTCTGGCTCCCAGGGTAAGACTGCGCACCGTCGCCGTCAGTGAAGTACACAGCCCCGACACTCGGAGACAAAACAGACTGCAGACGCCCTTGGCCGTCCCAAGCCCCGGGCACAGAAAGTGCCCACGCGCGCGACCCCCGCGTCGCACCCACATTGACCCCGACGGCGGCCGCCGCCCCTCCGCCCCCCGCGCCCGGTCCCGAGCGACGTCACTTGTTTTCGGGACCCGGCGCCCGCCCCTCCCCGCCACCCGCTGACGTGGTTCCCGGCTCGTCACCGCCCGGCCCACGGGAAGCGCTGCCCTTATATGGGCGCGGACTGCGGAGGGGCCGGGCGACAGCTGTCCGCGTCCCCAGCCCCGCGCTCGTCTTCCAGGCCAGGCCGTTCCCAGGAAGGGGCAAAGGTGAGCCAGTGTGGAGAGAGGATCTGGCTTTTCCATGTCGTTGGAGAGCCGAGGCCTGGAGCGCCCAGGCGGGCCGCCTTCCCTCCCAGGCTTTATCTCCCTGCACCCTCCCTCTTTGGGGCTTCTCAAGGTGCCATGTGCGGAGCGAGATTGAAATGCAGATGAGGACTTGGCCTGTAATGGATGCACTCCATTCCTTAATTCCCCCACGTCCCTAAAGTCCAGGGCTGTGATGTGGAGGCCCATGTGCCGTAGTGGGAAGGACCTCCTTGCCTCCGATGGCTGACCTTAAGCCTCCTAATGCCTTTGGGCCTCAGTTTCCTTACTCATAAAGTATAGAGGATACTTGTCTTATGGATCAGATGAGCCTTCCACTTGTTGGTGCAAAACAGCTTTGTAAACTGGGAAGCGTTGTGCAAAATCCTGGGTGGTCACTTTGTGCCCTGGAAGAACCTGTTCGGGTGCCCCTTCGGAAGAAGGCAGCAGCAGAGGCCCACATGCTGACTCAGCCTCCAGAACCTGCCTCTCTGGGGCCTCCCCCAGCTGCTCTGGGAATGCCCTTTGACCCTGTTGAAAAGTGGAAGCTTTGTAAACGGAGTCATCTGGTGTTTGCCTCCTGGCTCCCAAGGCTGTGAACGGCTGTTTTGGGCCTCTGGTCTATAAGCAAGCGGTGAGCCTGCTCGAGCTGACCCTTCCAGTTAAACCTGGGAGGGAAACCGGAATGGCCAAGAGCCAGCAGGCCAGCAGTCGTGTAGTACTAGACAGTGTACAGGACTGGCTTGTCTGACCTCCAAATCCAGTTCAGGCTCAGAATTCCCAGCTGGTTCCTGCTGGACCCCAGCTGACTGCTGGCACCTCCCCTCCAGCCCCTTCCGTTTAATTGTGGGCTGTGTTTGTGCAGTGCTCGTCTGCCCACATGTCTCTGTCCACTGGCTGCTTGGCATGCAGCCTCCTCCATGTGCACGCTTCTTTGTCCTTGGGAACTCGGAGTTTCCTGAGGGCAGGAACCATTTCTCCCCAAACCAGACAGAAGAGTCCCCACTCTCCAGCCCTGAGAGTGGGCACCACGTCTCCTTCCTTTGATCGCTCGAAGACAAAAAGGACAAAAGGTGTTCGGATCCTGGAGTCAAGTGGCTGATTTATGACCGATAAGTAAATGGCGGTGAGTCATGGTGAGAGCCAGACAGGGCGAATGAATCTCTGCAGTGCTTACTCTCCCACTCTTCCTCGCCACCCCCTGACTTCAGTGATCCCCACGGAATCCCCTCCCTGCCAAGGAGGACCAGGTTGGGTTGCTGAGAAGTAGACTGCACAGTGGGCAGGGAGGAACCCTCTTTGGGCAGTGGTTGTCCTCATTAAAGCCAAGGAACTTGGGGCCAACACCTATGGCCATGCTCCCAACGGGTGAGTTGTGTCAGCTGAGGTCAGATGCTCTTTAGGTGCTGGCTAAGAGTTGTTCAAAGATGCATTCCAAGATCTATGGGAGATCCGATGCTCTTCCTCAAAATATTCCAGATTCCTCTAGGAGTGGGGATGGAGAGTGGGGAAGACTTTTCCTTCTCATCATTGCTTCTGGCTTTGAGCTCCTATTTTTCTCCAGTCAGATCAGGTTAAGAATCATCTTGCTGGTCCATGAGTGTTTTCACTGTTGTGAGCTATGGGTTTCAGCCCTTTTCCTTGCATATTCCTCCTGTTTTCTTTTGCAGAGTAATTCAGCTGTTCCTAACCCCTACCCACACCTCTGCACCTCTCTATGAATTCAGCAAGATAGGTTCAAAGCCTTTATGTGTTTCAGTTCTTAAGCGGAGTCCCTCCTCCTAAGCCAGGCCAGGCTGGACAGGAGTGGTGGCCTTCCTAGATTTTTACATAAGGATGCTTACTTATCATAGATTCTTCTTTGAATTCAAAACCTGGGGGACAGGGAGTTGTTACCTTGCTAGGAGCTTACCCATTCCCACTAAGATCATCATTCTGTTCAAACTGGGGGCTCCCCCTTCTCAAAACGCTCTTAGCCTTATCTCATAGCATTCCTCTCTCCCCTCACCTCGGGAGTTGCTGCCAGGGGACCCACCTCGCTTCCACACAACTCCAGTGCTGAGGGGAGGCAGCAGAAAGCACCTGCGGCCACCTGGCCATTTGCGTGACTCAGAGGACTCAACCCCTGACCTCAAGGGAGTTTCCAGAGCCAAGAGGGAGGGCGGGAGGGAAGGAATCCATGAGCTGAGCATAGACGGAAACATGGAACGGATGTTGATTGCTATTTTCCCGGCCATTTATCCTGACTCTGATTACTCCCACTGTCATCATGGGCTCTCATTAAAGCCTAATTGAGAATGATAGTAAATGCCAACTGAGAATAACTTCAGATCCCTTGGCTCCAATAGTCCAACATAGGCATTCATACCATAAATTCCTTCTTTTTTTAAATTTTATTTTAAAGATTTTAATTAATTTATTTATTTGTCAGAGACAAAGGCAGACGCCTAACCGACTGAGCCACCCAGGCGTCCCCATAAATTCCTTCTTGAGTTCAGTGTGTGTGTGTGTGTGTGTGTGTGTGTGTGTGTGTGTGTTGGGAAGGGGTGTTACTTTAACAGGCCAACTTGGATGCTTTCTTACGTTTTACGTTGAAAACTATACAATGCATGTATTCCTTTCTTGCCTTGGCTTCCTGGAATCTCACAGATAATTAAGGGGTCAATAAAGGAACTAATTCAGACACATTAGCAAATACCTAACTTTATCTCTCTCCCTCATACTACTAATTGGTTTCTGATCTTTAAAGATTTTTTATTTATTTATTTGACAGAGAGAGACACAGTGAGAGAGGGAACACAAGCAGGGGGAGTGGGAGAGGGAGAAGCAGGCTTCCCACGGAGCAGGGAGCCCGATGCGGGGCTCGATCCCAGGACCCTGAGATCAGGACCTGAGCCGAAGGCAGACGCTTAACGACTGAGCCACCCAGGCGCCCCGGTTTCTGATCTTTAATATAATATAAATATATACATATAATTATCCTCTTTTATATGTGTGGTTCAATATTTTAAGGTGTCTCAAATTCTTCTTGGAAGGAAGCAAAATATAAATTGTAAGTAGTAATAATTAACATATACTGACCACTGTCATATGCCAGGCACAAATCTAAGTACTGTAAACTCATTTAAGGCAACAGCCGTATGAGGTAAGAACTGTTAACCTCATATTATAGATAAAGAAACTGAAAAAAAAAAAAAGAAAGAAAAGAAACTGAGCGCAGAGAGGTTTAATAACTTGCTTTAGATGGCACAGCTAGGATCTGGGCAGTGTGGCTCCAAGGCAGGGGCGCTAACCACCGCACTAGAATAAATACAAGCTAGTTCAGAAGTTTAATTATGAACCTTCAGGGTCAGTCCTCATCAGAACAGGGCTGGTATCCTAAGCAGCGGAGACCACCCATTCTTAATCTGCAGAGATTCCTCCCCACCGACCTTATTCTTGGTGCTGGGGTTGGGGGGAGGCAGTAAGATTTAGAATCCCTTCCCACCCCTTCCCAGGCCCACACACACACACACCCCACCCCAGCCCCTTTTAGTGTCTTTTCTGACATGTCCATCATCCTATCTATGTGTACTTTTTCCTTCACTAGTATGGGAAGAATAGCGTTCTCTCTCTATCACTTGCATGGAGATATGAATTCAACCAGGTTCACCGAGTCCCTACTGTGTGCGGAAGGCCGAGGTGTGTGCCAGGCATTGAAGTACAAAGGTATAAGCCAGACCCCGCCTTCAAGGGACCGCAGTCTCACAGGGCTACACAATGAACTATAACACCAGCCCCTATGAGCTATGGAGTTATAAAGAAAGGAGGAAGTGACTAATTGCAATGGGGAGTGGGAGGTTGTGGTGAATCCAGGAAGGCTTCACATAGGAGGTGACACAGACGCTAGGTCTTGAAGGAATGAATAGCCTTTTTGATGGGCAAAGACGTGAACAAAGAGAACTCTAGGCTGAGCCCATAATATGAGCAAAGGCACAGTGGGATCAAAGTGCAAGTGTGTGTTTAAGAAACACTGAGAAGGAGGTTAACTGAGCTTAGAGGCTGGCTCAGATTATAAAGGCCTTGAAGGCCCAGCTTCGAATTTGAACTTCCTGTAAGGAGCCTTCAAAGGATTTTAAACAGAAGAGAAAGATAAATTTGTGGTTAGAAGGAGTTTTTACGGTAGAGGATAGACTGAGAAAAGGGTGTGAAGGGGAGCACTCCAGGCAGACAGACCGTGTAGGAAACCGTTGTGATTGTCCAGGCGAGATCTGATGGCAGAAGCTTTAGTGATGCGGAGTAGAAGCTGTTTCAAAGGGATGATCAACAGGGCTGGGTCCCTAACTGGATATGGGGTATCAGCTCAGGCAGTAAGCCCCCTGGAGATATGTCACCGAATCAGGAGATCTGGTGATCACATATTCTACTGGGCCCCAAGGAGTCAGCACTGTGGAGCACAGATCACAGATGAAGGGAGAGACAGGGTGGATCTCCTGGCCATGCTCTCTTGCCACAGATAAGCAAACAGGCTCAGGGCAGTGGCTCCCAGTCTGGCCACCCGGCCCCTTCCCTGGAACCATATGATCAAGAGCTGGGGCTGAGCCGCAGGACAGTTGACAAATACCATGGACCCCGAGCCAGGAGGCCAGGGGCAGGACGCTGCAGGCCCTCTTCTGCAGATTCTTCCTTGTGTCCCTCTTTCTTGAGTCTGCCTCTCTCCACACTTCAGGCCCCACCCCGGGGGGGTGGTCTCTGGCTGTCACAGCTGTGATTCCTGCCTGCCCCAGACACCCAGCCCCGGGAGGCCCGGCCCCATTATGGTTCTGCCAAAACAACATCTGGGGAAGCTCCTATCGTCTCAGGGCCTCTTGTTTTCTGTCTGGAGATGAAGGGGGTTTATCCTGGGCCCCTGGGAGTGAGGATGAGGAGGGTTTACAACGTGTCTGTCCTCTAAGTTTGGGAAAGAGGCAATAAATTCAGCTTCAGATCTGCCTCTGCCCCCAAGTCCATGTGTTCCCCTGGCGGGTTTCCGGCACTTTCAGTCACACCTTCTAGTACCATTGGAGAAGGCCCAGAGGATGAAGGTGTGGGAGGTCACATTCTTGGGGGACCTCCAGGATAATAGACTTTTAACAGATAGTTTCCATCCTTTTGCTCGGATGATACACCTAGGGAGTCACAGAAGCAAAAACACATCACTGGGGACCTTTCCAGCCACATACTGGTCTGGCCATCTGTCCACATCTCCCCCCCCAACCGCCCCCCGCCCCCCAGCTCCTACCTCGTCTCTCACTCACTCTCTCTCTCACACCCTCAGCCATCCTTGCCTTGCTTTGCCTTTCCCCTGCTGCCGGCCAGGCTGGCGAAGGAGGGGAGGAAAGCAGAGCGTCCTTTGCCTGTGGATGCTAGTGGGTCAGTAGGGTACGGCAGCTGAGGAGCAGCCCTCAGGGAAAAAGCTATCTTTGGGGAAGCAGATTCCCTCCCTCCACGGGGCCTGGCGTACCATCAGCCTCAGTTTCAAGTTTGATGAATTAATAACCCTTTCCAGCTCTCTCCTAGAGGGAGGAGAGTGAGTCTGCAGGAGCCAGCGTGATGCATGATGACGTAGGGGGCATGAAGGGGTGAATTTGGGGAGCACAAAGCAGGCCCTAAGAGCCCAAGTCCAAGAACCTGGAGGCCTCACCCTTCCAAGCCACGAAGGTAACCCTGTGGTCTCCCAGGTCCTCTCCCCTCCCCCCAGAGCAGAAGGGGCAGTTCCCTGCCCAGCACTCTGGGTCTCAGGTCTCCTGGCTGAGCCTGGCTCTCCGGGGCCCTGGGTTCACTTTTCTCCCAAAGCCCAGTCAGGACTAAATCCCCACTCCTCCTGGCGCTGGTTACTGTCTGAAGGGCAAACACTGTCATCCACATACCACTATGTACATGCCCTCCAATACTCTGACTCCCACAGCCTCCCCTCCGGACCCCTTCACCAGGCCCCCTTTGGTCCAGCAAGTTCCCCCATATCCTCAACCCCTCTGAACATTTTTGTTACCTTGTGACCTTAACTGAAGCCAGCTATACCCTGAAGGCCCCCTCAGGGGAGCTTGTCTCTGTGTCACACCCCGCACCCCTCAGGCTCATACAGGGGGGCAGAGTCCTCCTCGCTCTGCATTACCTTTTCCTGGCCATCGTTCCCCGTCGCCTTCTCTGAGGTCTATTCTGTCCCCCTGGAACATCATCTTTGCCCTCCTGCTCACTCCTCATTGAGCCAAGCTCTTGCACCTGCAAGCCTCCCAGCTTTTCTCTCCACCCCAATCTCCTGCCACTGCCCAAGGAAGCTTCAACATCTGTGTGAACAGCTGAACTCACTCTGTCCCTGGGCTCTCACTCTCCCGACTCCATGTTGCCAAGTGACCATGTCCTGCTGTCAGCCCCCAACACCCACCACTCCCCTGAATCTCCAGAGCCTGGGACCCAGGCGTTGCTGATAGAGACTTAGTAAGCCTGGGCAACTGATTATCCAGGGTCGGGTTAAAGATGTCGGCCAGACTGTGAGACTGGTGACTAGAAAAAGAATCATAATGCCATTGAGAGAGAGAAAGAAATCAGAAGTGGGGAAGAAGGGAGAAAAGGATCTTTATTTGTTACATGTTGAGGTTACAATACCGGAAAAATATTTCAGAGATGTCCAGTTCTCAGTCAGAAAAAAAAAAAAAAAAACCAACCAGTAGTTGGGAGCTCAGTTGTCAAGTTGGGGTTAGAGATGATGGTTTGGGATTTATTTTATATCGGGAGACAGTATAATTTTTTAAAACCCAGCATATCTCCTTGAGAAATGGTAACCATCGCGTGGCCTCGGAAGGACGTGACAGCGAGGGGAAGGGACCACGGTGAACTGGTCTTAGGTGCCAGTCACCACTGAGCAGGAATGTGGGACCAGTGTTAACAGATTCAGGTTTTTAAAGAGAAATCACAATTCTAGGGTTTAAAAACATAGGACACTTCCGAATAGTCAAATGTTGACAACTAATTTTTAAAGCACTTAAAACACTCTACGGGCCAGACAGAATATCTCTGCGGTCAGCTCTGCCTCAGGGGCTACCAGTTTGTGGCTTCTGAGCCACACAGGTGGCATTTGGGAGAGAGAGTTGAGGAAATTGTGAAGAAATCAGGGACTGTGCTGTGGGGAACATGAGCCTCCCGGGCTCCCAAGCTCACCTGTGGGTATGCCCGGGGCTTAGAGAGGCCCTGAGTTTTTTAGCCACTGGGCGTCTGGTGGGCTCCCAGGTTAGTGGCAGCAAATGGAAGCTGGCGTCTGCCACGGATGTCTCTGTTCATTATCTGGAAGTTGGGTGGCAGCCGCTGAGGTTCTGATACTTTCCAGCTTAGATGCCACTTTGGGGAGGAGCCCGTAGCCTTCACCCAGCCACCCCCTGTGGCCATCTCATCCCACCCTGGAAAGATGCCCCGTACCCCAGAGCGTCTGAGTCCTGGCTGGAGCAGGTGTCTGGGCGAGCACATCCTAGGTGAGGCTTACCTTCCTAAGAGGAAGTGACTCTGTGGTCGAACTTAGCTGCTTTCGGGACCACTAAGTCTTCTTTTGCTCCTATATCTTCAGAGCAAGTGGAGGAAGTGTTACTTTTTTAGCTTTCAGACTCTTCTCCACTTCTCCACAGGTTCTCAGAAATGGTCCTGAGGGACTCGGAAATTGTTGTGACCCAGGGATTAGGAAGCCCTTCACATATTTATATTTTACCAAGCCTTCCTTCAGGCCAGATGGGTAATTTTCCACTTAACCCTCAACCCTAGTCATCTTTGCATTAGCTATTTCTGTTCCTGTTCTCGGTTCACTTTGGGGCAGGTGAAGGGGTTTAAAGACAGAAATTTTTAAAAGAGCTAACATCCTCAGTTTCATACAGTCTTCATGAACAGGTTTGAAGGACAATGTCAGTTTCTTCTTTCATTCCTGTCTCTGATTGTAAAGAATAACTCCCAGACGGGCTGGCCTAGGGCTGCTCTTGAGAGGTACGACTTTGTGAGATGACAGGGGACCCCAAAAGATGTCCTGGGCATGACCCAGCGATGCTCGCAAAGAGTGATGAATATATTTGGCAGTATTTCCAGCCTGATTAGGAAGTGAGGAAGAGGCGTCTGGTCCTCCCGGGGTGGTGTTTCTTATCAGCCCTGGGCAGCAGAGTGAGGTTGTCACCAGTGGGGTCTGAAAAGAGGAAAGATCAAATTGGCATCTGTAGCAGCTGCACTCAGACATACCCCGCCAGGTCCGCTCTGCCCGCCAAAACACACACTCCACCAAAGCATCCATACTCCACGAAATGACATTCCTCAATATATACTATTATAAGTACATTTTTAAAAAATGATTTTATTTATTTATTTGACAGAGAGAGACAGCGAGAGAGGGAACACAAGCAGGGGGAGTGGGAGAGGGAGAAGCAGGCTCCCCGCCGAGCAGGGAGCCTGATGCAAGGACTCCATCCCAGGACCCCAGGATCATGACCTGAGCCGAAGGCAGATGCTTAACCGACTGAGCCACCCAGGCGCCCCATAAGTACATTTAACACCTATAAACACATAGCTATATTCCCTCCTACCCTCAAACATCAGAGCACACAACACACTGAAGTGTGTACTCACTCAGATATATATATGCTGCCCTCCCTCCCCACGCTGGTACACACACACATGCACACACAGAGACCCACAAGAACTACACACTGCACAGTGTGGGAGTGAGCTGACGTCATCTTTCTAGAATACCTCAGTCCAGCCTCTGCCAGCAGATCAGCTTCGCTCAACCTCAGGGTTCCACATGTGGTCAGGAAACTGAGAGGTACCCTTGGCGACCAAGCCAAGACCTTGGAGGCCTAACAGGACACCAGGAAAGACAAGAGTCGCACCCAATGGTCCGGGGAGTAGAGAGCAAGGCCTGTGTGATGACCCCACAGACGAGGCCAGAGCTGAGGCCCGAGGAGAGGGACCCTGTTCTGGGGGTGGGGTTTGGTCTGAGGAGGGCAGCGTGGGACGCTGCGTGTCACTCTACAGTGGGCCACACAGGTGGGCCAGAAAAATGGGCGAGCTGGGCATCCAGGACCAGGGGAGTCAGCGGGTCAGGATCCCAGGGCACAGAAGAGGCACAGGTTGACGTCCACCCCCGCCCCCCCCACTGCTGCCCCCTGGGCAATGGCTGGGGTCACAGGTCAGCACCGTGTGTCAGGGCAGTGCGTGTTCAGAAGTCAACTCAAGGTCCCTTGGGCGGAGGGGGGAGAAATGAATGAGGAGGAAGAGGAGCCGGAAGAAGAGGAGAGGGGGGAGGGGGAACCCACCGTCCTTATCCTGTGCTCCAATTACACCTTGACAAGGCCAAGGAACGGGAGGCAGCACGCAACATGCAAAGGGAAGAAGTGAAACTTGGACTTTTGAGCTTCTAAGGATCTGGTCCTAGCAACTGAAGGGCAGTTTCAGGAAATTTCAAAAAATAATTTGGACAGCTATCATATATTTGCCCTCATAAGAAACGGATTGAGAATGCAAATCCTGAGTTGGGTACAATTACACTGCATAGTGACTTGGGAACTTTTGAGTGTGGGATAAATTAAGCCTCCTCTCCCTAGGCTTGTGAGTAGAAAGGAAAGAGGATGAGGAAGTAGGGGGAGTGCCTTCGGGTTCCTACGGATGCCCTATACACAGTTCAGGAACTAATCACCAATGAGGAGGCGAAGACACATCTGGGTAATGGAGGAGGGTCAGGGATAAGACCTTGTTCCTCCCCCCAAATGCACCCTGTTTGCCCCCAGTTTGTCGCACCATCACCTGGAAGAACAGCTCTGTGGGACCATGTGGAACTGTGGGCCATGCCATTGTAACAACAGCACAGAGCCTCCAGGGGCCAATGAAAAGGGCGCCAAATTTGAAGTCAGCAGATGTGGTCCTGGCTCTGTTGAGAAGATACAAATGACATGTGACCTGCTGAGTGATACAAAAATCTACATAATGACAGAGTTCTGTTTCCTAAGGCAAAAAACAGGTGATGGTCTGTCAAAAGACTTTTTTTTTTAATCAGTTCTGGACAAAAGCAAGGCCCAGAACACCCAACCCTTGTCAAAGACACACCCAGGCAGATGTTAAGTATTTTCAGATTTAAGTGCTGAACCGCCCTGTATACTTATCTATACTTTGATCTGTTTCCCTGACTTCCTTGGTAGTTGCCCTCGGTCAGTTCTGGTCTGGGCAACACCTGGTCTCCCTGGATAATGCACTGTAGGTCTTCCTGTTTCCACTCCCAAGCCTGCTTTCTGTAACAAATCATTTTCCTCTCAGCAAGCAGAGGGAAGAGTCTCATCTGCCTGGTCAGCTTTGGGGAGGAGCTGGTGAAGAGGCCATCTAAGAGATGTGTTCCAGGGCATCTCAATGAGCTAGATGAAGCCGTGGAGCAAAATATTTGAAATCTAAACCGTCCTGGACAAATGTAGGACAAATGAGCATGGTAACCTGTTTTCAAGCAGCCTGTAGACTGTTGTTGAGATAAAATGTCAACCTCTAAAAATATCCCTAATAATACCAAACAATAGATTATAAATGCCACGTAAGTGGTACAGATAACGTTAATTCTGTAGAGGGAGAATGGTCAGTGCAGGTTTTCAGGGTGGAAGACCCAGCTTCAGCTGTGCCTTCAGGAGTGTGGGAGGGAGATTGGGAGGGGTGGGAAGGAGGCAGTGAGGTGTCCAGGACATAACGGCATGAGCCCCTGTGCAGCAGAGCCAGACATCTTCAGGCATACCTGGAATGGGGGCCACGTTACAGAGCAGGGATGGGGATCATGGGCAAAATGTTGAGGGCTCTGGGCTGCAGAGCTGCTCTGATGCTTAGAGAACAGTGAGGAGAATGACGCTGGAGCACAAAGTGGCAGAAACCTAAAAAAGTGGATGGGGCCACATTATGAAAGATCTTAATAGCAGGCAAAGGAGTGCAGACTTAAAGCAGTAGACAAATGGCGGTGGAGGGTGTTTCAGAACGATCTGAGCAAGAGAGCAAGTGAATGCAGACTTTTGGGAATGCAGCTCTCCTAACAGTGGGAAGGGTAACTGGGGGATGGGATTTGACAAGTCTACTGCAATCATCTAGATAGGAAGAAGCAACAGGTCTTGCAGCTGGATCTTAGGAGCAAAGTACAAGGAGAAGTCAAAAGTGAGTGCAAGTTTTCAGGATGGAGTGCCTGGGGAAGTGATGATATCTCTGACAGAAATGGACATCAGGACATCTCCAGGACAGGAGAAGACAGTGGGCTTGGACTGACACTGAGGTGGTGGCTGGACACCCAAGGGCGGGACAGAGCAGGTGATGGGAGTGGCAGGACGAAAGGACACAGACTATGCAGCCGAGAAAGTCAGTTGTGAAGAAGTAAACATCAGAGTGGACAATGTGAATAGGGTTTCTCTGAGGAAGGCAAGTGGAGAGAAGAGGGAGAGGAGTGAGGGGACCCAGAGAGGGAACAGGGGCGGGAGGGGATCCAGGGCTGACACAGCTGGGGAAGGAGGCTGAGAAGCCTGGCGTCAGGTGCCCAGGAAAAGCAGGAGGGACTGCCTCCAGAGGTGGCCAGCAGGGCCTAGAGTTCAAGAAAAATAAGAATTGACAGAGGCCATTGGGTTTGAATCACTTAACAAATATATACGGAGCACCTCCCATGCCAGATGCCTGATGTGGGTTAGAAGTTAGCCCCATCGAGGGGACATCTGCTGAGCCCCTGTGATGGTGCCGGGCCCTGAGCACAGTCCCGCCTGTGGACCCTGGAGACTGAGGCTGGGTTCTTTCGCCCAGAAGCCCGTGTTTACAAAAGCTTCAATCCACAAGGAGGAAGGACAGGAGAGAGAGGGCTGGGGCACGAAGGGAGGAGGAGGAACAGGGAGTAGATGGGAAAATGTGTGCAGTTGAGAGCAAACCACTTATTAAAAATTTTTGGCATTTAAAGGAAAGGGAGAGCTAGAAAAACAACTTGAGGGGACAGAAAAGCCTTACAACACTGCCCTCAAATAGGTAAGACTTGGATGCTACTAGGCAGGAGAAAAGGCATTGGTGCAGAGGAAGGGCAGAACTTGTTTGGGGGAGGTGAGATTACTGTCGAAGTAAATAGAAGCTTTAGTCCACAGTTCCGAAGAGCCTAGAGAAACCTGTTTAACAAAGACGGCAAAGCGGTAACATGGTGACAAAGCGTCCGGGTGAGTGGTTCTGACAGTGGGGATTGGAAAATGTGGGAGCCGCGAGGGAGAGGTGGTATCAGCAAAGGAAGGCTTCTTGGAGGAGGTGGCCAGTGACCTAAGTCTTGAAGGACTGGCGGAGGGGAGAGGTCCAGGCATTCCCAGCGTGGAGCGAACTGGGCGCAGCTCTCCCCGGCCGAGCGGCTTCGGCCCCTCCCCGGCTCCCCTTTTTCCACCCGCTCCACCTCGGCCCGCAAGCCCCGCTTGGGTTCCCAGCACTGACGTCAGCGGGCGATGACCTCAGCGCCGACGAGGCGGCGGGGGCGGGGGCGGGGGCGGGGGCTAGCGGCCTGGCCCTGCAGGGGGAGCGCGCGGGGCGGGGCGGGGTGGACGTATGGTCCCGCCCCCATCCGCTGGCGGTGGCCAATGGGTGACGCCGCGGGCTCCCCCTCCTCTCGGAACAGTATGAAAGGCGCGTCCCGGATAAAGTCCGGGCAGAGCCCGAGCAGCGGCCGAGCGAACGCAGGAGCCCTGCAAGCCAGCACGTCCCACCGGAGCCCTCTCACTGCTCCCCGCCGCTGCCACCGCCGCCCGAGCCGCGCAAGACATGAGCCAGGCCCGCTGGACCGGGAAGAGAACAGACATGCTCCCGGAGATCGCCGCCGCCGTGGGCTTCCTCTCCAGCCTCCTGAGGACCCGGGGCTGCGTGAGCGAGCAGAGACTAAAGGTTTTCAGCGGGGCTCTCCAGGAGGCACTAACCGGTGAGCACCGCCGAGGATCCTGGCTTCCGTCGAGCCCCGCCGCTGGGGCTGGGCCCCCCTTCCTGCCTGGGCCGTCTTTCGTCTCCTCTTAGGGCAGGGCTCCCCTCGCGAGCAGCTCCGGGACTCGGTTTCCCTCCAGCCCGCATCCCCCCATTCCCCTGGGTCGTGTCTCCCCTGCGCGGCCCCGCGCTCGGGTCTCTGTCCGTGACGGTTCTGGTCGGGCGCGTGCTCCACACTGTCGCGGACGCAGACCCTTGTCCTGGAGTGCGAGCCCAGGCGCCGGCTTCTGTCCGGGGAGAGGAGGCACCTGCGGGCCCGAGTGCGAGCTCATTCCCCTTACTGAGACTCCCGGGGGCGCTGGGGGCGAGGCAGCCCGGCCAGCCAACGGGTCGTCATGGGGGAAGAAGGCGCAGTTGAGCCTTCTCAACAACTTGGATCCTTAGCCGTGGTTCTTCCGGCGGCGCGGGGCTGTGCTGTGCCCGGGCCCGTTGTTGACTCGTTCGGAGTTGGGATCCCGGCCCCCTTTGTGTGCTTTGGCCCCCCCTTAGCCATCTGCCACCCATTATGGTACTGAGAAAGCCTTGTGGGTAGTACCTGCGCTCTGCTGGCCTGTGTGCTGGGGGCGGGGGCGGCGTGAAACGGGAGGTTGACAAGAGATAAGCCGCGGCTGCCAGGGGAGAGACCTACCTCCCAGCTGTTTCTAGCCGGTTGGCCGCCGGTCTCAAGCAGCGATAGCCATCTCCAAGCGTGCCCACACAGATCCTGCCTTCTGAGGAGCAACATACGTTTCATCAAAAAGAACCCGGTTTTGACTCCTCTAGCCACTGCAGAAGGTTCCTCTGGCTTTTGAAGGAGGCAGAGGGAGCCTCTGGGGCCCAGGGTGGGAGACACAATGACTTGCTGTGGGTCTGACAGTGATGGCAGCCTTGCTCGCCTCGCAGCTTCAGCTCACAGGTCTCCAGAGGCCCTGCCTGGACACGTCCTCCCCAGTCTCACCCATCCTTCTTAAACAGTATGCCGGAAGCAATACACCAGCTACTTGGGATTGCCCCAGAGCTATGCGACTCCCTCCCCATACACACTCACATCCTTGTCCTAGGAGTGAGGGGGGAAATCTCATAAAATGTTCTCTGCTTCAGTGACAGGAGGGTCCTGCAACTCCTGAGAAACCACATCGCTTACTTAAAATCTCTGGGTTCCTTCCTCTACTCCTATCCCTTCATCCCCATCCCCCCTTGTGGTGGCCTTCACATCCCAGCTGCTCTAACCAGGGCATCTCCCTCGTGTTCCGTCCCCACAGAGCACTACAAACATCATTGGTTTCCTGAAAAGCCGTCCAAGGGCTCCGGCTACCGCTGCATCCGCATTAACCACAAGATGGACCCCATCATCAGCAAGGTGGCCAGCCAGATCGGACTCAGCCAGCCCCAGCTGCACCGGCTGCTGCCCAGCGAGCTGACCCTGTGGGTGGACCCCTACGAAGTGTCCTACCGCATCGGGGAGGATGGCTCCATCTGCGTCCTGTACGAGGAGGCCCCGGTGGCTGCCTCCTATGGGCTCCTCACCTGCAAGAACCAAATGATGCTGGGCCGGAGCAGCCCCTCGAAGAACTACGTGATGGCGGTCTCCAGTTAGATCCCCGGCCACCCCCACCAGGCACTCTGCTGTACTCATTCTGCCGTGACAACAGGCCACTGCATACCTCAACCTGGGGAACTGTATTTTAAATGAAGAGCTATTTATATATATATTATTTTTTTTTAAGAAAAGGGGAGAAAAAAAACCAAAAGAATTTTTTTAAAGAAAAATCCTTAAAGGGAGCTGCTTGGAAGTGGCCTCCCCAGGTGCCTTTGGAGAGAACTGTTGTGCGCTTGAGTCTGGGAGCCGGTGCCTGCCTCACGGGAGTGGGGAGGAGAGAGGGGGCGGGCCTGGCAGGGGTGAGGTGGGGAAAGCTTGGCTGGCCCCCCAGGAAGATGTGAGAGGGAGCAAGCAAGGTTAGCAACTGTGAACGAGAGCGGTCAGGATCTGCCGTGCGGCGGGGAGAAGAGAGGCCGAGTTCAGACCTCTCGCTCTCCGGAGCAGGGCGCCTGCATCCCTGGCCCCTCTCCTCCTCAGGGGCATTCAAGCCTGGACTTCAATGATGCTATGTTGCCTAATCTTCTACTTTTCCGGTGAGATCCAGGGCAGAGAGTGAAAAAGGCCTCTCCCAATTGCTTCTGTCCTAAGTGGCTTTTCTTGAAATCGTGACTTATTTCTGATTCTGTGCTCAGGAGCCTGTAGATGTTGCTTCCCAGGCAGGAAACAAAAGCTTTTTGTTTTGTGGGGGGTCGGGGGAGTAAGGCAGGAGTTAGAGGTTATTGGGGTTGGGACGGAAGGGTACTCTGCACAAAACCTTTGCTTTGCTGTGTGCTGCTCTTTGTGTGAGTATGTGTGGTGAATAACTTGGGGGTGATTTGCAATGGAATTTTGGGACCCAAAGAGTATCCACTTGGGGATATTTGTTTTTGGCCAAAACCCTTCTTTTTGGAACCACATGAAGTCCTGGTGCTGCTGCCAATTATCCCTTCGAGAGTTGGCTCAAAAGCTACAGGGAACTCCAGGTTCTTTATTACTGCCTTTTTTTTCAAAGCACAACACTCCTCCCTGACTCTCCCACACTTGTCCCCTTCGGGTTGGGTCATAGAGCCACCCAGTTTTCCAGAACAAGAGCTCTCACTCACTGTGCAATATGGCCTCCTGGGTCCCAGGAGAGTCTGAAGGAGCCCTGGCTCTCAGAACCTCCTGGTGCCCTGGAGGGCTTAGGGAACTCCCCCTCCGTCCTCGGGACTCTGGCTGGCTGGTCAGCCTTGCAGGTATTCCTTGGCTGAATGGGAGAATGCCCCAAGTTCTGCAGGACTACTTGGTATTCTTGTAGGGCTGACACTAAAAGCCACAATCCTGGGCATTGTTTTTGTTTTTGTTTTTGTTTTTCCTCCCTGGTGCTCAGAGCACCTGTGGGGAACTTGCTGTCTCAGTACAATCCAAGTTTGTCTGTAGACTTGTGCAATATTTACTGTTCTGGGTTGGAGCCCATGGAAATCCATACTGGGAAGAAATCCCCTTCCTTCGGTTTTTCAGTGACATTAGTGAGGGTTCCCTCAGAAGGCCTTGAGTTTCCCAACCCCGAATCACTTTAGAAGGACATAGCTAGAGCATCTGGTCGACTTGGCTCCCCTTCTGTCCAGCGTAGTAAGAAACCTTTCTCCCCACCCCCCACCCCCCGAGGGTCCCTGCTCCACTGCCAGTCCCCTTCCCTAGATTCCTGAACTACTCCGTTCTGACACAAAGGTGCTATTTACCAAACACTCTCCCCACCTATTGATTCCTGCCAGTTCTGCCTCCTTTTCAACTCTAGACTCCGAGCTGCCTTCCCGGACCCTGCTTCCAGCCTTTCTTGCTTTAAAGGTAACTTCAGGCCCACAGACCCAAGAGCTCCTTTTCTGGCCTGTGGGTGGAAACGAAGCTGTGAATCCCCACAGATTGTGGTGTTGCATCTTGTCTGCAAACAGGTCCCTGCCTTTTTAGAAGCAGCCTCACGGTCTCGTGCTTGATCTTCTCTTGTTTTTCTAATGTTCACTTTAAAAACAGCAAAACACCCAGAGCTGGACTGTTGAGCAGGTCTGTTTCTCCTATTAAGTAAAAATAATAGTCCTATGTTTGTAAGCTATTCTGACAGAAAAGACAAAGGTTACTAATTGTATAATAGTGTTTTTATATGGAAGAATGTACAGCTTTATGGACAAATGTACGCTTTTTTTTTTGTTACTTTAATAAAAATGTAGCAGATGAAGCCATGTGGTATAGAGAAGGGCACATTCCCACATCAGCCTTTCCCTTGGATCCAAATCCTTTCTTGGTGTCTCGGTATTTCTCTTTGGTGATATTCCGAAGACCCATAGCATGTGCTGGTATAAAAGGAAAATCTAGTTGTGTGACTCCTTTCTTCATCCTTTAATGAATGTTACCACTTCCCCGTGACAATGCTGGACAGGACAGGGTTCTAGACTGAGCACTCCTGAGTCTGGCCAGGTCTCATGCATCTGTTCTTACTAGGCCTCAGCTGTGCTCATTTGCTCATTCAGCACGTGTGTACTGTCTGTCCGCACGAGGCACTGATAATTATTACACATGATTATAAGACTCATAGCCCAAGTGTCAGACTGAGGTGGTGAGCCAAGGACACTGAACCCCTTCCCAGGTTGGGACAGAATTGTGGGAAAGTTCCAGGTCCAGGCTCTCCGTTACCTCCTGGGACTGCCATTTGGTACCTCCACTCCTATTAGACAAGAGCGGTTGGGCCTCCGGATCTGGGCACTGGAGCCCAACATGTGACTGGAGACCAAGAGCATCTACTTGTGACCGCAAAGGTTTGAGAGCCAGAGGTCTGTTACCAATGTGTTACTCCCTCTGGCTGTATGGATCACATACATGCAAGGAAATGAGAATAGTCTTCATCATCCCGGACTCTTGTGCTCCGTCCATGAGGCTTTAACAAGGCTTCTGCACCCCAACCCCACTTAACAAGCTCAGCAGTTCCCACGGAGGTCACAAGGACATCATGGACCTGGGCTAGTTTTTTTTCCTGGCCAGAGGTGGGCTGTATTTAAATTTTGAACACATTGATTCATGAACAGAACCACCCCCCATCAAAACACACTTCATTTCACACCTCCATGACCCTCCTCAACAAACCTGCGGTTGGCCTAGGTGTCCCAGGTGGCAGGGAGACCAGAGAGGCTGTGTATGGTACAATGGGAGGGTAGAAGAGGCAGGAGATGGGGCCGGGGGGAGCCAGCTCATCTGTCTCACAAATAGACTTGGTTATAAGGACCCACTTGTGTCAAGAGGTTATTTGAAGGAACGGTCCCATTTTTGTCTGTAGCTTCTAACAAATGTCCTAGGCACTCATTTGTAAGGACCCGCCTTTGGGGATGTAAGGATGGGGTTAAGGTTGCATTTTTGCCCATCCCGGTGTGTTATTCTTGTCAGCACCTATCTTGTTTCCTAACAGGCTCCACTCATGAAGGAGATTTCATTATGTCCCTACTGTCTGGCAGAAAGCCCGAAAGGGAGGGTTATCTGGAGGTCAAGGGGACATCATCACCCACCTCTGTCTCTAAGCCAGGGTGACTGCAAAATGGCAGATTGATTTGGGGATTGTTCTCGGCTCCTGGTAGCCTGATAGTCCCTCAATTGACACAGGAGTGTTCTGTGACTGAGCAGGGTGTTATTTACTTTAGATCTGACCCATTTCAGCAGCGGCGGCGAGTACCCCTTGGCCAGCTGGGGGTCAGGGGCTGTGGACCCAAACAGTTTGAGGATTTGCAGCTGGTGGCTTTCATGTGTTCAGGGACTGGGTGTTGGTTGGTCCATTCTGCTCCCAGCATCCCCACTTGGAACACCGTGCCAGCCTAGGAGACCTGCGCTCGGTCAGCTGTTTCTGGGTGATAACGCACTGTCCAGAGAGTGTAGACAAGGCCTGGGAGCTGCCGATTAAGAGCCCATCCCAGCTTCTGATAAGTACGTTCGGGTGGGGGAGGCCTTGATGCTTCAACAAGCAAGCCCAGGGGGAAGAAACCTTCCCCTGTGAGTCTGATACCAGCCTTCTAACAGCCTTACGTAAGCCAGGACAGTGAGGACTCCTGGCTTCCAGGCCCCTGTGAGTCTGATATCAGCCTTCTAACAGCCTTACGTAAGCCAGGACAGTGAGGACTCCTGGCTTCCAGGCCCATACTGGCACCAAGGCCCAGCAAAGCATGATGCAGTGGAAGGAGTTCTGGGCTGGGAGGGAGGATATATGGGTTGTAGTCCAGGTTCTTCCTAACTAGCTGTGTGAGTTTGGACAAGCCCCTCAACTTTCCTGTCTCAGAAATTAGGGAGTTAGATTAAATGACCTCTGTTCCTTTCTTTGGCTTTTGATTCTGAATCATCTCCATTATCCTGGCAATCACGGAGGGCAAATTAGCACAATTATTATCATTATTTTCAATTAGATGAACCAGAAGGTCATTTGGGTTGGGAAGTGGAGAAATAGTCTTCCCCTTGCCTGAATCTGACTCCGGCCCATGATAAGGTTTCAGTTTCCAGAGACAGTGAGGCCGTGCTGCGGAGGTCAGCAGCTCAGGCTCTGGGGTTAGGCCATCTGGGGGTCTGATCTCGCCTCTACCACCTACCTTCTGCCTCTGCCACCTGGAGCAAGTTACTTCAGCCACGCCCCCATTTCCCCATTTGTAAAATGGGACTAAGGATAGAACCCATCTCAAAATGTTGAGGACGATTTAAATGAGATCTAAACCACTTAGAATAGCCCTTGGCATATTTAAATACTCTACAAAGGAGAATTGGAGTTTTAAGTAGAAGTTAATCTGAAATGGTCGTGAGATGAATAAGGACACTCTGACATTCTGGTAACTGGGAGGAAACCATTATTTAATAAGGAGTATTTCTACTAGAGCCTCCGGGATAGCGGCAGTTAACAACATCGGAGCAGCCTGTGTCCTCCCCCATTGAAAGATGATTTTCAATCCTTTGCTTAAAATTCTTCACAGCCCGGACGCCTGGGTGGCTCAGTCATTAAGCTGAGTGGGGTTAAGGTTGTTTTGACCTGACCTTCGGCTCAGGTCATGATCTCAGGGTCCTGGGATCGAGTCCCACATCGGGCTCCTTGCTCAGTGAGGATCCTGCTTCTCCCTCTCCCTCTGCTGCTCCCCCTGCATGTGCTCTCTCTCTCTCTCTCTCTCTGACAAATAAATAAAAATCTTTAAAAAAAAAAATCTTCACAGCCCTAGGGCGTCTGGCTGGCTCAATCGGTAAAGCATGTGACTCTTGATCTCAGAGTTGTGAGTTGAAGTCCCACAATGGGCGTGGAGCCCACTTAAAATAAAAACAAAACAAACAAACAAAAAGTCTTCACAGTCCAAGAGCCCTTCCTGATGTCAGGTAGCCTGGAGGAGGTACTCCATAAGTCTCCGCAGAATGAATGAATGCACTCATGTCTGATCTTTGCCATTCTTGCTGAAATGTTCCATGTCCTCCTTGCCAGACATTCGACCTCACTGGCTGGAGGGGAGCTCTGACCTCTTGGCTCCGTCAGCTGCTTGTGGATTAATACCAAACTGGGCTATGTGCTCATTCAAACACAGAGTGGGTGGGGAAACGGATTTTCCAATAACAACTTTGCTTATCTCCATCCTGCCCACGGATGGAATCAACCCACGCGTTCCTTCCAGGAAGAGAGAGAAATGGGGAAGCTGAGAAGGGCAAGCCTGGTGAGTTCTGGAGAGTTCTGGTTTTCCCTCTGCACCACTTCTTTGCAGAGCTGGCATGAAAAACATTTGAACTCGGTTTAAGAGGCTATCAGGGCCCTGGATAATGATCTTACACAAACAAGCACACTGTGATGTGTTGCCTGTCCTTTTCCCTGCTTTGAGAGGGGCCGGCTTCTCTGGGCACCCACAGCTCCAAGTCATTTTGCTCCCAGTTGAAGTGGCTCTACCACTCTCCACCCCTGTTGCCATAAACAAGGACAGGCCTTTACTCAACCCTTGTCCAGCAAACCTGTCGGGCTGCCCAGAGCACATCAGATAAGAGGAGGTTATAGCTGGGCAGGTTGGAGCAAGGGCAACTTTCTTTACCAGCACCAGCAGGGAGGGGCCATTTAAAGTTCGGTGGGCACCGGAGGAGCGAAGGGAGGGCCAGGCGGGCAGTGAGGGAGGACGGCCAGACAGAGGCTGCAGGGAGCTCGGAGAGTGAGCTCAGGCTTTGTCTAAAAAGGACCCTGCTCTTTAGCTGTAGTCTGCTGTCCTCCTGGGAGACCAGTGATACCAGATATTGTGTTTTTTCAAGAGAAACCTGAAATCTAGACTTTTATTTCACATCTCCCTAAGTTCTAACGATGGCAACTATTTTTTTTTTTTTTTTTTAGGGGTAAACTGCTTTTAAGTACTTATTTGTGTAGGCTTCCCGTTTTGACTTGTGATGCGCCTTGGACCACCTGGGAGTGGGGCTGTAGGGCTTTCTGACCCCATCCCCCAAACTAGGATGAGACGGTGCTTTGAGGACATCGACGGCACTCTGTCACCATGGCCGTGATCTCTTGAAGGAACATTCTAGCATGTTCTTGATAGGACCGAGGGCACACATGGGGCCTCTGCTTCCCCTCCAAGGATTAGATCAGAAGCAGCTCAGCTCACCCTCAACTGGTGCCCATTAACTCATGCCTGGGACTGTAGCCTCTGAGCCTTGGCTCAAGGAATGTTCTGCCTCCTCCTACCTACCCACTTTTGTCTGGTTAACTCTTGTCTCTCAAGCTTCAGATCTTCTCTTCCAGCTTTTCAGTGACATTCTCCCTTCCCATGCTGCCTAGTTTTTTCCTCTGTCCTAGTCCTTATAACCCTGGATTTACAGCTAGAATGCAGGCCAGAGACCTTACCTGAGCAGTGTCTGGCGCTTAGTAGGTGTTAGTGAATATTGGTTGAACAGATGAATGTTAAAGTCGCCAAGAGGAGAGGCTAATAGATGAAAGGAATTTAGATGAGGGGTGGAAGAAAAGAATCAAGTCCCTTCAGGGTCTGCCAGTGAGGGGTCCCTGCTCAGGATAGCTAACCTGTGATTGCACCTTCTTAAGAAAACAGTCCTTGGAATCTTGCAGGCTCTTAGGTCTCTAAGCACCTGCTATTGAAATGTAAATGTTACTTAGCGAGGGGTGGACACACTTTAAATCATAATGTAGGGGAACCTCAGTTATCAATTAACTCCCTAAAGTGGGTTTACCCAGAAGGTAATCACCTGGACAGAAGGCTGGGCTACGACATGTTTGGAAGGAATTCTGACCACAGTAGCAGGAGAGGGAGAACACACTCCAGAGATACTGAATACCCTGCTTTGAGAGGGGCCAGCTTCTCTGGGCACCCACAGCTCCAAGTCATTTTGCTCCCAGTTGAAGTGGCTCTACGACTCTCCACCCCTGTTCCCATAAACAAGGACAGGCCTTTACTCAACCCTTGTCCAGCAAACCTGTCGGGCTGCCCAGAGCACATCAGATAAGAGGAGGTTATAGCTGGGCAGGTTGGAGCAAGGGCAACTTTCTTTACCAGCACCAGCAGGGAGGGGCCATTTAAAGTTCAGTGGGCACAGAACTTTCTGTCCACAGAAATCCTTCCCAGTGTCTACTTTGGAGACCAGCTGCCAGGTGGTAGAAATACCTCCAAGCATAAGAGTTGGGGAGTAAGGGCCCCAGCTTCAGGTCTGACAAAAACTAGTACTAGATTAGTCTTTGACATCTTAGACTGGTCTCTTCCTCCTTCTGAGCCTCTGTTTTCTCATCTGTAAAATGAATCACTCATGCTAAATCACCTCTCACCATCCCATTTCCATTTCCAGACAAAACAGGAAAATCTTGATTCTTCTGTGCCGTATAAGCCCTGGTCCTTCCGTGTCACACTTGAAATAACACAACAGCCTTCCACCTGCCTGCCTATGGGGCCTGGCCAGCAGCCTGGGGCCACTGCAAACTTCATTTTCCTCGTGCCATTCCCTTTCTGCTGCTTTCCTTTGCTGTTCTGAGTGTCCAAGATGGGGATACAAGGCACCCTGTGAAATGGCCTCACCACGCCAGGACCCCCCACCTTCTCAATTCTCTCCTGCTCACTTTCCTTGCAGCCATGACCACATCTGCAAGTCTCTCTACCCTGCCAGTTATCGTGGCCGCAACCCACTTGTCTAAGTACTCGAGGACAGGAGCCGCTACTGGGTGCTGAACACCCACTGTTATGAGGCACCCTGCGGGGTGCCTTCCACAGAGCCTCTCTCCCGTAATCTCCACAAGCACCCT
Source organism: Halichoerus grypus (assembly GCF_964656455.1). Lineage (NCBI taxonomy): Eukaryota > Metazoa > Chordata > Mammalia > Carnivora > Phocidae > Halichoerus > Halichoerus grypus. The sequence goes on from NC_135718.1 coordinate 129,201,897, forward strand.
GGGAGATACTGTCACCTCAGGATCACAGATGAAGGAAGCAAAGCACCAGTAAGGAGAGGGGGCGGTGGTGGAAACAGATTCAGAATCTGGATGCGTCTGTCTCCAGGGTCCATGCTTTTTTTCCCTTCACCGGCCGCCTCTCCAGGATGCCTTCCCTGAATAATTCCGGGAGACCCCTTGTGCTCTTGAAAAACATTCTCACCTCGAGGCTTTTCAACATTGATACCTATGGTTTAAAACTGCTTACACTTTCATAATAGATTCCTTATTCCAGGGCCTCTTAATGATGTACACACATCGTTTATTACTGTTTACATTTGTATAACAAAGACAGTCAGCACATCTCCATGTATCCCTTTGGGTTGATGTCTGGAGGCTTTGAGCTCACGTGCCTCTCTGACTGTTACCACACGCACCCCCCTGGGAAGGGTGTCGCCTTCAATGTCTCCTCACACCCCTGTGTGCGGCCCACGGCTGTTGAATGAAAAGCTGTGGTTGAGTAAACTGTGTCCTACCCCCTGGTGGCCGTGGGGCATGTGCTTTCCCCTCACGGCCCCCTTCCACTCTTCCCACTCCAGACGCAGAAAGGAAGGTGCCTGCTCTGGGAATTTCCCAAGAGGGGATGAGGGAGCCCTGTGGGCTGGCGCCCCTGCGGACACACACGGTTCCCAGCACATGGTCTCCATGCCAGCAAACGTGTTCTTGGGTGGATGCTGATGCTAGGGCTTCCCTGACTCTCCTCAGTTCAGTCCGTCCCACCCAGAACCACAACCACTTGAAATCATGAGTAATGAGTAGGCAGAGATGGATGCAGATCTAGATAAATTTGGAAATAAATGGAGACTTTTCTTTGGAATAGACTTTCGCATGACATGGGCTGCTACCTCGGTTAAGGGATTCTATCGTCAAGCCTGGACCATGGTTTTAAAAACTTACATGGTCCGAAGAGGATCAGGCTCTGTTTGAGAGGGAGGAGACGACGAGAGGGAGGAGAAGAGCAGAGGCAAAACCCTCTGAGCTGTCTTTTCGTTATAGGTGTTCTTGTCCTGGTTCTAGGAATGCTGGCGCTGGAGGGGATGAGCCCTTTACAGGGAGGGGGAGGGGGCGGCTGTGAGGGTGCATCTGAGCAACTCAGGGGCTCATTCTCAGCAGCTGGTGGGGGCCAGGAGAAGTGCAACTGAGCACCCGAGCACTCCCCACCCCCAGCTCCTCGCTGGCCCAATTCCTCCTGCAGACTCTTTCTTCTTTCGGAGGCGGTCCCCCTGCCAGCTGAGGGGCCCTCTCGTCCAGGTGTTTCCTGCGAGCTCTCTGTTTGGGGCGGGGTGGCTGAGGGCGGGGGAGGAGTCTGTTCGGGCCTCCTGGGAGCCAAGGGCAGCCCGTGTGGGGGAGGCCGGGCGCCTGTATCTGGGGAGAACCGACCACAGGCAGCAGCTGCCCCCCAACACCTGCCTTCCTGGAGCCTGTAAGCAGGGACGGGCCCAAGAAGGCTTCCTCAGCAGAGCAGGGCAGGGGCTTCTGTTGGGTCAGACCAAAGGGGGTCATTTCCCAAGTAAAATGTCCAGAAGCTCCCCACCCTAATTCCCCTTTCCCCAGAGGAGGGGTCAAGGCCTAGAGTGTGGGTCACCCCAGGAACCTCAGGCCAAAGGACTCTAATCCCTACGGGACGAGCCCGGGTGGTGCTGGGTCACCCTCCGCTGTCCACCTGCCACAAAGTGGATGGCATTGCTTCTCGAGGCGAAAGCCAAGAGTGGCCAGGTAGAGCCTCCGTGTCCTTACCTCAGACCTGAAATAACTGCACGCCCCATCTTCACCAAGCCCCCTCCCCTCCAGCCCCAGCCCAGTTGGTGCAAAGCCACCTGCTGTCTTGGGTTTCTTGCTGGCCACTCTTCCCAGGAACGTAGGCAGTATTTGTAGTTCAGGTTTCTCAATTTCAGTCAAAATGATCCACTCATCTGGATGATTATTTCATTTATGTCTCCGTCAGGCTGTTGGCTCCTGGGGAGCCAGGCTGTTTGGATGCTACATTTTTATCTCCAGTGCTTGCACGGGGCCTGGCCCATCGTGGGCCCGCAACAATACTGTAAATGAATGAAGGGGTGTTACCTCTTTAATCCTTTTTCTGTCTTTATGTTTGTGGTGGGCCAACAGAATAGCACAATAATAAATAGCACTGGTGAACATTCACCAGTGTGCATAATCTCGTTAAATCCTCAGAACACTAGGCATTGATATTATTACCATTCGACTAGAGAAGAGGAGAGCGAGGCTCTGGAAGGTGAAGCAGGTGATCTACAGGAGCACTGCCAGTGAGCGGCTGAGCTGAGCTCCAGTCCAGGACGGGCTGAATAAACAGCGAGAAATAACAAGAGAAATGAAGACACAACTGGACCTATGGCTTCTTCTCATTCTTCCTGCCCTCCCTTAGCGCTCCGGTCTGCTGGATTCCAGGAACTTCTACACCAGGCCACAGTTCACGTTGCAGATAGTCAAAAAAAGATAAGAAGTCTGGGATCTCAATCTTACACATCTTTTAAGTTCAAGCTCGGGTTGTCTCTCCTCCGTGAAATCCTTGCCATTTGTCCTGAAGTGATTTTATAGAAAACCTTCTGAACTCTCAAAGGAAGGAGCTGCTGCCCCTTCCCTCACTCAGCCGGATGGTGTTTTGTGTACATAGATCTTCCACGGATTTCTTTTTTGTTTATGTATCATATTTCCAATTGAATATAAGGCCCTAGAGATCACCTCTGGGTAGCATCTGGATCTAATACAGTACCTGGGTCTGAATCTGACAGCAAGAGGGCTGGGGGACCAGGTCGTCTGGTCTAGGCACTCCCGTGACCAAACCCTCCTGTGCCCTTTGTGTCTTTCCAGTTGGAGGACATCTCAGTCCAGTAGGGAAGGAGCAGCCAGATGGATTGCTTCACCCTCAGCTGCTGATTTCCCAGCCCCAGTGCAAAACACAGGAACTCCTTGTGTTCATTGTGACCCACTTCCTTTCTTCCCCGGGCCTGTCAGGGTGGAGGCTTAGGTCCCAGTGGCTTCTCTTGTTTCCCAAAAGGAAAATAACCTCCCTGTCATCATCACTGCTTGACCAAGAGACTTTTCCCATGTCACCTCCCAGGTGGGGAAAACAAAAAATGGAACACTGAGGGCGTCGTGGGATGAGATTCGAAGACACTCGCAAGGGCAGAACAGGACGTACATACACTTGTTAAAATTATAGTGTTATCGGAACATGAGGGATTGGAGTGGATCAATGCTGGCCTTGGAGTCCAGGGTCTGTATCTGGAGTCTAGCCCAGGGCCAGCTGCACATGACAACTTGTAAGACCTTTTCTCTGGGTTGAGTTTCAGCTTTCCATCTGCCCTTTGATGCCCTGAGATGGGTCCTTGGGAGAAGCACGGCGGGAAGGGGGAGGGGGAGGAAGAGATGAGGAAACGGGGTTTTTGTCCTCAGGGTGTTGCCAGTCCAAAGGAGGTGATGGGATAGTTACATAGGAAAGGACAGGACAGACTGAGGCAGGGATTTAATGGAAATGACACAGAGTGATACATTACCCAGAAGTTCGTGCCCAGATGGTTTTTAGACAAATGGAAATGGTCAGAGATGAGTGAGGTTAGCTTGAGCGAGGGTTGGGAAAGAGAAATGTTTTGAGAAATGCCTTTACTATCTTCTGCCAGAGAGAAGAAACCCAAACCAGCTGAGCACAGTCACCTTGGCCAACACAAACAACAGGAGGTCAGGTGGGTGGATGGAAGGGCAGGGGCATGAAGCCACGGAGCAGGAGAGCGAAGAGCTCTGTCCCCTGTGTCCCTGGGCAGCCACTCTGCTCCCCACCCCCCCCCCCCCGCCCCATCTCCCAACCCAGCCCCCCAGCACCACCAGACCAGACTTTCTGCAGAAAATGCAGGGGTGGGGTGCAGTTTAGCCTAGAGGCAGGCCTGTGGCCTCAGAATCATAATTTTGCATATGCTATACTTTTATTGTTTTAAGACCCAAGGAATGGTTCCCCTTTATTCTGAATTTTTTGAAATCTCTTAGCCCCTTAACCTAGATTGCCCACTAAGCCTCCTTAATTGGGCTGATGTTGGAAGGCAGAGTGAGAAGGGAGACAAAATTCGGAGATTCAAGAGACTGGCAGGTGGGTGGAGTAAGCAGGGGGAGCCTCCATCCTTATGGTATAAAAAAAAGATCTTTGCATTGCCCTAGACCTTTCTGCTTTCAACTGCCTCACAAAGGAATAGGTAAGAAGTACTTTGAAAATGTTGAAAGTGCCATGCCTACCCCACCTCCTGGGTGGTATGGGTGCGGGGAAATTAAGAGTAAAGCCTTATATTCGCACAGCCTCTCCTGTTTATAGAACATTCGATTGGACATCCGCTTATTTTCCACAGTGCTGGGAGGCAGAAGCGACAGGTGATTTTTCCCTCAACCGACAGGAAACTGGGATTCCAACAGCCGGGATGACCTGCCCGAATTACACAACAACCAGATGGTGAGCTGAGTGCAGCCGGGTCCTCCGATTCCTGGTCCACTCCTCTCCACGAGCTTCTGACGTTTGAGGGCATGTGCGGATTATTTTGATGGGATCCCGTTCCAGAACAAGTCAAACTTGATTATTTAATGACGGACGACCCAGATCCCACTGTTCTCCACCTGTCCCCAAGGCCTTGGATTTTCCACTTAACCCTATTTATGAAGAGGCGAAAAAATGCCCAGTCAAGGGATTCTGTGTCACCAAAGCCTCAAAGCGCAAAGCCCCGAGCTACTGCAGCCCAGCACTGCTGCCCCACATTGAGGTCTCCTTTCCCGGGGCCCCTGGCTCTGCACAGAGCTGGCCAGAAGCCGAGGAGGAGCATGGGGGAAGAGCCTCCCCAAAGGAGGACAGATGGGCAGGCTGGCCCCAGCGCCAGGGCTTTGAACAACCTTTTTGTTTTCCAGCCAAACATCCAGCGTCAGTACCCCCCCCCCCAACTGCCCACTCCCTGGCAGCCTCCCACCCCCAGCCCCGCCAACGTGTGTCTTTGGGCCAGCCCTGAGGAGCTGATGGGCTCTAGAGAGATGGGGGCTGTTCTTTATGACTGGGAGCCGATGAAAGAAGGCTGGCAACTGTTGCCATCTGTCTGGAGGGACGTCACCAGGGAGGTTCTCGCACATTCACTCCTTCACGCACTGCTGGGCTCAGGCCTTTTGTTTGGTTGGCTGGCTGTGGGGGGGCTTCTGTAGGGCAGTGAAGGGAGGCAGCAGGTGAGAGAAGCAGCTTCTTTGTGTCTGGACCAAACTTTCAGTGACTCACTAAGATAATTTGCATGAGGACGCTGCCCAAGCTCCAAACCGCTCAAGTGATTGACAACCTCCAGCCCTCTCCCCATTTCACACCCCTCCACCTCCCCCTTCTGCCTATAGCTCCCTGGGGTTGGAGGGAGTGGCCCCAGTTCCTCCGCAGGGATGGGGAGCCAGAAAAGCCACTCTGGTCCTCTCTCTTCACCCTCTGCCCCCATCCCTTTCCCAGTTCTATGTGGGTCTGGTGTCTTCCTCTCTCCCCACCCCCATCAAGCCCTTAGAGTTCCTCGCTTTTTGTTTGGTTTCTGCGGCCTGGCAGGCAGAAGGGCCAGAGCAGGAGAAAAGGCCCATTAGCAGCCCGGCAGCTGAGTAGGAAAAGAAAGGAGCTAAATAGAGCCAGTGGGGTTGGCAGCCCTCCAACCCAGCTCCTGGTCTTTGAATAACACCCCAGGCCAGGGACTGGGATCAGAGTGGGGGAGGCTTTGGAGCATTTAATTATTTAAAAGTCTCAATAAAAGGAGTTAAGTCCCGGGGGAAGGGGGAGCCCAGGCAGATGGTGTGCCCAAGGAGCTGGGAAGCGGGTGCAGGGTGAGCCAAGATGGGGGTGGGGAGGTAGGGAGTGCTGAGCCAGAGGTCAGAGCTCAGGCCGCAAGAGGAGGGCCGGTGGGAAGTGAGTCAGAGATTGCTCTCCAGACCCCAGCAGTGCCCTGCAAGTAGCCTTTCCCTATACCAGGTAGGAGCAGGGGTTCAGCCTCTCCTTCCTAAAGTCCTCCCCCCACCCCCACTCTCCAACCTCAGAGTTCACAGTCTGCCCTAAGTGAGGTCCATTTTGGAAACATACACAAAGCTGTGAAGTGTGGGGATCACCCCTTCACCTCTCTTCTGGCACTTAGGGATGGTTCAGATTGATTCAACGGTGGTGATCAGGACTGGGCAGATGGGTGGTAGAATTTTCTCCTCTTTCTTTCTTCTTTCTTTCTTTCTTTCTTTCTTTCTTTCTTTCTTTCTTTCTTTCCTTTCTTTCTTTCTTTCTTTCTTTCTTTCTTTCTTTCTTTCTTTCTTTCTTTCCTTCTTCTTTGAGGTGAAACTCATATACCATAAAATTCACCATTTTATCTGGTTTCATTTTATATGGTGAGACCATACAGTGAGTCTGCGGAGGAACTGACAAGGCAGATAATTGGAGTTCCTGCTCTTGGGGGCACATGCTGCTTCAAAAGGCAACCCATTCCAGCCTTCTTCTCTGACAACATTGCAGTAAGGACTACATCATGAAGAGCAAGGTCAGATGGGGCCCCTAGGTGGAAACATACGACCTAGGCTCTGCCATTTACTAGTTCTGTGACCACAGGCAAGGTACTTCTCAATGCCTCAGTTTTCTCACCTTTAAAACGAGCATCAGATATAGTGCCCGTTCTGTGTTGCTGAGGGAATTAATATATGAGAAGAGCTAAGAAGAGTGCCTGGCTCTTAGTAAGCACAGTTTTATTAAATATTATTATTACCCTTACCAGCCCAGGAGGCCTTTATATAAGCTAAACAATGGAAACTGAGAGAAACGGGGAATTTGGGAACTGAGTACGTGGCCAAAGGAGAATTTGGCGAGGGGAACAATTTGCTTCCACCCTTTCTCCCATTTGTAACGAGCTATGGTTGGAAATGAGGTCTTTACTCTTCCTAAAATCATAGTGCTGCTCGGTAACCCCCTTTCCCACCTGCACCCCTCTTCCACCTTCACCTGGCTGAGCCAACAGCTCCAGATCCTCAGGCTCTGAGACCCTCTGGTCCAGGCCGTTGCTGTGCGGCAGTCTGGGCATTATGGTTAGCCCCATTGTACGCGCGCAATAACCAATACAAAGGGTTGGGGCGCTTGAGATTTGATTCCTCTGCTTCCCGGGGCTTTGTCACTCTCCTTAGCCCCTCCCAGACTGCAAGGTCACCGGCATGGGGCGGTCACTAGGTCACTGTGGGGCACACGCTGCAAGACAGCATCTTTGTTAGCGCGTCTTCATGGCTTAGTCTGGCCCTCCCCGTGTCAGGTGGGGTGTGTTTTCTGCACCTTCCAGCGGAGGCACTTCTCTCGTCCTCATCCTGTCGGGCGGTGGGGGGGGGATGGGGGGGGTGCAGTGGCGATGCCTTTCAGCCCGGGACAGCGGAGGATCCCACCCGGGACGGCCTGGAACCGGACCTGCCCAGCGAGGGTGGAGCCGGGGGAGGAGGGAGAGAGGGCAGGCTGCGGGCGTGAGGGCAAGCAGGTGTCTGGCCCCCTTCCCCCCGGATGTGGGCCGAGGGAGGAGCCCTGGGCCACCCACCCACGTCCCTCAATCCTCCACCGAGCAGCTGCCTGGGACCTTGAAACTTGACCAAACGCGCTCGCTCCGGCTCCCCTCGTTCCGCTAGGCCGCGGACGCCGCAGCGGCCTCTCGCTCGGGGAAGCCCCACCTTGGCAACAAGCTGCTGATTGGCTGGCGGGGGAGCAGAGCGGGCCAATCAGAGGCTTCCCTGACGCTCGAGGTTCGGCCGAGAAGTTTCTAAAAAGGGGAGTAGGGACGGGGGCACTAGGTGGTTGCCGAGCTCAGATGTTCCGCAGGTTGGCTGCGCAGAATGAGGCCTTTCAGCAAGAGGCGGAAAGGCACTGGGCGGCCAGGCGCGGTCGCTGCGGTGCCCGGAGGCCCTCCCGCCCGCCACCTGCTGCCCGAGTGCCTCGGGTCCCTAAAGCTACCGTCCTGTCCCTATTTCCCCGACACCCACGCAGCCATTCTTGAGCAAGTCTAGAGATTCTGGGTTTCTGAACCTCTACTCCTTCCCGGTCCTCTTTCCAAAGTCCCTGTAGATGGGGGCATTTATTTCCCCAAGTTCGTTCCCTGGGCCCTCTTCGTTTTCTTCCTGTATGTCTGCGCGCGCTCACCCACCCTTTAAACCAAATTGACCATCGCTTCATTATATTGTACCTGTTGCACCAGCCTCATGCGCTCTAATACAGTACATATTTTCTGAGGACACATTATAAGTGTTGTAAGAGAAAGTATCTTGAATAACTTTGTTCCCCCATCCCAACCTACACAAACATACACACACATATAGACTCAAAGGACCTAGCGTGGTAGCAACGAGATTAGGGCTAGAGACAGGTGACCAGGGCTTGACTTCAGCCTCTTCCACTTACTGACTGGGATCTTGAGCAGTTACTCAACCTCTCTGAACCTGTTTCCTTCCATGAAAAATGCTAATGATAATAACACCTGCCTCCTGGCATTACTGTGACCAAATACGTGGCACATGAAAGTTTACGAGTGATGCTATTATGTCAGGTAGTGATAACAAAGGAATGAGTATTCCTTTCCCACATTTAATCTCAGCCCTTCATTCTTGGTTTGGCTGCTATGGAGAACTCTCAATTTTAGGGACATTTAAGATTCCTATCTATAAGGCTACTATCCAAAATCTATAAAGAACTTACCCAACTCAACACCAAAAAACGAATAGTGCAGTTAAGAAATGGGCAGAAGACATGAATAGACACTTTTCCAAAAAGGACTTCCAGATGGCTAACAGACACATGAAACAATGCCCAGCATCATTCATCATCAGGGAAATAAAAATCAAAACCACAATGAGATACCACCTTACACCTGTCAGAATGGCTAAAATTAACAACACAAGAAACAACAGGTGTTGGCAAGGATGTGGAGAAAAAGGAACCCTCATGCACTGTTGGTGGGAATGCAAACCGGTACAGCCACTCTGGAGAACAGTTTGGAGGGTCCTCAAAAAGTTAAAAATAGAATTACCCTTCGATCCAGCAATTGCACTGCTAGGTATTTACCCAAACAATACAAAAATACAGATTTGAAGGGACACAGGAGCCCCGATGTTTATGGCCGCATTATCAACAATAGCCAAATTATGGAGAGAGCCCAGATGTCCATTGACTGATGAATAGATAAATAAGATGTGGTAGATACATATATGATGGAATATTACTCGGCCATCAAAAATGAGACCTTGCCATTTGCAATGACGTGGATGGAGTTGGCGTGTATTCTGCTAAGCAAAATAGATCAGTCAGAGAAAGACAAATACCATATGATCTCACTCATATGTGGAATTTAAGAAAGAAAACAGGTTAACATAAGGGAAAAGGGGGAAAAAAGAGAGGGAAATAAGACATAAGAGATTCTTGGGCGCCTGGGTGGCTCAGTTGGTTAAGCGACTGCCTTCGGCTCAGGTCATGATCCTGGAGTCCCTGGATCGAGTCCCGCATCGGGCTCCCTGCTCGGCAGGGAGCCTGCTTCTCCCTCTGACCCTCTCCCCTCTCATGTGCTCTCTCTCTCTCATTCTCTCTGTCTCAAATAAATAAATAAAATCTTTAAAAAAAAAAAAGACATAAGAGATTCTTAATGATAGACAACAAACTGAGGGTTGCTGGAGGGAGGTGGGGAGGGGAATGGGCTAGATGGGGGATGGGCACTAAAGAGAGCACTTGTGTTGAGCAGTGGGTGTTGTATGTAAGTGATGAATCACTGACTTCTACTCCTGAAAGCAATATTGCGCTGTATGTTAATTACCTAAAATAGAATAAAAAAAGGTTCCTATCCATAAGTCAGTATAAGACACAGACTAAAACTTAGTATAGGGTCCTGCTTTTAGCCCATGGATTTTTAGCAAGGGAGAGATGTCTTGGCAAGACAGAATTCCTCTTTTCTTCCGGGACTTTTCTTTGAATTCCTCTTTCAAAAATTTTACAAAAACAGCATCTGAGGATTTACAATCCATGTCATTTGAATAGGATTTGACATTGTCCTTTGTTTTTTTTTATGGATTTGTGGAGTGCCCTATCTCATCTCCCCATATACCTACATTAACACCAAGATGATTGTTTTTCTCAAACCCCTCTCCTGAAGCCACCCAGAGACCCATCTCTTCTGCAGACTTTGCCTCCTCTCAAATACTACACACTGGTACACAGATTTTCTTCAGGGAACAGAGATTGGAAATTCAGTGCTCACAGACCCCTGGAGGTCATCCAGTTCTAACACCTGCTGGGCCCTGTTGATGTCTGAAGGGGCTTTTGTGGATGTTGTGCATTGTTAAATGCAAAGGCAATGATGTGTGGGGGGCACCTCGGTGGCGCAGGATGTTGGGGACAGGGAGGAGGGCAAGGAGCGCACAGCACTGAGGTACAGTTCAATGGGAGGTAGTAGACCCGGGTCCCAGTGTCGGGTCTATGTCACCAGGGCCAAATCAGTCAAAAGTGGGAGGTCTCAGTTACCCTATCTGTAAAATGGAGAGAATCATACTTGCCTCCTTACTGGGTAGATATTTTAGGAAAAGAAATAAAGTCACACAGTTGAAAGCACTTTGTATTTTTGGAAAAGGAAAAAAGGTGTGTGTGGGGGGGGTGGGTAATAGGCTGATAAATCCATTTCATGTCACTGCTTTCACTGGGCCCCAAAGAATATGATCCAACAGGTGCTATTGAAAAACTTGGAAACCAGCTCTGTGCTAACTCTTGTGGGGTATGTGAAGGAATCATATGACACGATCTCTACTTATAAAGAATTTACCATCTAACAAGGTCGCTCCACTAACACATGAAACATTGGTGTATGGTACTGACTGTGGGTTTGCAGTGAAGCTTCCTGACCCCAGCCTATCCGACGCTACAAGGAAAGGATTATCTGATGACGTGACTAGGGAGCCAGTAGGTGAGGGGTGCCCTGCTTGGACCAGCACAGCTCCTGGCCTCTTACTGTTGCCTTTCTGTCCTTGGCAGGGCACGGGGGTCTTACAGACCATCCTCACCGCTGCTTTCACCAGTGCTGGTGAGTCATGGCCTCATGCCGTGTGACGGGCTTCTGGAGACGTCCATGCATTCACCGGGGTCTGCTCGCCGGCTCACCTTTGATGCTGCCCTTCACCTACAGTCACGGAGGTTCCCGTTCCTGATACTTCCTCCCCTCTACCCTTCCACTGCCCCTGGTTACAAATGCCATCACAGCTACTGTAACTGCAGCAGCTGCTCCAGGGGGGACCCGGGGTGGGACACTGGGGTGCTCTTGTCCCCATGCCTTCTTTGCTGGCCAAGACAGGCCACCTCCCTTCCCCCTTCCACAGGAGGAAGAAGGGTGCTAGTGTACCCCTTCTAATCCCTACATTTGCCCCAGATAGCCTAGAAAAGATGCAAAGTGCTCGCCTTTTCCCCCAGCACAGAGGGCTGTGTCCCCTTCGGGGACTGCCCCCAGCCTTCTTGGTTGGGGATGCTGGTCCGCAACGAGGTGAAGGACCGGTTCTGTTGCTCATGCTTGGCAGGCAGATTCCAGCTCCAGATTTCCAGGGCTGGGCCAGCAGATTTTGGGATTGCTCCAAAAAGGCTCAGCATAACTTCTGAGGAGGAATAGGTCAGTGTAATTGCTATCATCTTTGAAAATAAAAGCTGGGGTATCTTAATTAAAATAAAAATCAATACCAAGTCTCACCCATCAGACTGTCAAAATGACTCAAGTCTGAAGCAGTATTTGGCACTGTGGGATGTGGGGAAATGGGGGCTCTCATGTACCATCGGTGAGAATGCACATTTTACACCCACTCTGGAGAGCGGGTTGACAACATCTAGTCGAGGTAAACTGCTCAGACTTCACACTTGGCAGTTCCCTTCTGGGCGTGTACACCAGTGGTTCTTAACTGGTGGTGCTTTCGGCCCCCAGGGAATATTTGGCAACCCCGGAGACATTTTAGATTGCTTTGTTTTCTATTTATACCAACCCAGAAATATGTCCCCTTTCTTTTCCTCTGTTGTTTGGTGCATATGTGATGTCTACCTTGAATTGTTTTTGTTGTCATCAGGGTGTCATCCCCAGGACCTGGTCTGTGGTGACTGGGTCTTAGTGTTTGTCTGATAGTCCGTCCCCAAGGCCCTGGAAACATCTGTCTGACATCCTCTATGAAGCTCTTTTAGTCTGCCTTCAGGAAGTCCCCTTTAGATGAAATAATGGATTGAATAGTGTGGCCCCCAAATTATTCATGTCTGTCCAGAACCTTAGAAAATGGTCTTATTTGGAAACATGGAATTAGTTAAGGATCAGGATGAGATCATTATGAATTAAATCCAATGACTAATGTCCTTATAAGAAGAGGAGAAGAGATAGATATGGAGAAGGACATGTGAGGATGGAAGTAAGCAGAAATCGGAGTGATGCTGCCATAAGCCAAGGAACAGGGGAGCCACCAGAAGCCGGAAGCGGCAAGGAAGGATTCTTCCCTAAAGCCGTCAGAGGAAGCTTGGCCCTCCTGGCACCTTGATCCTGGCCTTCTGGCCTCCTGAAATGCAAAAGAATGAATTAATTTTAAAAAATTGTTTCACGCTGGGGCGCCTGGGTGGCTCAGTTGGTTAATCATCTGCCTTTGGCTCAGGTCATGATCTCAGGGTCCTGGGATCGAGTTCCACATCTCCTGCATTGAGCTCCTCTGACGCCCCTCCCCTCCACTCGTGTTCTCACTCACTCTGCTCTCTCTCTTTCTCAAATAAATAAATAAATAAATAAATAAATAAATAAAAGAAAATGTGATCATTGAGGCCAATGAGAAATGCCCAATGAGAAATGCTTTTCATACTTCCAAGGTGCCTGTGTGCTGAGAGCCTCCACGTGTGAGGATGGGCCGGGAAACACCACCCGACACTTGCACTGAGCTGGAGTCACCAGGGCTGCACTGAACCCTTGCCCATTTGCCATAATGCCATCCCCCATCTTCCTGGGTCACCTTTACTCCTGGGCTTCGAGCTGCTTGTACCCTGCCACCCTGACCACATAAATCTGGTTCTATTTTGGGACTTGGGTTTTGTGGCTCCTTCCTTGGAATAGCTTTCCCTACACCTTCCTATAAAAACTGCCCTTGTTGGCCCTAGTATCTGACTCAGATCAATGTCCGGAGACGTGGGGACTATTGGAGTACAATGTTTACTGCTGCCGGGTTGCAAGAGGATTCGGCACTAACCCTACCTGCTTTCGGATGCTTTTGCTTACGTAGGTAGGTCTTCTTACCTCCTCTTGGGACTCTGCCCCATTTCCTGTTATGATCTCTAAAACTGGGTCAAGTGTAATTCTGTTCTTTCTCCTCTAAGTGTAGCTGGCAACCCAGACACCCAGATGGAACTGCTCATTTAACTTGAGCATTTGCAGTTTCTGTTGAAGCGCGGCATGACCGGGCAGCGTCTGCTTGATCCTTTTGTCCATTTCAGCCTTTCTGGGCCACATGTGGCAGCCAGGGACCTAGTTCAGTCTCTCGTGTCAATCCTTCTCAAACCACCCGTGGGCTCTGTCCCCAGGGCATTGTCTGGTTTCCAGGAAGGATTGTTGCTCTGGAGACTCAGGCTGCCATGGGATTGATCAATGTGTTTGCTCTTGTTGGGCACAACATGGTGGCCCGGGGCACCCCAAGGGCTCAGCCAGTGGTGGGAGCCAGGTCTGCCAGCTTCCATCCGTCTGTTTGAGGCAGAGGACTTTCTGGGAGAGTCCGAGGTCTCCCCAGGATGCTGAATCTCCTGAAGACACACCCTACTCATTTCTTCCTCTTAAAACAAATGAAGAGACATTTTGTCCATACACTTCATTCAGCACTTAAGTCTCAAATAAATAAATAAAATAAAATAATAATAAAATAAATAATAAATAAATAATAATAAAATAAATAAAATCTTAAAAAAAAATGTTTCAAGGGTTCTCAAATTAACTGTCTTTTAAATGGCTAAGCAAAATACATGTTAGTTACTGTTGTCTTCACCAAACTCCACAGCAAGTAGGAGGAGAGCTTCGCATCCATTCTTTTGTTATTAAATGCACTAACTATTGACCTTTGCTGGCTCGAGGTTTTGCACACAATAAACATTTCTTGAGTGATTGAGCTATGCTCATGGAAGACCATATACACCTTCTTTTCTTGCCTTTCTTCTATGATCCATCCTTTTGCCTATCTTTGCAGAGCTTAACTTAGAAGGGGTCTGGGAACTTGGATGAGAAAATACTATATCTTGATTTTTCACACAGCTAACCGAAATGTAACATTCCCCACAGTTACAAAGGTAACAAGCCACTGCGGTATTAACGGTCCCTGAGGTTTTGTCACCAACTGAAATCACAGGTATTTTTATGTCACATTGCAATTATTGAAAAGAATTCAAAATGCCATTTATGCTCATCAGTACTTCCAAATGACTGTAGTTAGACCTATTGCTAGATCTTGCCATTTGTTGCATCAATAAACAAACATATATATTTTCTATTTTGATAACTGTATTCAGTGCAACTGGGTTCCTTTGGAATCCTATGTATTTTATGTCCTTAAAAACATCTTGAGAAGAGGTCCATAGTTTCACTAGCCAGCCAAAGGGGTCCACAGCACACAAAGGTCAAGACTCCTTGGTTACACCGTGCCTTCTGGTTCCTTGATTTTTTTTTTTTGTCAGTGTCCAGTGGAGGCGAGGACCAGCTGATGAGAGCAGTGGGGAGAAAGGAGTGAATTGAAGCCTTAAAGTTTTCAGAAAAAGGCTCTGATGGTGCAAAGTGAGATGCTGCCCACTAGTGGCTGGAAGTCAGAACTGCGAGATTGAATATAAGGCACACCTTTAAGAGGTTTGGGGTGCTGATTCTTGGTACTTGGGTCTGAAATAAGAGAAACATTGAAAGTATAGATTGCGCTGGGCAGCATAGACATTTTAACAATGTTTATTCTTTCGATCCGTGAGCATGGAATGTTTTTCCATCTTTTTGTGTCTTCAATTTCTTTCATGAGTGTTCTGTAGTTCCTAGAGTATAGATCCATTACCTCTTTGGTTAGGTTTATTCCGAGGTATCTTATGGTTTTTGGTGCTATTGTAAATGGAATAGTTTCTCTAATTTTTCTTTCTCCAGTTGCATTGTTAGTGTATAAGAAAGCAACTGATTTCTGTGCATTGCTTTTGTATCCTGCCACATTACTGAAATTGCTGTATGAGTTCTAGTAATTTGGGGGTGGAGTCTTTTGGGTTTTCCACATAAAGTATCATGTCGTCTGCAAAAAGAGAGAGTTTGACTTCTTCTTTGCCACAGAGGCAGTGGGCAGTTTTACCCCTGCCCACATATCACTATCGGATTCCTCGTTCTCCGCTCCAGCCATCTTCGCTGTCATTCATTGACTCAGAAGCTTCCTCCCACTTAAGGAATTTACACACGCTTTTACCTCTCCTGCACCACCCCTCCCACCTCTTCATCTAGCTAACGGTGCTCTCCCTCCTTATCTACTATCTATCTGCCCCTGAACTGCCAGGCTAGGTCAGCCTCCTTGATAATCCTCATGCAGACCCATGCTCATGTCCTTCACAGCCCTCTCTCAGTTTGTAATGACATGGTCCCCACCCCCAATTTTTTTTGTTCCATGTTTGTCATTGAACTAGACAGTAAAGCCCGCGAGGCAGGGGCTGCCTGCTTTCCTTCTCTGTAGTAGCCTCAGTGTCTGCCCAAGGAAACTCGTGCATTGAGGAAGAGTACATTTCAGTTGGAAAATTCATAAAGGGCCTGTGAATGCTAGCAGAACGGAGTTCGGTACATCAACAGTCGAGTCAGATGGCCTTCCTCCACCTATAGCACCCCGGCTACCACCAAGGCCTCTCTGTGTTCCGAGTACGTGGAGACTTCAGGCCCAGCGCAGGAGACACAGTATAGCAAAACTGACAGGCTAGAGGTCAGATCCTGGCCTCGATGCTTCCTTCCGGGGTGATCTCAGTATCTCTGGGCCTCAGTTTGCCCATCTGTAAAATAGTGAAAATACTAGTACCTAGGACATAGAAGGGTTAAGAATGCTAATGAAGGAAGGAAGGTACAGTACCGAGCACATAATAAGAACTGACCAAATGGTGACCCAAAAGAAAGCCAGCTGAGCCTGAGGGATCGCCCACTCTTGCTCCCCTCTTGAGAGGCACTGGATTTAGAAACCAGAGGAGCTTTGCAACAGGATGGGGCCTGGCTCTGGATTCTTTCCCCTGCTCTGTCTTGGTTGGGATGTTTCGGAGAGGCAGAGGATTCTTCCTTGCAGCTTGGCTGGATCCCCGGCTATGTGTCCGTTTCTCCACCTGCTTCACTCGGCATCTCTGTGCACGTGTGCTGGACTTACTGTCCCTGAACAGTGGTTGAAGTTGTGATTTCCTTCCTAACTTTTTACCCCCTCCCATTCCCGCCTACTTCTTGCTCCAGAGAAGAAGAACTGAGTTCGTTTACTCTGGCTAAAGATGGAGTTGTAACTCTGGAAGCCGTCTCGGCACAGAATTTCACAGAATATATTAGTGAATATATTCTGTAAGTAATATATTCAGCTCAATAAATATCAGTTGTGGTGATTTCCCTATTAGAAAATAGCGGACCGTCCCCAGCGCCAGTCTAGTCCGCCCCCCTAACTTCTATAACATCTGCTAAGCACCTGGCACTTCGAGGCTTTCCGGAGAGATTGGATGAAAGAGCAGAGGCTGAAGGCTGCGGCTTTTCCCCAGCTAGGCTGCATCGTCTTTCACTACCCTCAGTTCTGCACAGTGGCCAGTAGAGGGCAGGAGCAGTTAAGACAACAATACTCAGGACCCGCCAGCCCCAGAATTCCTGGCTTGAGGAGGGAGGATGGCGGAGGGAGAAAAATGTTAACAAGGACTGAAAAAACCCAATTGTTCTTTATCTCCTGGGGACCAAATGGAAGGAAATGTGTAGCTAGCGGGATGGAAGTTAGACTTCAGGAAGAACTTCCAGAACACAAAGTTTGTTAACTAGAACTTTTATACAGGTGATCCCTTAGGTACAACTGTGCAAGCAGAAAAGATGAGAAAGGGAGCTCTTCCAGTCCAAGGCCTATGTGACCCACCAGGTCCCCTTAAAGTAACCCTTCTGAGTGTGCCTTAAATGACTCCATTCTTGCAGATGCAATCATAAAATAACTTTATTGGTCAGGTTAGCCACCAGTCATGCTTTTCCTGTAATAAGGACCCTTTATAGAGGCATGATGGTGTTCACGTGCAGACGCTTTCTGAAGAGCCTGGGGCAGGGGCAGCCTTGCCCCCCCCACGTCAGAGCTCCTTTGTTGAAATGAGCTGGTTTGGCTTTTGTGGATTTTTGAGTCTGGAGCCAAGCACAGAGTCCAGGGATCCTCCCCTCCACTTCCCAGCAAAGCGTACCCAGTATCAGGGATGTAATGGCATCTGAACAGGGGCCAGGCTAGGGCTAGCTGTCCTCAGGCAGCCCTGTCCCTGACTGCCCAGATGGCTCCATCCCAGTGGTGCCCAAAGGGGCGGGATGGTGAGGCCCCAGGCAACATTACCTTTCAGACATGGGAAGAAGGAATTGCTCTCTAGCCAAGCTATAAAGCAAAAGACATCTTCAGTAATGAGGGTGTAGCTCAGAGATGTGAAAGCAGAGGGTTTCATCCTTGGCACAGGCCAGATTTGGCTGCCTGGCCCAGGCTTCGCAGACCCAACAAGCATCTCCAGCCAGAGTTTTCACTATGCACTGTGGCCTCAGGACGAATCAATTAACACAGCTGAACCACAGCATCCTCCTTTGGGCTAGCCAGGCACGTCCAGTGCTGGCTGGAGTCTGTTTCTCCCATCAGGATGTAGACCTTTCTGCCTGGATAAAGGAAGAGGACACACTACCTTTCTCATGCTTTGAGAACCACGTGCCATGGAGGATAAAGACCCGAGTAAGGAGCGGCTGGGAACACAGAGGGTGTTGGGCAAGGGTGGAACTCCGGGGCCTGCTTCCTCAATTCAGCCGAATCGGGACGTTTGCCCCTATTAGGGATGCTGACATAAGCAAGATCTGGCCTTTCCTGGGTAGAAGTCTGATCCACCTTCAAAGCACTGCCCAGCTGCTAAAATACAACCCCTCCATTTACCAAAGCCTCAGGTTGGATGTCTCCTCCCATATCAGTCCCTGAATATTGTGATCATGCTGGTGCCCTCCAATCTGGTGGCTTTCAAGGAGTGAGGTTAGGGAGGTGTAGAGGTGACTCTTGGTTTCCTTCCCCCCCAGACACTAGTGTGACTTCTCCGCACAGGCCACGGGGCCGGTGCCCACACGCCTTGGGCTCTCATGCCTCTGCCTAAGGCACAGAAGAGGTGTGTGTGCAGCAAGGGTGAGTGGATGAGGAGGGTGAAGGAGGAGGCAGTTGGGCAAGAGGTATATTCCGAGGAGCACTGAGAGGGAGCCCAGAGTAACTGCACCACCCGCCTGGCACGCAGGAGAGCGGTCAAGCGCTGCTCACAGAGAGAGCCAGGGATTGTGGGGAAAGCACGCTCTGTGCGTCCGTGCGGTTGCCCAAGCGACTTGTTAAGTTCATGACGCCAGATCATTGGGAAGAACCTGGGGGTAGTGAGGTGTCTGGGGTTGGGACTTCCAGGGATTACTTCCTCTGCTACCACGTCTGTCCTGGAAAGAGAGCTGCAGCCGTGTCCCTCAGTAAAAGGCTGCCTGTCCCCTGATCCCACCTGACCCTGCCTACAGGGAAGAAGACTACAGAGGGAACCCATGGAGTTCTGTCACATGGTCTGTCCCAGACCTTCCAGCAAAAGCCAAACCAAACCATCAAGCCAGATGCAGTGGGGCGTGGGGGCCTTAGGCCCCGTGCCCCGTGCAAGGGCCACTCAGATCTCGATGAGGCTGGCGAGGCGCAGGCAGAGGGGCGCGTCGACCGGCATTGCGCTGCGCTTAATCTCGTTCCCGTCCAGGCGAAGCACCTGCAGCTTGGAGAAGTTCATGACGTCCACCACGGTGCAGAAGCTGCTGATGGAGAACTCTGTGGGGACAAGAGGGGCGGGGTGGGTGGGCGAAGCCCGGATCAGGGACCCGGCTCCACAGGGAGGCCGCTCAGCCTCCGTGAAGCGGCTTCGACACTTCTGAGGGGAGGAGTGGGACTTGGCTGGGTGGGGCGGCGTCTTCCCGGATCGGAGTCATAGCGACTGGCCCCGCTAGGGGGCAGCACCAGGCCCGGGGTGGGGTCTCCGCCCGTGTCGGCGGCTGCGCTGCCTCACCACCCCTCATCTGCACAGTACTCTGCAGTCCCTGGAATGTCCTTGAGTGTCCTTCCGCCAAGACCTGATCTTTTCCCATTTGTGGACAGCAGGGGGAAGCAGAAGGTAGTCAAAGACCAACCTTAGCAGCTTCGAAGGACTTTGCTGAAGGGCTCTGAGAAGGAAGACTGGGGAAATGGATGGACTTAAGGCTGGAATATCTCCTGACACTTTGCAGATAGACAGAGGGGGCAGGAAATTAGAGAAATCCTGGGCAGGCAGACAAGTGTCCTTGCGTGCAGGAGCTTTGAGGGGGTGCATGTTTCCATTCCCAGCACCGCCAAAGGAATGAGCAAGGCCCCGAGGTTCAAGAAGGTGGAAATTCATAGACGAATAGGGCTGTCGTGGACCTCAAAAGTCAAATAAATAATTCCCTTGCCTCCTGCATTTAATATGATATGGTTTACCCCCCCTTTTTTTTAATCTCAAAAGAAGTCTCCTTTTTGAAGATATTCCCCTCCCCCCCAAACCACATAATCTTAATAGATACAATAGTTCTGTTTGGGTTTAACATAAATCCTTCCATTTTCCCTCTAGTTGTCCTCTTGGACATATCGGCCACATCTGTCCCAAGTCTCCTGGGTTAGGAACTTGAAGGGAAAACACCAAGAACCCAGCACAACTCCAGGAGAGCCAGCACAAATCACCGTGAAGAGCTGCCTTCCACACCGTGCCTGAGGGCCTCCAGAAGCTGGCTCCTGCCAGAAGGGCTCCCAGTGAAGTCACCTGTCGGATCTCAGTGGGATACATCTCCAGGGCTGTCGCTAACATGGGGCAGCCCCAGAGCTTGCCTTTGCTTCCACCAGAGGCATTGCTCAGCTTGCCAGGGTGGTCGGGAGGCATGGGAGGACTCGGAGGAGGATGGCCTCATGGAGGGGGGTCATGGGTGTGAAAGGGAAGGCTGTGAGGAAGACAGTGTGGGGGGCTTAAATAGGCTTTTCAATTAGCACTCCCTCTTAAGAACTGACCAAGAGGAGATGGGGTCAGGCTACAACCCATAAACTTGTATTGCAAACATAAGACAGAAAATCCAGCCCCAAAGAATAATGGGACACTGGACTGGGAAGAGGGGAGTGCCCTTCTGTGGACAGCATTCAGTGGCAGGGTGGGGGCGGGGGTATGAGGAGGGGAATGGGTGGGGATGGGAGGGGTGTGGGGAAGATGGAGATCTTTTGGATATTTTTGGATGTCTCCTTTCTGGTCTCAGGAAGTAGATTAAGTGGCCTCTGAGTGGGCAGGTTTGGGGCAGAGCTTAGGCCAGGGGCTGCGCTTGTGGTAGCCACGGAGGAGGGTAGAGTGGGCTGGGCTGGGGAGAAGTCAGTTGGGTTGGCTTATAGGTCACTTCCAAATCTACTGCCCTAGATGGATTCTCTACCCCAGCCTCCGGCCCTCAGACCATCCGCTAAAATCTTGGATCCCTCCGCATGTATGTGAATATGGGGGATACTTAGGGGCTGCTAGACACAGCCCGTATATCGATTCCATCCACACAGCAGATGCACTGTGCCCCTCTGTTTGCCTTCCCCATGCTCACGAAGAGGACAGGGCTTTTGCTTGGAGACTCTGGAGGACATTTTCCAGCCCAGATTAAATACTGACATAAGTCTTTCCAAATTCCTCCCGGGGTACCCACCCTGCTCCCTTGGATCCCACAGCTACTGAATAACATTCCGAGCTGTGTTCCCTTGCTGTTGCCAGGCTGGAAAATCTGAGGGAGATGCTAATAGAAGAGGCAAGGGGGAGGGAGGGGACTGGCTTGATTCCCCTGCACACCCTTTAGTTCCTGCCCTCCATTTAGCTCCTCCCCAGAGGATTGCTTCAGTCCCACCTCCACCCCCACCCCCACTGGCTGTGGGAGGATGCCCTAGGAGAGGGGCCCGAGCTTGGGGCACTGTCTTTCCTGCCAGTGGTCTGAATCAGAGAGCTATCCTCACGTTCTCAGTCAGAGACGCCTGGCGCCAGGTCCTTGGATGTTGAAGGCTGGCCTTCAGGGTTTTACCTACGTAGCCTGGGTGGCCTGGAGAGATGGCTGCTTCTTCTCAGTGCCCCCATCTTCACAATGCAAGAAGTCAAACAAAACAGAACTCTGCCTGTCAACTCCCAAGCGGCAAGGAGAGGAGAAGTTAGTCCGAGTTATCGTGTATTGCTTCCCAGCTATGTGCCAGGCCCCGGACCAAGCACCTCCTGTGTCTTGATTCTCTAATTTAAGACAAAGTAAATGTAGGAACTGGCATTATTTTGCCTCAGAAGAAGACTGGCAGAGAGACTAAATGATAACTAGGTCAGGGGATTTGGCTTAAATGACACAAGAAGGGACTTGGAGGAGACACTGAACATTTTTCGGTTGTTTGACTTACTGGAGGACTTTCTCGCAAGACCTTGGGACACTTAACTGAAGTGGTTTTATCTTCCGCAGAGCTTTGCGAAGGGGCGGGCCACCCTGTATTTGAGTGGCAGATGTGCTCCGCACGGAGGCAGGCGGGGACAGGGTGCCGTATGGAGCCCTTCCCACCCCGACTTTCTCTGACTGTGTATCATCAGGCAGTAACCAATGGGCTCCCTCCCACGACAGCTGCTCTCTTGCTGTCACATCTTCAGGGGCAAACACAGCACATAATGTGACATTTCTGATGTGACAGTCCCCCCGGGTTCAGAGTAGGGTGGCAGGTGACTTCTGGGAGGGATGATGGACAGCCACAAGTAAATGTCAAACCCTTTGCAGCCTGAGACATCTCAGAGACATCTCAGATTCTCTTGGGAATAAGACCTCCCCGCACCCCAAAAAAGAGAGACTTTACATATAAAACAGTTTGGGTGCCCATGATGGTGTCTTGCACTTCGAACCAGAGGACCAGACACCTCCTTACCTCATCCGCCCTGCTGTCGACCTCTGGGACTCGGTGCCTCTCTCACTCAGAGGGCTGTCCAACCCGTTTATGTCGTGCTAAATGACTGATCTGTTCCCTGAGCACCGGGAGAGAAAGAACAAAGCAGGAGGGGATGAAGGCTCGGTCCCTATCTGTGCTCTGATGGTGTGGTTTGCTCACAGCGGGCTCCGCTTCAAAGCCCTTTGCCAGGTAGTGAGTCCTTTCCCAGGGAAAGGGGGACTTTGCTGACCGAGGAAGGCTCAGTACCTTCCAGCTGGGATTCCAACATCAGAGGCCCTGGGGTAATGTAAGCACATTCTGAACACAAGATCCTGACATGGAGCTGAAAAGCAACTAGATCATTCTACCCAAAATGAGTATTTTAGTTCTAAGAGGCAGAAAGGCAGCCCTTTTGATTCCTTTAGGCATTCGCCGGGAAGTGCTTGGAAAACAAGAGGCCTGTGTCCTTGCCCGTTGCCCCAGGGCTTTGTGGTGATAGGGCCCCTGTTACTCTAGGGGGACCTCTGCCCCACCACCAGGGGCTCCTTGTACTCCAGGGAGAACGGACCAGAACAAGTACCTCATTCAGCTTCGAGGGGCTGCACATTCTTATCCAACAGCTGTTATGTTTAAAAGACAAACAGCCAAACATACGGCCGGCTGTAGAGGCAGGGGTAGGACATGTGGAAACAGAGAGCTCATCCTCTTCTGGGTCAGTGAGTAAGAACGAATGCCATGGTTTCTTAACAGTCCACCTTCCTCCCAAGATGGACCCTGGAAGTTCAGCTTAAATCCCCCTCTCTAGGAACTGCTCTCATCCAAACCTCCGCAAACTCATCTCTCCTTGCTCCTCAACACGTGAGCCCTTCCTCTCAGACACACAGATTTCCTGGCTGTCCCCTACAGGTGACCCATTAAATGACTGGTTCCTCTGTGGCACTCCCACTTCCCAGAACGGCTTTGCCCCTTCCCTCCGGCCCGAGCTCACTTAGCTGTCAAGACTTAGATGGAAGCTTACCTCTTCTGGGAAGTCTTCTTCCAAGCCAACCCACCCCCTACCCCGAATTTTCCCAGCACTGCTGTTTGGTCTAGGGGCGTGCCATTTTGGACCTCTTGGACAGGGGTAGAGCGTGGATTGCAGGTGGCTTCATTTGTGCTCTCTGGTTCCCCTACTTCTATGTCCTTTGCATTGCTGCTAGCACTCACAAGAGGGTGTTTTCCAATGAGACAGCCAGCCACTCCCCACTCCCCTTTGTCAGTGTCTCACCATTGATCCTATTGCCTTGGAGGTAGAGATTCTCCAGGTTGGTGTTGACTGGGGGGATCTTCTGCAGCTGGTTGTAGGAGAGGTCAAGCTCAAGGAGGCTGCTGGAGTTGAAGGTGTTGGAGGCCAAGCCATTGTTGGTGAGACTGTTGTGGGACAGCCGCACGTACAGCAGCTTGGGCGAGCCCCGGAAGTAGCTATCGGGGACGGAGTAGACATTGTTGTGCTCCAGGTACAGCTGCTCGAGGGCTATGGGCAGTCCATCAGGCACCTTCCGCAGGTGGTTGTAACTCAGGTCCAGCAAGATCAGTGACCGGAGGCCCCTCATCGCACTGCCCACTTCCTGGATCTCGTTGTGCTGGAGGTACAAGGCTGTGAGGTTCTCCAGCCCCTCCAGAGCGTTGTTGGGGACCCTCGAGATCTGGTTGTGGTCGAGATGGAGCTCCCTCAGGGATCGAGGCAGCGGGCCGGGCATGCGGGTCAGGTTGTTGTGGTCCAGGTATAGCCTCTCCAGGTGCCTCAGCTTGGAGAAGATCTTCCTGCCCACCTTATCGCTGGTGATCTGGTTGCCATGGAGGGCAATCCAGAGCAGCCCGGTGGCATTGTCGAAGACGCCTTCCTGGATGGACGAGATCTGGTTGTTCTGGAAGTAGACGTACTTCATGCGGGAAGGGACGAAGGGCAGATACTTGAGGTTGCGGTTGTCACAGTACATGGCCGTGGGGAAGTTGGGTGGGCAGTCGCACTCCTGAGGGCAGTCACGGGGCTCTGGAGGGGGCGGAGAACCGTAGGCATAGGCTGGGCCCTCCTCCACCCCATAGGGGTAGGGCTCGTAGGGCTCATACGGGTAGGGGTCATAGGGATCGTAGTAGGTGGACTGCTGGCTGCGGAGGTAGTGGAACCACCAGTGGGGATCTTCGTCGTACTGGGCCCGGGAGAGGGAGCAGAGCCCGGCCAGCAGCAGGAGGGAGGCCCACTGCATTTTGTCTCTCTGCAAGAGCCAGGAGAGAACAGAGAAAGCAGGCATGAGTGAGACAGCAGGGAGGCGGGGAGGCGAGCCTTGGGCTGTGAGCGATCGCATCTGCCTTCTGCAGCAGGCCCCTGGGACTGGGAGCCCCGCCCTCACTTCCCACACGCCTCCCCCCAGGGCCGGCTCTGCACACCTGGTGCAGCTGGACCACGGCTGCCTGGGGGAGCTGGGTACACTTTACCCTGCTCACAGAGTCACAGAAGCAGAGCCTTCGAGATTAGAAGGAACTTGAATGGGGGGCACTGCATTTTTTTTTTCAAGGGGCAGGTCCTTAGGCGCCTCTAGCAACCTGAAAGTTCTGTTGGGAGAGCTGGAAAGCCCGAGCAGTCATCCCTGCGGGGGCGGGCGGGGCGGGGAGGTGCTCTTCAGGCCTGAATTCCCATTCAGTTTGGACTCCCCGGGGATATAATATTTTCCAAGAAAAAAGCCCTCTGGTTCTTTCCCTGTCTCTGGGAAACCTTCAGAAGCATCTTGAGACCTCAAAGGGGTAGATCTGAACTACTCCTGGAAGATCTTTTGGTCTCTTGGGTGGGGGTTTCTGGTTTCTAGTCTTTGGGGAGGGGTGTGGTCCGTCTGCGGTCACCGCAAGGCTTGGGCTGCCTTCCCAAGTGTCAGTGTCTGTAGCAGTCTGCTGGGTGAGAACGCTCTCTGCTTGGCAGTCTGCTGGGTGAGAACGCTACCTGGCTGACACAGCGTCTTCATGCAACAGCGACAGTCCCCCCCAGACTGGGGACCCTGGCAGCAGGTGTGGTGGTGTCTTCTAGGGTGGGTACTGAGTGTGTGGGGCCTGAGTCCGTGAACTTGGCTTCTGTGGTATCAAGTAAAGAGTTAGCCCCCTCATGCTCCACCATGGACATTATGCTAGAGCCTCCGGATGCAGAGAAATGAATGAGGAACACTGAGAAATGGAATAGCAATTGAGGACACCTGTGTTATACCCAAGAGAATGTGGCTTTGGAATGGGATTCTGGCATCTCCCTCTCCCATCCTGGGCTACCTGTGACGACATCTGGATTACCAGCCTCCATGACTAGCCCTCCACTCCCCCCATAGCCAGGCAACCTGTTACCTTGAGCTCGTATGTTAGTGAGATGAGAACAGGGCAGGCTTGGAGAGAAAGGTGGGTTTGGTGCATTCTGGGAGGGAAGCTGAAGGTATGGAAGATGAGGAAGCTTACTGGTTACCCTACCCTGAGTACCCATAGCCAATGCCCTGGATAGCCTTTGTGAGCAATGGGAACCTTCCAGAGGTGTGAGGGTCATCCTTGGACAGAGGAACCTTAGACATTTCCTGGTCCTGGAAGGGTTGCATATATCCCTTACATTGCTGTTGGGCCTCCTGGGGTTGGCAACTGGAGACAGAAGAAAGAAAGGAATCTAGGAGTCAGAATCAAATCTAATGATGGGAAAGACCCTGACTGTGACACTCAATCTGGTCACCTCTGCCACCGTTCCTCCCAGGCCCCAGACCTCTCTGTTTCCTGAAAGTGATTCCCATCGGCCCCCTTATTCCATTAGCCTCTGGGCTGCAGAGGAGAGGCACCTGGTTCATCCTCAAACAGCCTCAGGCCTCAGACAAAGAACCCACAGTATTTCTGAGAAGCCAACCCAACTGCCCACTGCCTGGGCACGCTGGCTGGGCCCTGGCTCCGGCCGGGAGAGAAGACGGATGGAGCGGCCCACTGCCAACAGAGCATTTTTCCATGCACAGACCTGGGCTGCTGCAGGACCAAGGTAGCTGTCTGGAGGCTGGCACAGTGAGCCTCTGTCTCCATTTCTCCTTCCAGACTGGGCATGTTGGCAGATGAGAGCCACCTTTCTCTTCAAGACCCAGCTTTCCAGGGGCTGTGCATCCTGCCCACTCGGGCCTCTCCTTAGGAGCCATGACTGCTAAGAGGGCTGGGTGGGGAGCTTCTGCCTCTCCTCTGCTCCATCTCTTAGCAGTGCTGCTCCAGGGTCATATACTTTTAAATCTCTCTGCCCACCCTAATGACAGAGACCTTCCTGTGCTCAGAGTTTTGTGAGGTAGAAAGTTTCTGAGATGGGTGCTCCCTGAGTTGTGGGGAGCTGACTCAGGAGTTAATGCTCTTCTCTCATTTCTCCACTCTAGAGAATGATCTTTCCCTCCTATCAGCGTTGAAGAGGTCAGACCAAAATTTGTCTCCTCTGCTGGATTGGACCCTCCTTCATGGCTCCCTGAACATGGTTGATTCTCAGCACTTCTCTTTATTCTTTCCCCTTCACCCCAGCAACACACACACACACACACACACACACACTCACACCCCCCCATCCTTCCCCTATAACAGCACTCAGGTACCAACATCTGCCTATAGGACAGACTGCAGGGCTGGGGTGGTGGGATTATGAGCACTAGCAGGACAGAGCTGGCTTCTTAATCAACTGAGCCACCCAGGCGCCCTTTTTTTTTTTTTTTTTTTTAAAGATTTTATTTATTTATTTGAGAGAGAGAGCAGAGCTGGCTTCTTTAGATACCTGGTCCTTCCCTTTTTCATGCCTGAGAAGGGAAGGTCCCCCCCCAACAACGAGAAAGGAACTGTAGGACAGAGGTAACACTTTCCCTCTACTCCCCCTTGCCCCTCTCCAGCATCCTGGGGTCATGGCCCGGATGGGAGAATGAAGAATGGTTGCCCCCTGTCAGCCCCTCTCCCCAAGCCCCAGCCCTTTCCTTTACTCCCGCTATGGAACTATAAGGGACAAAAACTGAAGTAAAATGACTAAACTTACCTCCAGTTGAACCTTTCAGAGAGTGACCACGTCCTTCTGTCTGGCCTCCTTGGGTTGGAGAACGTGTGAGAGAGAGAGAGAGACAGAGTGTCTACTGAGAGTGTGCAGGCCTGTGCCAGGCCAGGGTCCCGCCCCCAAATTCCTAATCAAATATTGTGAAGAAAGGGACTGAGGAGGCCGGATCCTGGCTTTTTCGGCTCCGCTGCAGGGGCGGAGCTCACACTCAACCAAGCAAAATCCTTCCGTCTGCTTGACGTTAGAAAAACCACCTTCTTTCCACTCACTTATCTTCCCTGAAGCATTGGCAGCTCTGAGTCTCTTTCTGCTGAATGAGTTAGTGGCGCCCTGGAAGGTATTTGTATAGTCTCTTACCAAGTGCCTGGCTTTCTCATTAAACCCGCAAGGGCAGATGCAGTGCTGGGGAGGGCCAGGACTGGGGAAGAGGCCATCTTAACTCTTTTAGCAACCCATGTGTCACCCCAGAGAGCCAGGACTACTCAGCCTTCTTGCCTCCCCCTCCATGCAGGTGCTTAGACTAGTGCACGAGTGGGCATGACACAGGAGAGCTGGTTCTGGCTCCACTTCTATCCCTTAGCAGTGTAGACTCGCCTGGGCTGCAGGGTTTCTCTCCTCCATTGGAATTAATGGAAAAGAATGGGAGCTCACCTTTGTGGATCACTTAACTGTGTGCTAGCATCACACACTTTCATTTAATCCCCTGGCAACCATTCAACTTTCTGTCTCTATGAACTTGACTACTCTAGAAACCTCACATAAGTGGAATCGTACAACAGTTGCCTTTCTGTGACTGGCTTATTTCACTTAGCATCATGTTCTTAAAATTCATCCGTCGTAGCATGTGGCAGAATTCCCTTCCTACAACATTCTCTTGTATGTGTAGACCACATTTTGTTTATCTGTTCATCCATTGATGGACATTTGGGTTGCTTTTGCCTCTTGGCTCTCGTAAATAACGCTGCTATGAACGTGTGTGTACAAATATCTTTTTGAGACCCTGCTCTTAATTAATTTAGATATATGCTCAGAAGTGGAATCATATGGTGATTCTATTTTTAATTTTTTAAACCACCATACTATTTCCCATAGTAGATGGGAATGCCAACAGGGCACAAAGGTTCAAGTTTGAAACACTCCTTATTTTTTAAGAAATATCAATTGAGAAAGCTTCAGATTTGAATTTGAAGACTTTAGAGGTGTCGAGGCAGATGCAATTTTTGGTTGCTCCAATAGGTCTAAACTGTGTAGGCCATCAGAAAGGTCCTTGTCAGGAACCCACTCTTCTCAGGGCTTATGAAGAGTTTTTTTAAAAGAGTAAACATAATGAATGGGTATTTGTTGATCACCTGCTATAAACTAAGTGGTCTACTGATGTTATCTCACTTAATGATCACAGAAGGTATTTTGTGTTGAAAATAGAGGTGCAAAGATGTGGTGTGACTAGCTA
This sequence comes from Halichoerus grypus, assembly GCF_964656455.1. Lineage (NCBI taxonomy): Eukaryota > Metazoa > Chordata > Mammalia > Carnivora > Phocidae > Halichoerus > Halichoerus grypus. The sequence goes on from NC_135718.1 coordinate 129,230,633, forward strand.
GAAAGTGGTAAAACAAGGATTTGAACCTAGATCTGCATGATTCCAAAGCCCACAGGCTTTCCCACACCAAAAGGCCAGAGGACTGGTGGAGTGGTAGGGGCGATGACCACCCTGCTGTCACGGTTGGACTCAATTCATATGGAGCCCAACTAATTACAGTGGCCCAATCTTCTGGAATCCCAGGGGAGGGTAGCAGGGAGAGGGGGCTGGGATACAGGGCTTCTCTTTCCAAGTCCAGACATATTTCCTTTCAATTAATAAATATGAGCCTCTACTCTGTGCCTGGCATGGTCTTAAATGTTGGGGATGCAAAGAAGGTTGTAATATAATGCTTGCTCAAAATAAAGCAGGAGGCTTTGCAGCAAACTCCAATTCCACGAGGGAGGCAGAGTGGCCTTAATGTGAAGATGGTTATCAATAATGCACAGGTAACCTTCTCATCATTTTGAGTCCAGAAAGCAGTCACTTTTCAACAGAAGACACTGGTTTTGGTAACAGGGCCCAAGAGTTACTTCTTAGATGGGCCTAGATAGCCAGGCACATCTGCCCACTGAGTACAGATGTTTATTATTATTTTTTTTAATTGCAGCAATACTGCATTTACTAACAGCGAAAGTCAGGGGAGCCAGGGGGCCAACCATTGACTGGGATCCTTCCCAACCAAGCTCCCCCCAAAAAAGCAGTATCTCCATGTGTTTTGTTGACCATTTCTAAAATGGTAAGATTTGTACCAGATCTTTTGTAATCTATCCTGTTCTGAGGTAGGCTTGGGAGGAAGGAAGACGAGAGGATGACTAGGACAAGATCAGGAGGCACATTCCAGGGGGACCATCCACAGTTCAGAAGTTCCACTGTCAATGGGCTCCAGTCTCCATTTTGACTCCCATTGCTCTGTTTGCCTGGGTCCTGGATCTAGGCCTTCTGAGCTTGGCTTCAATATGGGAAACCAAGTAGGGGGTACTGATGTCCTCCAGATTGCCGAGGGAGTCCACATTGGAAGGGGTTCATTTGGGACACTGGTGCTCTCTGGGAGGTCAAGCCAGCATTGCCCAGTCACCAGACTGCAAGCAAACTAAAAAGAGAGGCTATGTTACACATTTACGTAGCCCCATCCCCAGCCAGGCATACAATGCCTGGCACTTAGTAGGTAATCAGTAAAGAACTGTGGAATGAATTGTATTTTTGGCTCCCTACAGAGTCTGCCTGTCTTCAGTACCCAAAGCCGGGTAGAATAATCACCACTACCAAGGCCAGGAAAACCGTTTGGCCTTCAGGCCTATTTGACTTTCCAGGGGTTCAAGCCACTGCTATTTCCTCTCCACCCAGAAAAGTACAGGTTAAGCCACAACCACTAGGCACAGCTGATTGTCTCTGATATTGGATCCGCCCTGTCTGGAAGGGATGAAATGTGTTCTGATTCAAATTCCTACTGGAATTCAAAGACACAGTGGCTTTGGTGGCCACCAACCCCTTCCTCTTTCTCCCCCATAGGACCCAATACTTCTTGTTTTTATAACACAGCCTCTGATCCCAAACAACCAGGGGATGGGGTGGGGGTGGCGGGATAAGAATGGAAATCCACCCAAACAAAATTAGTGAGTTGAATATAAAGAGGTCAGTAGAAAGATGATCATGGTGATACAATCCAGGCTCTACTTCTGGCCCATCCTGAAAACTCTTGATGCCAGAGAGGGATTATTTATTAGGCTGATGTTTCAATAGAAAAGTCTGGGCTACCCTGGCACCCAGTAGTAGTGTCCCAAAGTTTCCAAGGGAGTTTTTTCTCCTTATTCTTTTGGCATTGAGGGGCTCTTTGAAGTCCTCACCACGGATAGTCTCCTTTTTCCAGAAGGACGAGACAAAGATGATGGAGCTGGGGGAGAGACTTGTTTTCTTTCAAATGCGATAGGAGGAAGACCTTGAGTTTGAAGTTCTGGGAAATGCATCGAGGGCTTCAGAATTTTCTTCTAATAAGCTCCTTAAAAATAAGAGAGAGAACATCTTTTCTCTTTTTTAATGGATAGAATCTCTTATTTTGACTGTGTATTTACAGCATGCTTGGTACTACAACTTGATGACATGACGGATTCCAGAAGATCACCTTCTAGAAAGTGTAAATGCACTTGAATTGAGAAACCAGGGTTGGTTCAGGGAAAGATACCTAAATGAGGAAGGAGGCAAAGGAGATAACCTGAAATCTGAAGTCTGGAGGCCACTCAGTGTAGGGCATCCTTCTTTGTTTTGCAAATGAGCTAAGAACTAATGATGTTCCTGAGACTGTGCTGGGGGAGAGAACTGATGTAAGATGGACCAGTTCCCAGGATTCTGGCACCAGCTAGGATTACCTGGCTGTAGGTAAGAACAGGACTAGATATTAGCTCTGAAATACCAGCTACCATTTCTGAAATTCTTACCACAACCTTATCAAATAAGTATTATCATACCTTATTTTTACAGATGAAGAAATGGAAATTTAGGAAGGCTATAAATTTGTTCAAGATTGCATAGCAATTAAGTGGCAGAGCTGGGATTTTAAACTTGTCTGTCTGCTTCTAGAGACTGAGTTCCTGACCACTATGCACATAGAATCTCCAGTGTAAAGGAATAAGCGTAGGTTTGGAACCCATGTATGTTCAGATTCCATCTTGACCACTTATTGTCTCCATGACATTGGGCTAATTGCTTACGCATCAATGAGACTTCCTTTATAAAATGGCGGCAATAACCCTAACTTTGTGAGGTCTTGGGAAGACTAAATGAGATAAAAAATAGAGGCTCCTGGTAGGGAACCTGTCATGTGGTGGTCCTTCAATAAATGGCAGCTGCCTTTGGTTATTTTAGTAGATTGCAAGTTCCCTGGGGGGATGGGGAGCAATCTCATTAGTCGGCATAATGCTTGGCCAAGTGCCTGGCATTTATTAGGCCCTTTCTAAACATTGGTTGAATAAATGAAACGTGTAGAAGCTGGATTTTACCAAAGGGTAGTAAATCTACTTTGGTAACTTAAACCAATCAGAGAAAAGCTAGTTAAGGTTAGAGGTGGGACTTTCAGTGCCTAGAATTTTTGCCTCTCCTCCCCCACCCTGCCAAGGAAGGACAAGAGAAGTGACTGCAAGGTCAGTGTAGAACACTCTACAGACATGGAGAAATATCTTGGGGAGGGGGTCATGGAAAAGGTCAGGATCTAAGAGCCAAGTACAGAACAGCCCAGAAGAGGAGGTGCCCCGGCTCCTTCTCAGACGGCGTTTAAGAGTCAGGTTTAGGGTGGAGAGAGGGTAGAACAAGAATACTACCTAACCAGTAGCACCATTCTGAATCCCTTTGGGCTGAAGAAAGAAATTGGCTCCTACCTGAGGATGGACAGGGCTAGTTCTTCAAAGCAAGAACTAGTGACCTGGGCCCATGCAAAGGTCTAAGGACTTGGATCTAGTTCTACTGGAGTTCGGAGAATAATGGAGAATAATGATCCCTAGTAATGTGTGTGATGTCTTGAACTCTGGTTCATTCCATCATCCGCTTACCTCTGTACGGTCCCTGTAGTAAAGTAATAGTTTAACAATGAAATGTTTAAAAAATAAGGAAAACTCCCTAAAAACAAAAAGGGGTTTAGGAAAAGCAATGTATTATCATTGCCTCAGAAAGGGCATGGATTTTGAGTCAGACAGAATGGCTTTGAATCCCAGAAACTTAGAGTGTGTTCCTTAATTTCCTTGGTCTTCAGGTTCCTTATCTGTAGAATGGGAATGATTAACACCTAGCTCATCAGGTGGTTTTATTTTTATTTAAAAATTTTTTTCATTAGGTGGTTTTAAAGCAATTGGAAGTGTCTAGCACAGCACCGGGTGCACTGAAGACACTTAGAAAAATGTCACTTCTTTTCCTCACCTTGGGTATTTTCCAGGAACAGGTTGGGGCTGGGGTATAGAAAGGAAGACCTGGTGTCCTAATCTAAGGAAAGGTCAGAGAGAAGATGATTTGGGGAGGAATATGGGGGGTGGCAGCTTGGAAAGGAAATGGACGATGTACTTGACACTTGTAAGGAAGAAACAGAACTGGAGGTTCACAGGCCCAAAGGGTCTAGGATTCTGGCAGCCCAGCCCTCCATTTGAGGGGACTGGTTCTTAGCTCTGGCTGCACGGGGGGGCCAGTGGGGAGGCTTTCAAGAACACCCAGGCCCAGGCCCCACTCCAGATGAATGAAATAGGATCTATGCAAGTGGGACCCGGCATTTTCTTATTGATTGACAGATGATTTTAGTGTTTAGCCAGGTTTGAGAGTGCTCTCTGGAGACAGGGAGATTGACATGATGACCTCTAAAATAAAGGCTATTGCTGAAACCTCTGTCTCTAAAAAGAGGGGCTTTTCAAACATTTCTTCATGAAGTGCCCAGAAAAGGAGCAAAGAATGCAAGAAGAATCCAGTAATCAAAGGGCACCATTCAAAGCAGCCCCCTCAAGCTGAAATCTCACATTTGATGTTAAAAAGTCATGTGATTTTTGCATTTTGGTCCATAAAACATTCATGTTTATTTCCATAGCAATCTCCCTCCTCCCCCATGAAAACTCCTGCGGAATAAATGGTGCTCTAGATACACACCATGCTTCTCCAGAGGCTCTGTAGGCCCGGGCAATCACAGCCTGAGAAGCCATTCACCTTGGCTGGTGAGCTTCCTGGTCACTGCAGGGACAGCTGGGCGAGCTGCCCCTATGCATCGTGCATCTCAGGGATGCACCATGGCTCTGGAGTTCACAGACCAGCTCCCTCCGTCTGTTGCTGGAGCATGAAGAGGAAGAACTGTTGCTTCTTCACCACTTTTCCTGTTGGAGAAACTGCCAAATGGCTCCCGGCCAAGCCGCTTGGTAAGCTTTGCGAAGAGCTGAATTCCTTTTCCAATCCCCATGAGGCTATATTTCTAAGGGAATTTGCAAGAATAGAAATTGTTTTGATCTTCACTCAAGATACAGAAAGATTCATTCCCTGCCCCTGCCTCCCACTTCTTAGATCCCCAGCCATGTTAAGTACACCCCCCTGTGGGAGAGTTTGCTCCCCCTGCCCCGCCGGCCAGCAGCCAGCCTCCCAGGGCAGCCTGTTCTCCAGCTTTGCCCCCTGAAGCCCCTGATGTTTCCTTGTGACCTGCCCCTCTCTGCCTCCAGCTCCCTCTTCATCCACTTCAACAAAACAGCATCTTCCAGGAGCCAATGTGTTGGGCTTTGAGGGGAGAACTGGGGTATGGGGTGCAGGGTCAGAAGAGAGTGCCTTCTTTCTGGAGAACCAGAAAAAGGAAGACGAAGGGAATTGATATTTTTGAAGGCTCTAGGCTGGGTCCTCTACCTACAACATTTAATCTTCATAAAACCCCGAAACATAGTTACAATTATTTCCATTTAACAAGGAAAGTAAACTGAGGCTCAAAGAGGTGAACTGAGATTTTAATACGAGCCCAGCTTGTGCAGGGTGTGAAGGAAAGTTTGCCTAGGGGAGCGGATGAATGAGTAGATCAAGTCAACTGGGAAGCAAAGTGTGCCCCAGGGTCACCAGCAATCACTGTTGTCAGCAGATCCCCCCCCCGCCCCCACCCCAGGGAAATAGATTGACCGGGATTCTCTGGGCTTCTCCCGGGCAAAGCCAACTCTTCACCATCCTCCTTTCTCCTGCTGTGGAGGGTCTCCCATCAATGGCAGACAAGGGCAGCCGTAGAGACACTCAAAGCCTGTAGGACCATCCCCACTGGTCTAAAGCAGGCTTCTGTGCCCACCGGGGAGTGAGGAAGAAAGCTCTCTTGGAAGGCCCCCCGCTCTGGAAGATCTGCTCCTGGGGTCTCCGCCCTGGAGTCTGCGGTGGGACATCACCTAACCTTCTGCAGAAGGCCCTCCTGACCCTGTTTGTTCTTTTCCAGAACCAGGCTTCCATGAGAACCAAGCCCGCAAGGTATGGAGGTGAATGGGGCCTTCTTTTATTCTTTCTTCCTTTTCCTGTGTTCTTGCCTAGGTTTCTCTGACCTTGGCCCTGGTGTGGACTGACGTTGTCGGGGACACAGCTGCCCCTCAAGCCCGCACCCACGCCTGGGACGTCGTGGATATTCGCTCAGGTTTGCTACCTTGCACAGTTGACAGCTGCCAGACAGCATCTTGCCTCCAACGGAGGCGGAAGCCGAGGGGGGCGGGAGGGGGGGAGGGAAGCGGGAGGAGGCCCTGAGGTAGAAGGCCTGGTCTTCCTTGGCCGCCGTGTGGAGAGGCACCAGCATCACCCGTGACTGGGGTTTGACTCGAACGCGTGCCGTTCTTGGGCAGGGAAGGAAGAACTGAAAGGTTAGGAGCTGAGAGAAGTTCTTGTCTAGTCTTGCTGTGGTTCTTAGAGCCCCGTGTCAGCAGCCCCCGGCCTGGGAGCCCCTGGAGGCTCAGAGCTGTGTGGGGGTGTCACCAGGCGGCATTTTAAGCGAGTGGGAAAAGTGACTGGGGTTCAGACCCAAAGTTGATGCTTTATTTTTATTTTTAAAGATTTTATTTATTTGTCAGAGAGAGAGAGCACAAGTAGGGGGAGTGGCAGGCAGAGGGAGAAGCAGGCTTCCTGCTGAGCAGGGAGCCCGATCCCAGGACCCTGGGATCATGACCTGAGCCGAAGGCAGACGCTTAACGACTGAGCCACCCAGGCGCCCCAAAGCTGATGCTTTAATAAGCGTCCTGTTCTCCGCTGTGGGAGGCGCTCTGCTAATTGACCGCAGCAGGAGGGCGGCGGGGAGAGGACGCGCGGCTTGTAGGTCAAGGGGATTCAGCTTCTGTTGCTCTGCCGGCGACAGAGGCCCGCCTCCGGGAAGCCCTACCCCTGCTGCGTTATTCTCCCTCCTCTGTGGAGCAGCGGGGGTCACCTCTCCTGGTGCCAGTGTGCGTGCGTGCATCCGGGAGCGTGGTGGGTGCAGGCCGTGGGGTTGGCGTGTGCCGGCCCCCTCTCCCTTCCCACGAAACCTTCTCCAGCCTGCCGTCTGCGCCCCAACGGAGGGTCAGACACAGTCCTTGGGACTCCGGAAGCACCAGTCCCTCCCAGGCCAGGGGGGAAACGCAAGGGGACACTAAGGAGCCATTACCCGAGGCCTCCAGCATCCGGGACTCGAGTGAACCTGGCTGCCAGGTACAGGGAACCTTGAGCACTGCTGGCAGGGTCCCTGGCCGCTCGCAGGGTAACGGCAGCACCAACCCGGGGCCAAGGAGCCCGGCGGCGGCAACTCACTTCCACTTTACGTTTTGCGGCTCAGAGAGGTCACCTGGCCCCGGTCGCCTAGGGTCATGGCCCCAAGGGCAGCAGGCTGCTCATCCAGAGGTTGGTGACAAGGGGCCTGCTGGACCTCGGCATCCTGTGGGGGTCAGAGCAGGGCATGGATGAGGGCGTGTCCCTCCTGCTTGGCCGTCTAAGAAAGTAGCCTTTTCCTGGTGAGCTCGTAGCGACTGAGACTGTTCTCTTCCCACCACACACATACTGCTCTGTCCACCCAGCCCTTCTGCGATCTTTATGCGAAGGAAGAAACCCAGGACAATCAGCAGAGGAGGCCTGGGTACCCATCTGGAGCGCTGCCCCCTCCTTCCCTACGGTACACATCCAGCCCCACCTCCCCTCGTGGCCTCTGCCTCCTGGGGACTCTCCGCAAGGAAAGCAGTGCCCTTAGGTGCTTGGAGATCAGCGGGGAAGGAGGCACTAGGGGAGTGTGGAGCGTTGTTCATGAGCTAAAAGCGAACCCTGCCTGCGCACTGCATTCCTGCCACCACCCCTGCAGCCTCCCCCATCCCGCCGGCCCGCCGCTTGCTACCATCTCTGGGGCTGGAGCCCGGCTCACCTTTCTGACGGACACTGCTGTGCGGGAAGAGGCTCTCGGTGCTAATAGAAACCCATTGTATTTGCCGGTAATGCCCTGCCGCCTGCGATGGGTATGTGGGGAGCTCCAGGCACGGTCGCTGCCTGCAGAGGGAGGGATGCTGCCCGTGGGAACTGTGTCCTCCGGGGAGCCGCAAGCCCGTGGGCGCATCAGGGCCCGCGTGGATCCCACATGCCTGTGCAGTCTGGCGGTGCCGCTCGCCCGGGAGGCTGAATTCAACCACATGCAGAGAAGCGTGGCTGCCTTGTGCTTCGGAGGAGAGCCAAGGCGAGCCGCCCTGGTCCCTCCTCGTTTTAGAGGAGTCAGCTAGCCAGAGGTACGCACACCAGCGATTTCACACGTGGCAGCGGCTTCCCTGTATATGAATGTGTGTGTTTTATTAGATGAAAGTCACCTGGTACACAAGTAGCCGTCCTCACGCGGACATTTCGGGGTCGTTGTGCATTCCAAATATTGTGCAGCCACCACGCTCTGGTCTCAAAAAGATTTTTTCCCCCAGAAGAACACCCTTCACCCATTAAGCGATCACCCCCCGCTCCCCCTTCCTCCCATTCCCTGGCAACCACAGATCTGCTTTCTATCTCTGCAGATTTGCCTATTCTGAATATTTCATATAGAAGAAATGATACAATATGTGACCCTGTGTCTGGCCTTCACTTAGCACCACGTCCTCACGGCACATCTGTGTTGCAGCGCGGGCCAGGACTTCATTTCTTTTTATGGCCGGATGACATCGCGTTGTATGGATGTACCGTTTCCACCTTTTAGCTATTGTGAATAGCTGTGAACATTTGTGAGTGAGTTTTTGTTTGAGTGCCTGTTTTCAGTTCTTTGGAGAAAATCCCTAGGGGTGGAATTGCTGGGTCATATGGTAACTCTATGTTTCACTTTTTAAGGACATACATTTTTATTTGACCTTCACAGCATCCCTGTGTGCTAGACAGAGTAGATATTAGAGAGAATGCATGCTAAGCATCCAGCTCATTACCCTGTACATAATATGCGCTCAGTAAATTAAAAAAAAAGATTTTATTTATTTATTTGACAGAGAGAGAGAGACAGAGAGAGAGCACAAGTAGGCAGAGCGGCAGGCAGAGGGAGAGGGAGAAGCAGGCTTCCTAAGGAGCAGGGAGCCCAATGCAGGGCTCGATCCCAGGACCCCAGGACCATGACCTGAGCCAAAGGCAGACGCCCAACCGACGGAGCCACCCAGGTGCCCCTGTGCTCCGTAAATTTAAAAATGTTATTATCAGATGTAGAAACTGAGGCTCAGGGAGTGGAAGCGACTTGCTCAAGCACACTAAATGTAGTAGAATCAGAACAGAACCGAGGCTTCCGGTTTCTAGTCTATACAGCCCATGTTCTTGGAGCAGATCTCAGGAACTCAGGCCATAGTTTCTGCCCTGAAAACAACCCCAGTACTATGAATTTCCCCACGGGCTCAGGGACCTGCCCCACCCTGACCCAAGAAGAGACAGGACAGCTGAGCAGAGAGCCCTTCTAGTCGGCTCTCCCAACCCGCCAACCCACCACACTGCCCTGCCCTCTCCCCAGGCCTGGGCCTCGCCGTGGCAGCCGTGACAGCAGGTGGAGGGTGGCGCTGATTGTGCCCGACAGCTGGCTGAGCTGTCACCTCCCTTGAGCTCCCGTTGTCTTTACAGAGCCCCTCATTTTCCTGCCCTGCGGCCCACCTGCCAAAGAGCTGCATTGAGCCTCCCCCTCGGGCAGCCCGGGGGAGTGTGTGACCCAGAGGCTTGTCCACAACAGAAAGATCCATCTGCTTGTTTCTTCTCACCTGGGGGTTCAACTGAACATCTCATGTCTGCTTCCATGTTAATTCATCATCATCCCACAGGGACTTGCCCGGCGCCCTTGCTTCAGAGGACCTGAGTGACTTTCCAGAAGTCAGGCAAGGGGATAACAGCTCGATTTCCTGGCTGAAGCTTTCTGACTGGGCCCCATTCTCCTATGCTCTCCCGTTCCTGCCCTGCTCTGCGATACCAAGAACAGGAGCCCAGGCTCCTAGAAAAGAAAGAGGTCACAAACTCAGGCTGGAAGGATCCAAGGAGCCATGTGATTTACCCCTGCCTCTGGGCAAGATTAGACCTAGACCCTGAGGATCAGGCTGACTCCTGCCATGATCGCAGACACATCTCTGACAGGAGGAGGGAGGGAAAAGTGGCAGACAGCCCGTCCTGGGGGACTCAGTAATTGCTTTGTTTCTGTAACCCCTCCGCGATCCCAGCCCTGAGATCCTATCCTTCTGCCCTCCCTCCTCCCTCCCTCCCTGCTAAAAAGTCTGTGGTTTGACCGCTTCAGAAAGGTGGCAGCCACTCCCAGATTTTAGGGTTCTGAAAATGTCAAGACCAGTTGGGAGTTGTTTTTTTGTTTTTTTTCTCCTGAAGAGAAGGATAGAGAAGAGCCCCAGAGAGGCATAGCTTCAGGGAAATCCTGAGCCTTAGGGGAAAAGTCTAGAGGACTTCCCTAGGACAGAGGCTTCTGACGTTTTAGGACAGCTCCATTGATTCTGAGGACCCAAATGTCGGAATGGAATGTGTGGTCTGGTGTAAAGAGCACTGGCCTGGCAAAGGACAGGGGCTACCTTGGGGAGGAGGGAAGGAAGAGAGTTTGGCAGGGGGATCCTGGGAGGCGGCTCAGTCAGTTAAGTGTCTGCCTTCGGCTCAGGTCATGATCCCAGGGTCCTGGGATTGAGGCCCACATCGGGCTCCCTGCTCCACGGGGAGCCTGCTTCTCTCTCTGCCTGCCACTCCCCCTGCTTGTGCATGCTCTCTCTCTCTCTCTCTGTCAAATAAATAAAAATCTTAAGGAAAAAAAAAAGAATATTTGGGTTCAGTCTTGGCTCTTTCACTTGTTTGTCATGACATCACAGGATAATCAGTTTCATCTCTCTGGTCCTCGGTCTCCACATCTATAAAATGGGGTCAACAGACCAAAACTCTCAGGAAGGCAGTGAGGATAGACTGAGAACTTGGATGTTGTTGGTGCCTTATAAACTATAAATCATGATTTCCATGTAAAATATTTTGTTTTAGGGAGAGCCAGATCAAGGTGGATATCCCCGGGAAAACAGGGGCTGCTGATGGGAAAGGGGCCAAGGAAAGGTCAGTGGCTATGCTCTGGGTTTGGGGGAAGGATGGGGTGCTAGTTTACTAAGGCTGCAGGTACAAATTACCAAAACTGGGTAGCTTAAAACAACAGATATTTATTCTTCCACAGTTTCTGGAGGCCAGACGTCCGAAATCAAAGTATCGGTGAGGTCACGCTTCCTCTGAAGGCTCCAGAGAAGGATCCTTCCTTGCCTCTCCCTACTTTCTGGCGGCCCCCAGCATTCCTCGGCACTCCTTGGCTTATAGTTTATCACCCCCATCTCTGCCTCCAGCTTTCCACAGCCTCCTTCTTTGTGTGTCTCTGTCATTGGCTTTAGGACCCCTCTAGTCCAATGACTTCATTTTAACTTAGTTATATGTGCAAAGATCCTATTTCCAAATAAGGTCCCATTCACAGGTACTAAGGGTTAGGACTTCAACATATGTTTTTGGGGGAACACAATTCAACTCACTACAGAAGTATTCTGGGTGGAGAGACAGAGAATCTGGACCCGGGCCCCACTTCCACCATTTTGTGGCCTTGAGTGTTGGCTTCTCCAGTCTAAAGGAGACAGTAAATAGGAAATTAGAATTTCTTAAATGCCTGTAATGTGATATAAGGGCACGGTAAGGTTGATGGTGTCATCCCTACTTTGCAGAGAAGGAGACTGAGGCTGGGAAAAGACATGAAGCTTACCCAGTCCCACTGTAATAAGCATGGTTTCCAGGCATATGAGAAGGGATGGAGTGCATACTGACCCCTTCTGGGTTCAATTTCAATACAAAGTCTTACGATTTCATAAAATACCAGAGAGTTGATTCCTGTCCCCTAGTGAATTAAAGGATAGGAGATTTAAAAAATAAACTGCCGTTGAAACCAGAAACCAGGACTCATACTGCCTTGTGGAAATGATGACGTGTGCTAGACCCGACACAGGACGCACAGCGAGGTACTTTCGTCTGTGCAGCGGCCAGTTCAGCTCAGAGCCCTGCTCTGCTTCTGTGACTCAGACACCAGGGACAGGACAGAGTCAATCTCTGCTCTGTCGGCAACTACAGGGGTCCCCAGCTCCAGCCCCGAAGTGCTCTGACCCTTGAGGGCTAGGACATCTAGGCTTTTAATGTTGCTGTTGGATTATCTGTGGGTGGTCAGCGTGTCCGAATGTCTCTCTTGGACTGAGAGACCCGCAGAGACCATCTGGGAAGCATTCAGCACAGCCCACTGTTCAGGCACTTTCTACATGTAAGCACTGTGCTCAGGGTGTAGAAGAGAGATGGGTTTTCCCACTCTAAGGAATCGGCCCTGTTTCCAGGAGACATTTCCTCTTCCAAACCCGCTGGCCAGCCCCTTCCCTGGGGGCCCAGCTCCCCAGCAGGTGAGAACTGATCTTCTCTTGCCCTGACCCATTCCTGGGGCCACAGCTGCAGCCAACGGTTCTGGTCACAGCCCCAGGTGCAGGGGAAGGAAAAAAGCGGTGATGTTTACTCACCTAACAACTCTGAATAGAACCTTTCAGAAGGGCCTTTGGCCAGGCAGCCCGCAAAAACTGCTGCCAGGTATATCAACAGCCTCCGAGAGCTGTCCACCCAGCAGCTCCCTTTCAACAGATCATCCTGCGAGAGAAGGCTAGAGATGTCCTGGTCTTTGCTCCCCACTACTTGGGCTGCATTGGACAGGCCCAAAGGAGCCACAGCTGGATTCAGAATTCCAGGGGGCCCCTTGGATCGATGGCTCCCAAACTTAAATCTGTCTCAGAATCACCTAGGGCGGGGTGCTCCGACTTCTCGGTGCATCAGTATCACCTGAAGGGTTGTTAAAACAAGATTGCGTGGGGGTGCCTGGGTGCTCAGTCGTTAAGCGTCGGACTCTTGATTTCGGTTCAGGTCATGATCTCGGGGTCGTAAGATCGAGCCCCATGTTGGGCTCTGAGCTCAGCGGGGAGTCTGCTTGTCTCCCTCTCCCTCTGCCCCTCCTTCCGCTCATGCTCTCTCTCTCTCTCTCAAATAAATAAAATCTTAAAAAAAAAAAAAAAAAAAAAGCCTGGTGGCGAGGCCTAGGTCCTCAGGGTAGAAGAAAGGGGGTCTCAAGAGCAAGAAACCAGAAAGCTGGTTGTCACCACTCCAGCCTGAAGTCAGAGATGGGTGAACAGCCACGGGCTTGATGCACAGCCCCAGGGCACGGGGCTCCAGCGGCTTTAATCCCTCCCGCCCGGGGCCAGGTCTGGGACACAAGACTGTGCCAAGGCCCCTGCTGGAGTGGGAACCTGGCGAGGCCACCTGTCGAGCCAGCCTGGACTGACTCATTCCAGAAAGAAGACAAATGTGTTCCTCAGTCCCGAGGGTTGCTGGTAGTGCTGACCTCTTGGCCCTGACCTTATCTGCCTACGCTCTGCTGAGGGACTGGCTGGGCCTGGACAAGTCATTTGGGAAGTGTCTGAGATCAGAAGAAAAATAACATAGCCAGGATCTGGGAGCTACGTTAATTTTTCCATGCTGTGTCCCGACACCAGTTTTTCCATATGGGAAATTGATGCCATGCCTTTGCCTCCTTCTTGCCCTCTGTGGCCCTGGCTGGGCCTCCTGACCTTGTTGGCTCATTTCATCCTTCAGGAGATGGTGTGCCCCCGTTCAGGCAAACCTGACCCCGAGATCTCCCACCGGTGTCGCTCTCCGGCGTCTGGTTCCTGTGCAACCCTGAGCTACAGCTCCAGGCCTGTGCACGTTCCTATCTGAGGACAGAAGGGGTCGTGATGGGCTCACAGTTCAGTCCTGGAGCTGCAGAGCGGAGGCCGTCAGTATGGAGGACCCAAATGAATGTCGCGCGGCGGCCTGGGGGACCCGCCGGGGCTCAGGGTTCCTGGGCTCGGAGCAGAGCCGGCTGGGGCGAGGCAGCAGTAAGAAGGGAGCCCTGTCCATTCACGTCCCTCCCCCCCAACCCCCTGCAAATAGCAAAGCTATGGAGAGCAGCCTTGGACCTGCACCCAGACATAAAAATCACCCACTAGGAGCACAGCCTCTTCCCAGGCTGGTTCCCTGGGAAGCCTCGCATTTCTTCACCAGGGGCTCAGGGCCCTGTCTGATTTTCTCTCCTCCTCCGTGGGCCACCACCTACCCGGCCCCAGTGCAGCTGGGAAGTGGCCTTTCCAACTCCTCCTCCCTGGCTCCCCCGTCATCTTCCAAACTTGGAGGACATAGGGCTTTCTATTTAAAGTCTCTATGTGGACACACTGGTGGTCACCAGAGGGAAAATGGGTGGGGGATGGGTGAAATAGGTGAAGGGGATCAAGAGTACGCTTCTCTCGATGAGCACCAAGCAATGTATGGAATTGCTGAATCACCGTGTCATGCACCTGAAACTACTGTAACAGTATGGTAACTATACTGGAATGAAAATTAAAACAATAGGTGCCGATCAGCCAAATCAGCAATAAAGGCCTTATTTGCTACAAAATTGTACAACTGAGATTGTCCATCACCCACCTCAGGGATATGAGTAGAAAAAAATAAAAATAAAATAAAATTATCTCTGTGGAAATGGACAGGAGGGAACAGAATCACGGGGAATATCCCCAAAGGCTTCGCAAGCCCTTTCGACCAGGAAGAAGAGAGAAGCCGGGCAGTGGTGGACTCACAGGACACAGCAGACAAGTGATGCCTCCAGTTCCAACTCATCTTGGGGGTGTCTCTGCTCCTCTGAACCAGACTGGACATTTCTTGTGATCGGGGACAACCTCCACACATCCTGATAGATCCACAGGGTCTAGGGGTGTCTGCCTCATAGCAGGTGCCCAATAAATGTTTCACTCCCTCATTCATCTGTTTCAGCAACATGTACTGAGTGTCCTAATGGGCCACGCATGGGGACTACAATGACCGACAGGACGGTGGAGCCCCTGTTTTCAAGGAGCACATGACTAGAGAGCACATTCATAGCTATGAATGCATAAAATTGCAAAAGAGCACCGAGAAGGCATTGTAGGCTCTGCTGGAGTGGAGAGTTAGCCAAGGCTTCCCAGGGAGCCTCGAAGGGTCCGGAGGTCAGGAGTCGACGCAGAGAAGGACAGGGCCGGCAGAGAAGGCGGACTGTGCCATTCCTCGGAAGCAGGAAGATACTACCTGGGTGGCCAGCCCTCTCTTTCTTGTCACCCCCTCTCCGATCCCTTCATTGTCACCTCTTGGTAGTGTGGCAGGGGCTGGGGGCAGGTGGGACAGATAGCAGCCCGCACGTGGTGGAACAGCTAGCAGGTGCTCGCGGCCATCGCCACGCCCACCGCCGCTTCTCCGGTGATGGGATTGGAAGGAGCGCGCCTCTGGAGCGTCTCTCGTCTCAGACTCCGTAGAACTGACTGCCCTCAGCCAGTCGTTCTCAGACTTCTGTGCGCCTCTGGACTCGCTGCGGAGCTGTTGGCCCAGCCAAGGGGACGATATGCCAGGAGACTCGAATTCAGGGGTTCTGGCTTGGGGTCCAGGAATTTGTAACTGTAACAACCTCCCCAGGTGTTTCTGATGGACATCAAGGACTGGGAACTTTGTGGAGGCCGAGCGTGTCCCCTCTCAGGCTCCGGGACCTGCCGTTCCGTTCGGGGTCTAGCACTCCTGCCACTCAGGGCTGGGTTAACTGGGACTCTGTTCCCTTAGGGAAGCAGACCTGCGGGAGGGACTTGCACGTATTTGCATCTTGTTAGCCTTGGGGAAGGGATGGAGCCAATTTGGTGAGATGGAAGAGGGGTCAATGCAAATGATCTCCATCAACTGTGACCTGGACGCCAGAACCTCAGCTTTCCGTGCTCCAGCCATGGTGGAGGCGGTGGCTGAGTGTTAGAAGGGGCTGGAGAAGCAGAGGCCCCTGACCAGATTTCTTTATCACGTTGATAAGACCCGCCTTCTGGCCGCCCTCCTTGCCCTCAGCAGCCGTGACAGCCCCTCCCCCGCAGCAGGCTGCTTCCTAAAACACAGCTGTCTCCCATGTCCCCTCCACTGCTCAGCGTTGCCTAGGTCACAGGTCTGCTTGCAGAGCCTTTCATGGTCTGCTCCTTCTCCCTGATCTTACGGAGGATGGCTCCGCTCTGCAGGTCAACCGCTATCAACTAGGTAGGAAGAGGCTGAGCACAAAGGGGGCAAGGGGACTGGGAGGGGGACCAACAAGCTGAGGGTGATGGCACCAGCCATTGAGACCCACAGTCACTAGGGAAATAAACAAAATGATGCCGTGGGGGCAGGGACAGTCAATAAATGGAACCATTGCCTCCACACCTGCTCTGTGTGAGCCAATCCCGGCCCTCGAGAGCCAGCCAGGCCTCCCCATGCTTCTCAAGAGAGTGGCGAGGGGCCACACCCACATCCTCGGAAGTGACCTGGAGAGGACACCTAGTGACCGTCCCTGTCTAGAAAAGTGAGTGAGCTTCTCTGAACAGCAGAGCCTTCCTTAATTGGTATCCGGTAAAGGTGTGGCAGGAGAAATAGCAAAGTGAGGGGTGCAGGGCTGGGAGACAGCCACCCTACCTATGCCAGCCTCCCTGGCCGTGTGACTGGGTTCCAGCCAATGCCATGAGGAGCAGCACTGTTTTGGGGCCTGGCCCATAAAGTTCTCTGGTGCCGAGGCCTGTGTGAGTCTCCCCTGGCCCCCGGGGAGGCAGGGGCTGGAGGTGGTGGGGCTGGAGGATAGAAGAAACCTGGATGCCAGCCACTGTTCAGAGGAGGACTGTCTGCTAGTCCAGAAGACCAATTTTGGACTTTATGTGAACAAGAAATATATTTCCATCACATTGGAGCCATATATATTTTTAGGTTTATTTGTGATAGCGGTTAGTATTATCTTACCCAACACAGGGAGTGAGAGTAGGACTTCCAGGGGCCCAAGCCTTTTTACTTAAGGGTAAAAAGAGGATGCAGCAAGGTGTAGGTTCCAGGGGGAAGTCCCTTCTGGTCCAGGCGTCCTGGAAGAAGGGGAGGAGCAGGAATGTTAGGGTGGGAGCCAAGTAGAGGTATAGGCCGGCCCAGAGCAGGGGAAGGGCTGGGGAAGAAGGGAGAGAGAGAGAGGGAACACACCTGGGGGAACACACCTGGGGAGGCTGAGATACAGGTCCTGGGAGGGACAGGGCAGCCCTTCCACAGGCTTCTCGGAACTCCCTTTTCCTCTGCAACCTATCTATTTGTCCCCCTTGTTTGGCTCCTGCGTTCCCTCCCTCGGTTGTTTTTGTTTTGTTTTGTTTTGTTTTGTTTTAGAGCTGAAAAGTCTCACATTTATTACTGAACCAACCTACTGGTGCAGAGGCATAGTAACAGAGAAAAATCATTTCCCTGATAAATATGTCTATTGGCCAGGTAGGAAGAACTCGCCTCTTCTGTGGAGGGCCAGAAGAGACCTTCAAGAAATGCCAGCCCCTAGAAAGCAATAACATAAATGGATTCAAATGTTAGCTCGTTCAAATATTTGTACCAACAAATGTTAAGCCAATCAATCACCCTCGGGGTTGCTCCTCAGGGGAGAAGCAGAAGGGGGAGGACACCGATTTGTGATTTAAGGCCAGGAGGTTTAGCTGAGAGTTTAGAGCATTTCAAGGAGAGAAAACTTTTCTTTAAAAGCCTAGTGCTGATCTGAAAGGAAATTGAGCCAAGGGAACTACAAAGTCATTTCTGACCTTGGGAAAATAGATGGCAAACCCCAGCCAGCCCCCGGGCCTAGAGGGAACACTGAGCTGATTATTGCCTGCAAGGTTCTGCTCCCTCCACTAAGATAGTATTTAAAGGTTCAGTGTTTACCAAGCTGTGGCCTCCAAGGGAGCCTGGAAGTTTTCTAGAAGGGACTTGGCCTTCATGGTATGTTCCGTGAATGCCCCCCTCTGCTTGGCTTGAGCCCCTTCTCAGCCCCAGACTGCCACGGGCATATAGCCCAGCGAAGCCTCGGCTTCCTCGGGGCCTTTCCTGACGGAGAACTCCCCAGGGTTTAGGCCTGGGGCTCCCTCAAAAACAAGCAAATGGGGCGCCTGGGTGGCTCAGTTGGTTAAGCGACTGCCTTCGGCTCAGGTCATGATCCTGGAGTCCCGGGATCGAGTCCCGCATTGGGCTCCCTGCTCGGCAGGGAGTCTGCTTCTCCCTCTGACCCTCCCCCCCTCATGCTCTCTCTCTCTCATTCTCTCTCTCAAATAAATAAATAAAATCTTTAAAAAAATAAAAAAAAAAAAAAAAAAAAAAAAAAAAAAAAAAAACAAGCAAATGGCATGTTCTCTTCACGAATGGGCTCTGACCTTAGGAGAAATAGCTAAGGCAGGAGGACAGAGAAGAATCGAGAACAATTTCCTGGAAGGGAATTCTTGTAATACAATGGCAGATCTCGAAGTAGCTGAGAACTACCAGCAGCATAATCCAGGGGAAGAAGCATGAACTCCGGAGTCCGAGTTCTGAAAATGTCTTTATTTCACCCCCGATTAGGAATAATAACATTTCTATTTCTGCAATTGCAGGTTAAGAGGTTTTTTTTTTCCCTCAACATGACTCCACTACCTCTGGCCTCCATCATGGCTGTTGGGAAGTCTGAGGTTGTCTACATGTCATGCCTTTGCTGGTGATTTCGCTTTCTTCTTTTACTGATGACAAGATCCTCTCCTTGCCTTTCTTATTCTCCACATTCCTCGAAATGTGTCTAGTGTGAGTTTCTGTGTGTTCATTCTGCATGGTACATGTTGTAGTCCTCTCTATAGACTCATGTCGTTCCCAAGTTCTGGAAAATTCTCTTCAAATGCTATCTCTCCTCCATTCACTCTCCTTTCTCCTGGGATTCTGGTTAAATGTTTATTCAGTTTTTTCATTCCATCCTCCATTCTTGCTTAATGCTTTTCATATGTTCTCTCTCTCTGTCCTGTATTTATACTTTGTTTATTCTCTCCTCAGCTTTGTCTCATCTCCTGTTTAAGCTCTTTATGGTGTTTCACCAAGGGGCACCCGGCTGGCTCAGTCAGTAGAGTGTGCTACTCTTTATCTCGGGGTTGTAGGTTTAAGTCCCGCGTTAGGTGTAGATATTACTTAAAAAGAAAATATTTCCTAAAAAAAAATATGGTGTTTCACCTATAAAATGTCTTTTTGGTTCTTTTCTCAAACATGCCTGGTCATTTCTGGTGGTATGTAGCTCCCTGTTCATATTTGTCATTCCTTTTTCAAATATCTTTAAACATTTTTTATACCATGACTTTCTATTCTGTATCTGATTGTTTCAATACCTGAAGCCCTTGTGGGGAGGCAGGGGTCTACATTTACTGTGGTGGTTCATTGCTCCTGTGTTTGGTGATCTTTGATTGTGATCTCCTAGTTGGTTGATTTAATTTCGGAAAAACCCGGAGAACTAACATGAAGATGCTTTCCTCAGTGAGAATTTGCATTTGTTTCTGCTGGAAGCAAGGAGCACTCCTGACCAGGGACTGTTTTAACCCCATGGGTCGTTGGCTTAACCTCAGTGTCTTGGGTTCAACTCCCCACTTTGCTGATGGCCCAAGGCTTGGTCTACTACGGGCAGCCCCGATAGGAGCATTTGTCGTCTGGGCCACCTTCACCTTTAACTTATGCTCACCATTCCCAGTACTGGTTTTAGTTCATGGTTTTTAAGGCCTTTTTCCGTCCTTATAGAATGATTTACTATGAGCCCGGCATTGAAATAACAATTATGTTTTGTGCAGGATTAGTTGTTTAGTAGCAGAAGCCTTCAGAATTTCTAGCCCATCAAACTCCTGAAATGTCAAGTCAAGATCTAAATTTTTATCCTTTTTCTGACATGTTCTAGCTGCAAATCTTTGGTGGGGGCGGGTGCGTGGTGGGGGGGTGAGGGGGGGGGGACTTAGCATTTTGTGTCTCTGTCGGACTCTGTGGAATGGCATGTAAGAAGACCCACCTGTGGTTCTCATCCGCTTCCCGCTGCCGCGTGCTGCACTTTGCATTCACATGAATGACACACCAAACTTTTATCATACCTAAATCAGTGTTGCAGGTAAGCAAAGGACTACGATAATCTGTATTTGTTACCACTATTAATGTATGTGAGATGTAGTTGCTGCAGACACAGGTAAAATATTGCTCATGTTATGTGAAATTTTCCTACCTTTACTGATATTTTCCCCCACTCAAAATGGCATTTTAAAACACAAATCAGCAAAAGACTTGTTATGGGATAACATCAACTCTGAATTCTAACAGTATAAAAAACATAGATGATTTGAAAACTTTGGAATTCTAAGCAGGCCTTTAGGTTGCCAGGAGCTCATTCAAGCTGCTTTAGGGCACATAGGGGTTCGTGATTGTTCTGAAACCAGAAGGCCATTGGGATTCAGCCACGTTCTCTCTGTTACTGTTCTGTCTCTTTGTCTCTGTCTCTTTGTCTCTGTCTGTCTCTTCACTATCATCATCATCTCTCTCTCTCTCTAGACCCCCTTATAGTCGCTGTTCACTGCCAGTTTCTGTTCCCTTGTAACCTCATTTTGCACATGATCTTCATGGCCGTTCCCTTCTTTGTATATTTCTTTGTATATCCTAATTTTTCCACCTTAACTTCCACTGTTAACGACCTCCTTTTCCCAATAGTTCCTGGCTTGGATTCCTGAAAACAACCATATATGAGTATCTCCGTTCACCTTGTTAGCCCGGGCTGGCCCGCCTGTGCATTGGCTGCCATTGGGTCACCTTTGCCTCCGGGCAACTGTATCCAGGGAGACAGAACCACAAGCTTACAGGCTGTAGGCAGGGCAATTTTCCTTAGAAGAAGTCTGTGTGCCTGGCAGGCTTTTACTTAAGATAGACTTTACAACCGTAGGGGAAATGACAGAGCAAAGCGTTTGTTACAAAGGGTTTGTGTCAAGACCTGGTGACTGAGAACTGCTGGTCATTGACACAGGCCAGGAGCTCAGCAGCTGTTAGATAAGCTCAACAGCTGTTAGCCAGGGGCTCCCTAAATGTTAGTTTTGTTCCTGCAGAAACTCCCCAACCTCGACCCATGAGGACAAGTGACTTCCTGAGGTTCCCTTCCAGCTTAGGGTTTTCATGGCATGAACACACACATCTAAAAGTACTCCTGGTAGTTGGGAACCTTTGATGTCTACCTGTTTCAGCCTTAAACTTCTGTATGTGAGCACTAAGAAGAGGCCTTGACTTCTCTAAGTGACACAGAGCCATGGAGCTGAGTTGGCAGGACTAAGGTGGCCTAATGGCTACCAGCATGGACTCCGGAGCCAGACCACTTGGGTATGAACCCTGGATCCATCGTGCAATCCATTGTTAACTCCATGACCTTGGCCAAGTGTCTACCTTTTTGTGTCTCATATGTGAACTAGAGGTGATAATCATCCTTACACAGTTGTGGTGATTAAATGAGTCGATACACACAAAATCTTCAATCCATGCCACCATCACAAAGGCCCAATAGACATAAGTTATGTACTGTTAAAACTTCCAGAGGCCATCCTCCTGATTGTATGCCTCTCCATGACCCTACTTTTAATTCACATCAGAGCGCAATGAGTCTCCTCTTAGAATCTTCTGGAGGAGATGCCACAAACACTGCAGAAAATCTCATGGCCCTTAAGAAGTAGACATTTTCCCTGGTTCTAACCTCATTCTGCTACAACACGATATCATGTCGTTGTTGTGTTTCCTTGTCCTCAAAAAAAAAGGAAGGGCATAGACCCCTGGTCCCTTGCCCATGTTCCAAATGGATCCACAGCTAGAGACCAGCTCCTTCTCTTCGAACAGTGGGAGGAGGACCAAAATGTTTTAGAGGCAGATGGTAACAGCTGAAAAGAAGCAAGGGAGGCCTGATACATCCAAACCTGCCCCAGTTTGGATGAGAGGCCGTGGCCTCTCCTCCTTCCCCTTAGGACTTTGCCTCTAAAGAACTTCTAGCTTAAAATGAATGAAGAAATCTGTCCCTGGATAAAATCAACAATCCTTAACAGGACAGAAAAATGCAAATATTTGGTATTTTCCCATTACACGTCAGGAATCCTTAAAAAGAAATATGTTTGGGTGTGTTTTTATTAAAAGAAATCCTTCAAAATATTTCAGTTCCCCTATTTTTAGAAGATGCTGACATTCTCCAAGCGTTTGAACCGGGTTTGTGGAAGTCACTGGGTTTCCCCTACACATATTATCACGTCTGCGTACACAAAGGCAGAGGATCACACAGCTGCACACATTGTTCTGTACGTGTTCAAACACCAGACACCTGCAATGTGGTGCTCACATATGCTTGTCTACATACATACACACACACACGTCTACCTGTAGACATTCGGGTTCGTGATAGATGATTCCACTACACACTAACATACACACAAACAAGTAGAAGCTAGTAAATAGAGCCATTTCTGCAGTGACATTGGCATATCCTAGCATGGAGTACGTGTCCACAGTGCGTCTGTAGTGTGGCTAATTCACCAACAGGTTTTGGGGTAGAAAAGAAAATTATGTACTTTTAGGGAGGATCAGAAATCTAGCAGAATTTCTCAAACCTGCTAGGTTGCCCCATCTCCTCCCTGTCTTATACTTGGCCCTCAAGTGACATGACTGAGCTCTGAATGGAATTGGGGCTGGAGGGTTATTCTAATTCAGAACAGTGGATCCTTGAACATTGGCCCTTGAAAGAGTCCCATGGTGCCTAAGCAATGTCCACTATGGAAGGAGGAATAAATAGCTCCACCACTGGAAACAAGTGTCCAGAAAAGAGCAAGTTTCTCCTGTCCTAGAGCCAAGGAGCAACCAGGTGCCGATTGCATCTCTGGGGAAGGGGGAGGGCAGTGTTGGCCCAGAGGAGAGAGAGGGGAGGGCAGGATGGGAGGAAAATCTGAG
Source organism: Halichoerus grypus (assembly GCF_964656455.1). Classification (NCBI taxonomy): domain Eukaryota; kingdom Metazoa; phylum Chordata; class Mammalia; order Carnivora; family Phocidae; genus Halichoerus; species Halichoerus grypus. The sequence continues at coordinate 129,253,430 of NC_135718.1, forward strand.
TCTATAAGTTTGCTTTTTGCACAAACCAGACTCACAAGTTTGCTTTCTTTCAGCTGGAACTCAAATCACAGCCGCCCTATTTACTGACCTACCGGCTACATTCCTTAGAACTGGTTTTGTTCCCGTTCAAAAGGAAACCAGGCAGAGCTGGGAAAATATTTCCTCAGCCAGCTCCTCAGCACCGCTGTCTGAGGGAGACCATCTGGCCGAGGTGCCCTTCAAGTAAATGCAGCATTGTCCCCTCCCCACAGCAAGGAGGGAGTGCGGATAGGGCAGGGAAAATGGCAGGGAGATGCTGTAGTCATTCTAACTGCTCTCCTCCAGGGCCCTGAGGTCCAGGGGTGCACTCCAGCTCTCTGGGGAGTAGGGGTGAGGGTGCTGATCCCCACTGCCTCTTTGGAGCTGCCAAAACTGAAGTCACCGAACACAGAGTTAGGAAGAGATGCTCAGCAGTGCTCCGATTTATAATATTTCTGCCATATAGAATCAACAGATGTCTATAACCTCAAGAGCACAGATAATAACAAAACACAGTAAAATAATTAGCGTGTGATGAGTTTTCAGTATTTTTTATCTCTGTTAATAACTTTCAGGGTTTATTATCTTTGTTTTTTAATGTGATGTCGTCACATTAAACTTATGTAACTTAATTCCAAATGATGTATGCCTTTCACAACCAGCTCACAAGGTTCTGGAAAATTGGATAGTTCATTCTTGTGAGCCAGTGTGGGCTGGCTCCAGAGCATGCTGCAGGAGTTCCTTTTTTACTTAGAGTCCGAGGATAAATGCATTGGTGTGAGGACTGCTCCCATTAGAAGCCATGGCCACATCACCAAGGGAGGTTAAGAATGGGCTCCATTTCCTTAAGGAGATTCTGTCTTCAGAAGGTGGAATAGACACCAGCTTGCAAGAGAAAAGAGGTTGAAAGACACTTTTTTGGCGGGGGGAGTCTACCTATCACGTGTACTTGGCCAGATCAGCTCAACACACAGGTCAGGAGTTTCTACTTTCCACAGCCAGCTCCAAATCCTATGTACTTCAGCTGACCCAGTCAAGATTATGTGACAACTTCTGGTTTTATTCCCTTGAGACCCTTGTGCTCTAAGGATAGTTCTCTGGCTGGAGTTCCCTGACATTATCTGGGTCTTGGCCCTTTGCCATTTTAGCTGTAGGGTCCTGGAGGGTCTATGGCTGTTGTGTCTCCCCATTATTTCCTGGACCCCACCTAAAGGAGTTGGGATACCACTTGTCTCCCAATGCTCTCCTGTGGGAAACATTTGTACATGAGAGGGAGAACATTTTACCCAGCTGGGGTTGAGGGGGGCCTATGCATCTACCCAGCTCTGACTTTCTGAAAAATGACTGAGCTTTATCCAGAAATGGCAGTGTGCAGAAAAACAGAGTATAGGGACTGAAACTTGAGGGAAAAATCCTTTTAGTGGCATTTCAGGACCCAGAACTGAGCTAGATTCACAGCTCCTGCATTTTGTTGAAGGATAAACAGAGCACACCAGGGATAGGAGCATCAGACAACAGACAGGGGGAAGCCTCTGAAGGGTGTAAAGGGTAGAGGGGTGGACGTGAGCGGTGTTAACAGATTTGTGTCTTCCATTTTAGGGTTGTCTGTGATGGCTGCTTATAGACGCAATCAGCCCCACGGTTCTTCATGCTCATCGGGACCTTTGTGATGTTGGCCCTGTGATTTAGTGCCCCTCATCCTCCTCTTGTCTTCACCTCCCTCCTGCCCCAGGTAGGTATTATGGCCCTTTGGTGTACTCACCCCTTGTGCACGTCCTTGTCTTCCTCCAGCATATTTGCCCAGCAAAAACCAAACCTTGGTAGACCCAGCGCTCTGTTCTGTACCATTCCCAAGCAAGCAGACATGGTCAGAAGAAAGCCACCACTGCATGGCCTGGTCCTCTCCTAAACGCAAGATGACTCCTCTCTAAAGGAGGCTCAGGACTGCCGGGAAATCCAGCTACATTTCCCTAGTCGTTTCACCCCCCAACCCCCAGCTACAGGATGAACAGCTTTTGTTCTATTGAGACAGGTCCCTCCCCTGAAGCATTGGGTTGATCCCTTCTCTTCCTGTCCGCTCAAGACCTTCACTACTCTGGTCAGCCCCTCTTTCCCCTGACACATCAATTCTTCCCTGTCTAGTGGATCAAAACTCTAAATTTTGTATAATATTAAAGCTTCTCTCTCTCAGTTCTTATCTGCTTCAGGCCAGAAGCTGCAGGGGCAAGAGGAATGGTGATCGCTTGTCCTCTGTTTCCCCACCTTGTTCATCTCCTCGTCTTCCCTTCCCTCACTAGGCTGCCCCTTGCCCCCCCACCCCCCAGGCTGTTGCTCAGAGAGGAGAAAGATGGAAGAGATGGAAAGGTCTTACTTGATTGTTGTAGCATAGTGCTGGTATTTTCTGGCCTTGGTGGATATTTAAAGCTGCCATTCTTCTCTTGTATCTTACACGTGTTTCTTCGTGATGCTCCTGTTGGGTTCCTCTGATGGTAGCTTCCTGACACAGACCATGGCTTTCCTCCAGCTGCCATTCACCCTTCCTTCCTTAGCTCATGGGTATCCTGGGGTCCACACCACACAGATTCTTGGTGGGGCCCTGAAGTTCCTCTGAGCAGTCTTCTTGGGCAGGGTCCCTTCATAGAGAGGCCCAAGCCACCATCCTTACTCCAGGATCCTATCAAGATATTGGTCCTACCATCATGAGAGAACAGAAACTTCCCAACGTGGCTCTCTCTGCTCCACTATGCCAAGGCACTAGCTGCCCACAGTCTCGTGCCTTTAATACCTTTATAGGCATGGGTCCTGCACCAGTCTATCATCCTGTTATATTCTCCATATGGTCCCTTAATGTCCTCATCACTTGGTTTGAGGGGCAAGCTTCTCTTCCCCTCCTCTGCAACACTCCTACAGCTTTCTCCAAAAACTCAAATCCTCTTTTTTTTTTCTCTCTCTCTCTCTGTCTCTGACTCCTCCTCCCCCAACTTCAGTCTCAACCCTTCAATACCCTCAAGGTGATTGATGTGCTTAGGGTTGCAAAATGGGTTTTTATATATCTCCTTTGCAAGTCCTGCATAGCGGATTAGCACTTCACTCTGGGATGTGAGGTCACTTTGCACCTATTGTTTTGTGCTAAGCTTTTGGGCTCCCAGTCAAAACTGAGGGAGAAAGAGTTGTGTTTTAGCATCTTGTTACCCATATCCAGCTCTAAATCTCCATGGAGTAGCATGGAAAGGTGTGGTTGAGCAAGAAAAGATGACACAAGTTGAGTAGCGTAACTGTAGAGTCACTGAGTCTGTTTGGGCTGCTGAAACAGAATCCCATAGACTGGGTGCCTTGGGAACAAGACATTGGTTTCTCACGACTTTGTAGGGTGGGAAGTCTAAGATCATGGCGCTGGCAGATCTGGTGTCTGATGAAAGCCCGCTTCCTGGCTCATAGATGGCTGTCGTCCTGCTGTGCCCTTACATGACAGAAGTGGGAGGGAGCTCTCTCGAGTCTCTTTTATAAGGGCACTGATCCCATTTGTGAGGGCTCTGCTCTCATGACCTAATCACTTCCCAGAGGCCCCACCTCCTAATTCCACCCCATTGGAGGTTAGGATTTCAACCTAGGAATGGCGGGTGGGGCACACATTCAGTCTATAGTAGTCATTTTCATGGCGGAGCACCAGCGCAAAGGGCTATGAACACCCTCCAATTTTTCGTTTCTCCCAAGACCTGGCCATTCATCTCTTCCTGGGCTCTTGTGTACATGTGACTCCACTGAGGTAATGTGAATGACCCTCTTTCCCCTGTCTCCAGAAATACGCAGGAGCAGGGTAGAAAACTTTCAGGGGATGGTGAAACCAGAGCAGCCTGGTCTCCCCAGTCTCTCCTCGCAGGAGGCATGCCTCAGATGCATGTTCACTTTCTGAGTTGAAGGAGATATAAAGCTCTTTCTTTAGTTTTTCCTTTGGGCTCTAGTTTCTCCCCACAGTCCAGAAAAATGTGGTTTATTCCTTAGATCCTTTTCTACTTTTGATATTTTCTTCTTTTTCTCCTTCTTTTTGGTGGCATTGCCCCTGATTCTACTCCATGTTCTTTAGCAATTTTTGTCATTTTTTATTCTCCTTCTTGGTGGGGAAGTATTCTGATGTATATAAACTGCTTGCTCATGTCTAGCTTTTTTGTTCTTGTTTGTTCACTAAGTCTCTATTTTTATATACCTTTCCCCTCTGGTTTTTTTTTCCTTTGAAGATCTTAGCTTTTATTTTCCATTAATTATTCACATTGATTACATTATATACATAATTTTACTTTGTTTCCTTGTAAAATATTTAATTATTTTTATTTTAAAAGATTCTTAAATACCTAGTTTTAAAAATAATTATTCTTAAGGGTTTTTGTTTTTCTATTTTGTTTTGCCATTTATCCCAAGAATCTCCTTAACAGCAAAAGTATCTCATTTGGAATCATGTGTTGCATTTAGCTGCTGTGTCTCTTTAATCTCTTCCATCTGGACTGGTTTCTCAGTTTTTCCTTAACTTTCATGACCTTGACACTTCTGAGGATTATAGGCCAGTTATTTTGTAGATGTCTCTCATTGTGGGTTTATTTGATTCCTCCTGATCTGATTTGGGTTACGAGTCTTTGGCAGAAATATTACAAGAGTGGTCTACGTCTCATTGCACCCTATCAAGTGAAGCTCAATTTCCATTTGTCCCATTGTGAGGGGGCTTCTCCAATCACTTCAGTTGAGGTCGGCTAGGATTCTCCGCTATGGTGTTTTTCTTTTCCTTTTGTAACTAACAAGTATTTTATGTAACTAAGAAATACTTTGAAACTATTTAGATATATCATTCCTCATCAGACATTCAGTTTATTCATTTCTTTATATTAGTTTAGACCAGGAGTCAATGAACTCTGTTTAAAGGCACCAGATAATAAATATTTTAGACTTTGCAGGAACAAGAGGCAAAATTGAGGGTATTATGTAGGTACCTTTTTAAAAAAATTAATCAATAAACTGTTTCTGAGAGAGAGAGAGAGAGAGCATGGGCAGGGGGAGGGGCAGAGGGAGAGAAAGACAATCTCAAGCAGGGTCCATGCTCAGTGCAGAGCCTGACATGGGGCTCGATCTCAGGACCCAGAGATCATGACCTAAGCTGAAATCAAGAGTCGGACACTTAACTGACGGAGCCACCCAGGCACCCCTTATGTGGGTACTGTTATAAGAAGAGGGGAAAATAATTTCCACAGATTTTCGCTGATGAAATTAAAAATGTAATTATTGAGTATATATATATATTTTTTTTGTAATGCAAGTCTCCTAATGAGAATAGACTTCTGTATTTGGTTGGGGGGAGATTAGACTTAACTGGGGCTCAAAGTTAGCATTCCCTATTATCACACTGATTGCAGGGGTTCCCCTGTAAAAACCACTCTTGTGGGCCATACAAAAACAGACAGCGGACGGGATTTGGTCCACAGGACATAGCTTGCTGACTCATGGATTTGCCTTTTACTCAACGGGTTATGATCTGTTACTAACATGTATCTGGATGTTCAGATTATCTCTGACTCGACTGTACACGCCCCTTTAAGCTGGCTTCTGTGCCCCTTCGCCTCCATCATTCTTTGAGGCCTTCCTTGCCTTTGGCACAAGATGTTTCAAGCTCATCTCGTACTTTCTCAGCTCCAAACTTGAGAGCAGGAATTTATTCCAAGAGTTGTAGTGTCTTTAAGTGGTGAGTGATAATCAGAAGCTGGGATCTGGGAGCCACATGTGCTTGGAGCTACTGGGGTTTTGTTCTTCCCAGGCCCTCTCAGTGGGGCTTACTCAGTGGACAGAGCTAGAACATGTGCATGTGTTTATGATGCCCTTGATTCAAATCTAATACTGCAGGTCAGTTTCCACTTTTCTCCCTTCCCATATTTGCAACTCCTTTTTCCAGGGGAGAGAACCCTGGCCCTCACTATAATTAAAAGATTATCTCATTCGGTCAATTACCCCTGTAGCCAATTTCCCATCCCTGTTGCCAATCCTGCCCCTTACTGACACCCTCTTCATCCTGCTCAGGCTCTGATGTCCTTCTCTGGGCCACCCTTGTGTGTGGACATCTGGTCACCATGCATGGGCTCTGAGTCTCCATGCAAGCTGCTCTTTTATGTGGAAACTCTACTTGCCCTGTTTGGCCTGACACCTCATAAAAGACGCCACCCTCCTACTCATGAATGCATTCTTCATGCCCCCTCCCCTGGACTCCAACACCTCTTTTGGGCTGTCCCTGCATGAATACCCTGCTTACCTTGTTTGGGTGCTGACTCCCCACACCAGTGTTCCTCCTACCCATGTGGACACCTTCCCGCTCTGCTCAGACTCCAACACCCATGCCAGTCCTCCCCTGCTACGTGGATGCCCTCCTTACCCTGTTTGGTCTCAGACACCCAGTGTTGGGCCTTCAGCTAGCACAGATGAATGCCTTCCTCACTCGGTTCAGGCTCTAACACCCCATGCTAGGGCACCCCTCTCCATGGATGCCTACCTTGCTCTACTTTACCTAACAGCTTCAGGACTGAATTGTGCAGGAAGGGGAAGGAGTAAGGTTGCTTTCAAAACTCTTTAGAAAGTTACTCAGATTTTTTTTTTAAGATACAGTAAAAGCTAATGCTCATGGTGCTTACTAAGTGCTAGGCATTGTTCTAAACATTGTGCACAGGACCCAGGTAATCCTCAGAGTTTCTTTCTTTTTTTTTTTTTTTATTTAAAGATTTTTATTTATTTATTTGAGAGAGAGAGAATGAGAGAGAGAGAACACATGAGAGGGGATAGGGTCAGAGGACGAAGCAGACTCCCTGCCGAGCAGGGAGCCCGATGCGGGACTCGATCCAGGGACTCCAGGATCATGACCTGAGCCGAAGGCAGTCGCCCAACCAACTGAGCCACCCAGGCGCCCCTTCCTCAGAGTTTCTATAGGAGGTTGTATAATTATAATCTCTAGTTCACGGATAAGGAAATTGAGGCACAGAAAGGTTTAGTAACTTGTCTGAGGTCACACAGCTCATAAGTGATGGAACCAGGACTTGGGCAGATCAGTTTCTAGAGTCCATGCCGTTAACCACGTGCTGTACCATATGCATACTGCAAACAAAACTCAGCAGATACAGCTAAGCTTCACAGGGAGGAAAATCATTGCTAAAATAAATATTTTGGGGCGCCTGGGTGGCTCAGTTGGTTAAGCGACTGCCTTCGGCTCAGGTCATGATCCTGGAGTCCCGGGATCGAGTCCCACATCAGGCTCCCTGCTCAGCAGGGAGTCTGCTTCTCCCTCTGACCCTCCTCCCTCTCATGCTCTTTGTCTCTCATTCTCTCTCTCACAAATAAATAAAATCTTAAAAATAAAAATAAAAATAATTAAAATAAATATTTTGTCTTTTTATGCAATTGTGCAAGTTTCTTTAGAATATGTACATAGCAGTGGACTAAGCTATGAGCTATGTGCACCTTCAACTCTGCCAAATTATTTTTCCAAAATGGTTTTACCAGTTTACATTCCAACTAAGAGAATACAAGTGCATATTTTTTCATTTCCTTGGCAGTGTCCAGTGTGGTCAGACTTTAAAATTTTTCCAGTCTGATGGGTGTGAGTATCCTTATTAATTTTCTAATTGGCATTCCTTGATTACTAGTGAAGTTGAGAATATTTTCACAAGCATATAGAATTTGGGGTTTTCTCTTTGGTGAATTATCTGTTCATATTATTTGTCTATTGGGTTTATAATTTTCTTACTGATCCTAGGGCATTTAAAAAATATATAATATGGGTACAAATCTTTTGTTCGGTTATATATGTTGTAAATAATTTCTCCTATTGTGTGGCTTGTGTTTCATTTAATAGGTGGTATTTTTGTTATACAGAAGATTATAATTTTCAGACACTCAAATTAATTACTCCTTTATGGTTTACATTTTCCATTGTTTCCAAAATCTTCTCTACACAAAAGGCATAAAGATATATATCTATATTTTCTTTTCAAAGTTTTACAGTTTTGCTCTTGAAACATCTAGGTATCTACTCCACCTGAAATTTATTTTTGTGACCATTTATGAAGTGAATATCTAATTTTATTTTTTTCCATATGGATACCCAGTTGTCTCTGCATCATCTATTTAGAAGTCCATCTTGTCCCTGTTGATTTAGAATGTTCTCTCTGTTGTTTGTCAAGCTCCCACATGTGTGGGTCTGTTTCTGTGTTCTCTAATCTGTTCCACTGGACTATTTCTCCTGATAACTGTCTTAATTATGGTAATTTTTTTTTTTAAACAAATCCTCATATCTGTTAGGGCAAGACTCTCCTCCTTCTGTTACGGCTGAACTTGGCTCTTTGCCTTTCCATATTAATTTTATAATTGGCTTGTCAAGTTTTTTGTTTGTTAGCTTCTTGCAACTTCATTGAGGTGTAGTTAATGTACAAACACTACACAGCTTTAACATGCACAGTTTGGTGAGTTTAAAAATATGTATATACCCATAAAGTCCTCAGCACAATCGAGCAATTTTCTTGTAGCAGACAGACTCTGAGATGGCCCTTGATTGTCCCTGCCCCCTGCTAGCCATGCCCTCACGTACCCCTGCTATGTTTGTGTCCCCCACCAAATTCACATTTTGAAATCCTGATGTCCAAAGCAGTGATGTTAGGAGGTGGGGCCTTGAAGGTGTGATTAGGCGATGAGGACTTCACCATTCCACTGAAAAAGTTCTTGTCAGGGGCCCCGGTGTCTTCCACGCTGTCGGACCCCACAGCCATTCCTCATCTTATGTAGCTCCTCAGATAGACATAACTGATCATGCCCTCCTTCTGGAAACCTTCCTTTCCTTTGGCCTCTGGGAAGTCATTCTCATCACTTTCTTCCTACCTCTCTGGAAGCTCCTTCTCCATTACTTTTCCTAGTTCCTCCTCCTCTTTCTGACCTCTTTTCTTTTTTTTTAAAGATTTTATTTATTTCTTTGACAGAGAGAGACACAGCGAGAGAGGGAACACAAGCAGGGGGAGTGGGAGAGGGAGAAGCAGGCCTCCCGCTGAGCAGGAAGCCCGATGCGGGGCTCGATCCCAGGACCCTGGGATCATGACCTGAGCCGAAGGCAGACGCTTAACGACTGAGCGACCCAGGCGCCCCTCTGACCTCTTTTCTATCTGTACTTACTCCCTTAGATGATATACCAAGTCCATGGCTCTAAATATCATTTCTATGTTGATAACTTCCAAATCGACCTCCCCATCTCCAACCCCTGTCTTGCATCCATCCGACTCCTCTTTTCAACTACCTACTTATCATACATCTCCACTGGCTAGTCAATGGGTATTATAAACTTAAGTCTCAAACTAAACTTGGTCTTCCTTCTCAAATCTGGGTTCCCTGTAGTGTTCTCCTTCTCCATAAATGGCATCGCCACCCTGCCTGCCAATCATTCAGGTCAAAAATTTTGGTGTTTGTCTTTCCTTCTGTTACATTTCACATGCAGCCCAACAGCAAATCCTGTCAGCTGTACCTTCAATTCTAACCATTTATCATAGTCTCTACCAGTACACTCCTGTCTGAGCCACCACTGAATTCTCCAACAGCTTCTTAGCTCACACAGAATGGACTCAAAATCTTTGCCATGGCTCATGAGGCCATCCATGATCATTCACTCCTGCTGATTCTTTGGCCTCATCTCCTACCCCCCTACCCCCTCTTTGATCCTACCACCCTGGCCCCTTTGCACACTCCCTCTTCATTCATTTGCACCGGCTGTTTCTTCTTTCTGGAGCACCCTTCCCCCAGCTAGCCCCATGATTTCCTCCCTCTCTTCATTCGAGTCACCTTATAAATGTCAACTTATAAAAGAGATTCTATCACCTTTCTTGTTCTATTCATTGTTCTATTTAAACATTTATAACCACTTACCATGTTATTGATTCATTACTTCAACCACATCCACCTTCCACCCCCACTAGAATGTGCCATGGCAGCATGACTGAGAACTACTGCCATGGGTTATATAATAACATTATTTTTTAAAGAAAAAAAGGTAGCAGAAGAGAGTGACCCATAGAATCCAATGCATTAGAGATGTCCAAATTAGTAAGTACTGAAAAATGTCTATTGGAGCGGGCAATTGAGAGGCCTAACAACCTGGAGAGCAGCTTTTCAGGTTGTTGGGTGGAGATGCCAGATTGCGGTGGGTTGAGTATATCCTCTCCTTCACAGTCTCCTGGTTCTTCCCTCAAAAAACTCTTTGTCACCCTTCCCACCTTTCAGTCTTTATAATCACACAGTCATACCTATATGCTAACCATTCCCCATGGAGCATTGTCAGGCCTTGCTCTCCAGCAGGGCACAGTCTGATGGAGGAGGGCTCAGCTCAAGGAGCTCCCAGTCAGATGGCGGGGGGGGGGGCAGAGTGTAGAAATAATGATTATTTAAAAACAACAAAATAAGAAAACAAAGCAGGAATGCACCTACTGGCAAAGAAGTGCATGCTAAAGCCATGCCAGGGAGAAGGGGCCTATCAGGGAAGGAAGGAGGCAGGGACATCCTCTCTGGCTCAGGAGCACTGGGACCGAATGGGATGTGACATCCATAATTCATAGCCAATCAATCCTGCAGGGCCCGGAGCTCTGACCCCTTCGGAAACCCCTCTCTTCTCTGACAGCTGAGCCCGTCTCCTTGGAGGCCTAGGGCAGGAAAATTTCTCTCCGAGATGTACTCGGGAGCCCTGCAGCCAGGATGATGGATGAGCGGGCAAGGGCTGTTCGAGGCAGCCTGAGCAGAGAGAGAAATATGGCAGCAAACATGGCTCTGTGTGTAGAGTGCTAAAGGCCAAAGGACAGAACCCTGTGGAACACCAAGCACGTAAGAGATGGCTTAACAAGGAGGATGCATGAAGAAATCAGTGAAGGGTTGTCAGCGAAAGATGGAGAAACAAGAAGCCAAGAGAGAAGACAGCTTCACCGTAAGAGGGGTCACCAGCGTGATGGCTGAATGCTGCAGAGAAGTCCCTGCTGTAATACCTGGGGACACCTCCTTTGGATTTGGTCATTAGGGGGTCCCTGGGGAAGTTGGGGAGAGCAGTATCAGTGGAGAGGAGGAGGCAGAAACCAGGTTTCAATGGTCTGGGCAGCCAAAGGAAAAGCAAGGAAGGGGCTCCGAGGTCAGTGGGATTGCCAGATTTAGTAGATGAAAATACAGAATGCCCTGTTCAACCAGAATTCTTAGAAATTTTAGATAAACAATATTTATTTATTTATTTATTTATTTATTTATTTATTTATTTTTGAGACATCGTGCAAGAGCAGGAGGGGGTAGGGGCAGAGGGAGATGGGGAATCTGAAGCAGGCTCCATGCTCAGCCCGAAGACCAACTTGGAGCTCGATCCCACGACCCTGAGACCATGACCTGAGCAGAAATCAAGAGTCAGATGCTTAACCGACTGAGCCAGCCAGGTGCCCCTTGATCAACAGTTTTTAAATAAGCGTGTCCCATGTATTCATTGTTTGTCTGCAATTCAAATTTAACTCAGTGTCCTGTATTTTATGTGGCCAGCCTAACAGAATGGCGTGTGGACTTCTTGCTCAAGCAGCACGGCCGGGAAGAAAAGATGAGTGCTCAGGGCCGTCGCTGGAAGGGCACCCAGGTCGGTGGAAAGTTGTGTCTAGGATGGGATCATCCGAGCATGTAGAGCAGATGGCAAAGCTGCCTGTCCCCTGTGTGCAGGCTGAAGGGAAAAGCCTACAGTGACAGAGGCTAAGACACGGTGGGGGAGTAATTGGTGATTTAAACTCTGGGCCTCTAGCCAGACCAGAAATCATTTCCTGGGACCCGCCCATAAAAAGCAGACAGTCTCTCCCCGACCCTCCTTCCTGCAAAAAGCTCAGAAAATACAAATAGCCAATTTTAATTTGCAAGTTGATTGCTGGTACTTTGACACGGTGGGATTGTGGATTTAATAAGAGCTCTCGCCAGTAAATTTTTTTTCTTTTGTTCTTTTTCTTGGTGTTCTAATGGACCACCATAGCTGCAAACATTTTTCTAAATGGAGCAATCCACTTTGCCAACGTCAATATTTCTTAAAACCCCATCGCCAGAGAGAACCACTTTTAATAGCTAGATTCCTTGACCAGTTCAGGCCCTCAGCCTGGGTCTTTCAAAGCAAATGAATCAGATGAGTCCTTGTGATCAAGCCCCTCTTTCCTTTTTCTGTATTTTAGTCTCCCTGTGAGTGGTGAAGCCGACAAAGCTCATTTGATGATGAAAGAATGCTCTCTTTGGGGTCACCACGTGACATAGTCAATGACTGTTTCTCTCCCTCATTACATCCGGTTCCAACTCACGTCTGGTTTGAAAGATGGAACACGGATGTCCAATTCCTATTCCCCTAACTCCTTAGATTTCTGCCAGACTGGTAGCCTTCATCAGTCTTCTGTTGCTGTGTTTGTGCGACAGACAGAAAGAAAAAGATCCTCTCCACTTACCACAAATACCCTACATCTGTTTCGTTTTAGTTTGTTGGTGGCAGAGTCCAGCCCAGCACGTCTGGGTTAGAGGCATGGAGACCCCACAGCAGGAGAAGCTCTGTGGCTTCTGCCGGCCCCCCTAAGAAGGTCTCTGGCTGCTGTGGGCACGTTAGCAAACGTCTTCCCTCCTTCATGGGGGACTATGAAACTTTTAGTAAGAAAAAAAAAATGACAACATAGGGCTGACAAACTCCCTTTCTCCCGAATTGCTTGTTCTATATTAGCTTTGAAACAAGTGTTTGCTCAGTTGGTTAAGTGTCTGCCTTTGGCTCAGGTCATGATCTCAGAGTCCTGGGATCGAGCCCTGTGTCCGGCTCCCTGCTCAGTGGGGGAGTTTGCCCTTGTCCTCCCCCGCTGCCCCCAGCTCGTGCTCTCTCTTTCTCTCAAATAAATAAAATTTTTATTTTTTTAAAAGATTTTATTTATTTATTTGACAGAGAGAGACACAGCGAGAGAGGGAACACAAGCAGGGGAAGTGGGAGAGGGAGAAGCAGGCTTCCCGCCGAGCAGGGAGCCCAATGAGGGGCTCGATCCCAGGACCCCGGGATCGTGACCAGAGCCGAAGGCAGACACAACGACTGAGCCACCCAGGCATCCCAAAATGTTTAAAAAATAAATAAAATTTTTAAAAACCTGCAAGTGTTTGCCAACTATCTTTTTTTTTTTTAATGAAAGATTTTACTTATTTATTTAACAGAGAGATAGAGCCAGAGAGCACAAGCCGGGGGGGGGGGGGTGGCAGAGGGAGAGGGAGAAGCAGGCTCCCCACTGAGCAGGGAGCCCGATGCGGGGCTCGATCCCAGGACCTGAGATCATGACCTGAGCCGAAGGCAGATACTTAACTGACTGAGCCACCCCGGCGCCCCGTTTGCCAGCTTTCTTTTCCAGAAAACACCCATAGACTGCCCCCAGTACTGCTGGTTCTGTTTCCAGCTTTGACAGAATCCATATAGGTGGAGAACAGTTAGTTTGAACAGATAGTCTCAAGATAATCCATAACTTTGCCTTTTGCTTCCTCTCCCGTAGTGCTCAGGCTAGAGCGAGGTGTTCTGTGCTACGTGGTATTCAGGATCTGGTGCAGGGAGGTTATGTTTGGGGCCTGACCTCAAAGAAAATCTTTCCACCCAGTTAAAGAGTAATTTAACACTCTTTCCGTGACGTCTATCCCAAGAGGTGGACAAGAACAGAGGAGCTGGAGCTAAGGTTGAGGCCAGGACAGAAAAGGAAACTTTCTTTATAGATCAAAATATTTGCTAGGCCTCAAGCAGGCATGTTCTGACAGACCCCTCTGGGTGACTGCCCTCCTGCTAGGCTACCAGGGCGCCAGGGTGGCATGGGGGGGGGGTGGACATGTGGCTTAAATCACCTCATCTGGAGGCCAAAGACCTTAGACTATTTAACCCAGCAAGGACTTTGAGTTCCTATAGTCCAGAAACTCCCAGACTTTTAATTTCATGGTCTGTCACAACTCGCTGGGGGTGGGGTGGGGCGGGGGATAACATAAAAAAATAGCAGGCTGTTAGTTACTGTTTTGCCAGTTGAGCAAATAAAATACTCACCTTCTGTCATTTCAGAGGACGCCACTTTAACATAGACCATATGAAAGACTTATTCTCTCACTTTTTTTTTTTAAAGATTTTATTTATTTATTTGACAGAGAGAGACACAGAGAGAGAGGGAACACAAGCAGGGGGAGTGGGAGAGGGAGAAGCAGGCTTCCCGCTGAGCAGAGAGCCCGATGTGGGGCTCGATCCCAGGACCCTGGGATCATGACCTGAGCCAAAGGCAGATGCTTAACGACTGAGCCACCCAGGCGCCCCTTATTCTCTCACTCTTAACATAAAGAATATATCCCAGTCCTGCCCCAGAAAGTCAGTGTTTAACTTGCACCAGCATTACACAGATGTTTTAAAATAACGTGTGCGCACGCATTTATCCTCCTCCTCCTCCTTAGCTTCTCCTTATCACTCAGGCAGCCATAGTGGAGCGATTTGGCACATGGACTCTGGGCCACAATATCTGAGTTCATTTTTTTTTTTTAATTTTCTTTTTAGATTTTATTTATTTATTTGAGAGAGAGAGAGAGAGAGATAGTGAGAGAGAGCACAAGTGGGGAGGAGAGGGAGAAGCGATGCGGGGCTCGATCCCAGGACCCTGGGATCATGACCTGAGCCGAAGGCAGACGCTTAACAACTGAGCCACCCAGGCGCCCTGGGCCACAATATCTGAGTTCAAATCCTGGTTCTGCCCCTTGTGATCTGAAGAACCTCAGATAAGTTACTTAACTTCTCTGAGCCTTGGTTTTATTATCTATGAAGTGAAGGTCATAATAGGAGGACATACTTTCCCTAAGTAGTTGTGAAGGTTCAGTGAGTTGATATGTGAAAAACGCTTAGCACACAGGAACCAGCCAGTAAATGATAGCCATTGTTATTACGGTGCAGGGACTGGTGACACCTTCATAAACTGGTCCCTGGGAGCCACCGATGGGGCAATGCTTTTCTCTTCGGGGAGGGTGGGGAGGTGGGGACTGAAGTCTGGAGCAGGCACGACATGTCCAGCTAAGGTCTGTGAGTGAGCAGGACAAGAGGAGAACCCAAGTCTTCTAGCCACGTCTGCTAGACCTCTGAGGTTACGAGGGAACCGTGAACGTGGCCAGTGGCTGGGGATGGGGTGGGAAGCCGTGGGCAAGTGTGCAGGTCTGGTGGGGTCAGGAGCCCTCACTGTAACAGGCATGATGACCGGTTGGGGGCCACCAACAACCAGGGAATCTGGCCACCAAGGCTTTCCTTTCTCTGTCCTTCACCCCGGGAGAAGATGAAAATGAGTAGGTTACAGCCTGGGGATGGGGACAGGCCCCGGAGTCCCCACGTGGGAAGGGAGTGGGGGAGTAGCAACACACTCCGCACCCCTTCCTCCTGCCTTCGGTCCAGCCACAAGATGCCCGCCGACTCCCCGTCCTGCCTCCTCCCTGCCTGGGGGCTGGGCCACCTCTGGGGGCAGAGTCTATTGGGTGGAGGACCTGCCCTCCCCATCACCAGTTGGCAGGGTGGGTCGGGGCTGGAATAACGAATGCTCCAAGCCTGACGCGTTTCTTTTGCTGCCGTGGCCTGGGGGCTGCTCCCCACTTCCTAAGCGACACCACCTGGGCAAAGGCCGCTGGATCAGGTGGGATGGCACTCTTCGGCTGCCAACAGACCCACGTTACTGTGGCTGCTTATTGATTTCACGAGAATCAGCTCCCCGAGGCAGGTTCCTCTACCCCATCTGCTCCACTGCCCTTCACACGTGACTTTCAGCCTCACCACTCCTTGCTGGTCACATGCTCCAGGCAGGACCCCAAAAGGGGGAGGGGGTGGCCTCAATGAGGAAATCCAAACTTTCCCACAAACCCTCCAGCAGCTTCTGCAGATGCCTCATAGGTCGGAGCCGTGTCACATGACCTTTCCTAGCTGCAAGGGAGGCTGGGAGATGTCCTCTTGTGTCTGGGTGACAAACTGTGGTTTCATTAATAAGGAAGAAGAGAATGGATATTGGGTAGAAACTGTTGTTTGCCAGAGAGGTGTGACCAGAATAGACTCGAGGCTTCTTGCTTCCCCTGTGCTCCAAAGCCTCATTCAGCAGGTTCCCAAGTGACGGGACCACTGGCCCAGCTCCAGAAGCCTGAAGGGCAAGTTCAGGTCTTTACTGAAGCGCTTGCACACATGGGTAGTGGATCACAGCACACATCGCCCGGCCACCCTTTTTAGGAGTCTCTTTATACTTTGCTCTGCCTCCTCTCAACAGCCGCCCCGATCTCCCGCTCTCTTCCCGCACAACAAAGAAGTTGTTGGCCTCGCCCCTCTGACCTCTTGTGTGTTTCCATGTTTTCCCCCATTCCTCTGTGTGCCCTTCTTGTGGAAATCCATTTGGTCCCAGGGCTTTTCTGCATTGGGGCCTCCATCTATCTCCCCTCTAAGCACAATCAAGGCTGAAAACAAAGAATCTGGAAGATGATGTTCAGGTTTGTAGATCATCTTTTGCTGTGTCCCCTGCTACCCAGGTTACGAGCAAGTCAGTGTAAACAGCAGCCCTGCTTACACACAAGCAAGCCTGCAGACGCCTGTCAGACACTTGCCCCGGCCAGTGAGCGCTGCCCGGCCCGGCCCCCTCAGCCTCCTGCTCTCCAGCTCCCAGGTGTCCACTGGACTGTCCCTCCCCACTTTGATACCTATCTTATTTGTTTCAGCCAAGTCATTTCCATCTGCTCCTTTGAAGTCCACTTAAGATGGACTCTGAGGAGGCTCTCAGTTAACTTGCCTGGCTCCAAGCCGGGCAGTCCAGGTGCTACTCTGAAAATAAGCCCCTGGTTTATATTCTTCATGTTCGACGTGGTACTCAACCTTTGGATCCCATGTTTTCTTTATATCTGTTCTTTCTCCACCATTAGGCTGGGAGCAAGCTGAGGGTACGGGCGGGGTCTCTGTCAACCTCTGGACAAAGGTTACTCTTTCCCCCCCCCCCCAGTTGGTGGGTTTTGGGCAACTTCCATGTGTCGGCGCTGAGGTAGGTGCTGAGGAGAGAAGGCAGACCCAGTCCCTGGCCTCCCTCAGGATCTGCCTCTTCTGCTCCTTTTCCTGCCCCCAGCACAGTGCTCGTTCCGATCCACAGGATGACGGACCACTGTCTTGATGAGGCAGGGGGTTGGGATTCAGGCTCCAGAGATGAGCCCTCTCACGGTCTTCCTGGACTCCAAATTCATACCACTCTGGCGGCCCCTCTGCCGCGTCCCCAGGCCTCTTCCCAGCATCCCGGCATCCGGTGTTACTGTTGGCTCAGGCCACCTGCCATGTGGCCAGAGCCTGAAGGAGCTTTTATTCCAAACGAGGTCAGTCAGCTGAATTTCCAAATCAAAGATTTTTCCACTTCAATTTTTCTCCTTTTCTCTTTTGCCCAAATAACACGTTCATTCTGTGGAAAGGTGATGGGGCCGTCCTCCCTCTGAGGGTTAAAGACTTTATGAGGAATCCCTGGAGGGGATGGACAGGGCTCAGGCCAAAGGCCTTCTCGTGTCTGGAGTGGGGGTCGGGGGGGGGGACGGATGGGAAGCAACAGGAGGGGGCTCTCCGGCCCCCAGGAGGACAGAGGGGATGAGATCAAACAAGGGAGGC
This sequence comes from Halichoerus grypus, assembly GCF_964656455.1. Taxonomy (NCBI): domain Eukaryota; kingdom Metazoa; phylum Chordata; class Mammalia; order Carnivora; family Phocidae; genus Halichoerus; species Halichoerus grypus. Next base: position 129,271,134 of record NC_135718.1, read on the forward strand.
CAAGCCTTTTCTCCTCCCTACCCAGCCTGTACCCTACTCCTTCCCTCTTTCCTGCCTTTTCTCCCCTCTCCCTCTTCACTCCTGCACTCATGCATTTTCTCAGCAGCTGCCGCGTGTCAGACTGTGCTGCGAGCTAAGAATACAGAGCCACAGTCAGGGCCCCAGGCTCTTAGAGCCTAGGGCTTGTGGAGGGGGGGGCGCACAGATGACAGGCGAGTAAGGAGTGACAATTGGCAAAGAGAGTTAACTGGTAAGTCTCCAAGTACCTTCAGAGGCTCAGGCGGCACGTCTAGAACATGGGAAACTCTGGGACCGAGGACATTAGCCTTAGAGACCCTCCAAGGCAGGCTGACTCCTTAACCTCTCCTGTCCCATCCAAGGGGGAGCGTCTCCGTGGGAGAGAACGCAGACCACGTGTGAGCAGGCTGCCCCTATTCAGATCCCAGGTCTACCCCTTTCTGTGTGATCGTCACAAGTCACTTAATTATTTTATTATTACCGGTTACTTATAAGACAGACTTTTTTGGAGAGCAGTTTTAGGTTCACAGCAAAGTTGAACAGAAAGTATAAAGAGCTCCCCCATCACTCCCCCTCCCACAACATGCACAGTCTCCCCCGCTACCCACATCCTGCACTAGCAGGGTGCATTTGCTGTAGTCCCCAGGGCCGCACCAGCCCTGCTGCCCAAAGTCCACAGTTTACCTTCAGGTTCCCTCCTGGTGTCGGACACTCCATGGGTTTTGTCAGTTAATGGCCTGTATCTCTCAGTACAGTATCATTCAGAATATTTCCACTGCTCTAAAAATCCTCTGGGAGCGCCTGGGTGGTGCAGTCGGTTAAGCATCTAACTCTTGGTTTCCGCTCAGGTCGTGATCTCAGGGTCATGATCCCAGGGTTGTGATCTCAGGGTCGTGAGATCAAGCCCCGCATCGGGCTCTGCACTCAACATGGAGTTTGCTTCTCCCTCTTCTTCTGCCCCTCCTCACCCCGCTCTCTGTCTCAAATAAATAAATAAATATTTTAAAAAATATAATAAAAATCCTCTGTGCTCTGCCTTCTGCCTTCACTTAATCTTCTTATCCTCAATTCTCTCTTCTTTGAAATGGGAGAAATCACTGTCTCATGGGGAGATCACGAGGATAAAATGAGATACAATACATGAGTGTTTTGCTTTAGGTGTGGGTTATTTATGTAATATTCCAATGAAAAGCCAAGAGCCCTCCCACAGTGGTCCCTGATTGTCTTGCGTGCTGTTGGAGGAAAGAGAGAACCACGTGGGGAGGGGGTCTCACTCCAGAGCAGTAAGGCAATACCCCACCCGCCTCGTCGGGTCTGGGTGGTGGGCTACTTGAGGAACCAGAGTGGGAGGAGGATATGGAGGCCCACAGGATTCCAAAGGCACTCTGGACTATTCTCTGCTCCTGAAGTAACCCATCCAACTTTATCCGAGCAGTTCTCTGGCTGTTCTTGGCAGAGGCTCGGAGAGCCTGCGTGAGTCACGGCCACGTGGCAAATGTGGGGAGGGAAGGAGGGAGAGATGGGGAGGGCTCATGCCCAGGCTGGGCCACGCTGGCTTGGAGACATTGTTCCTGAAAGTCCCCGGCAGGAAGTGGGCTGCTGTGGGCTGTTAACCTGCCATGCAAATAGACAAGTAAACAGTCTCCAATGAGAATCCCAGATGCCTGGTTCATTCCAGAGACCCAGACACTCCTTCTGGCCTCCAGGTGGGGACCAGCTCCAGGGAGCCCTGCGCACAAGCTCCCCTGGGCCGTCCGGCTCTCGTTCTTCCAGTATCCAGACAGGGATCTTGCCTGGGAGACCTCAGTCTCCTTCTGCACCCAGATGGGCAGTGTCTACACAGGGAGAGGGAGACCTGGCATGACAGATGGCACAAATGTATCACCCTTTGGTCAGACAGGAAAAAATCATTCTGGGGTCTGCTTGGGCTGTCTAGACAAAGCAGATGAGCTGCACCATGGTGCTAAAGACATGGGTGGGCCGTGTGGTAGGCTCGTGTGGTCACCCCCCAGGCTCCGCCTCAGTTGGGTCTGTCACCAGGCAGGCACAACTGGGCTTGGGAGATGCCAGGTGCTTGCTGTATATATAGTCAGAATTTATTGCCCTCTGGTAAGAAGGGATGGGGAGGGAGAGGATGGAATGGAACACATCTGGTGACCTGGTTTTTGTTTTCCTGTTCTCGGTTAAGGGCCTTGGCTTGCTTAGGGCTGGAGAAAGAAGTCAGGGAAATGGGGCAGGGGCAGGAGAAGGGAAGATGGGGGCAGGGGGTGCACGTTACTTGGCTGGGCCCAGGGAGAGACAGCTGGATCGATCCTGGGAAGGCTTCTGCTCCTCATGGGGTGGGAGGGGACTCAGTTCCCCTATGTGAAGATTCAATGAGGAAGAAAAGTATGATCTCATGAGATGGTAGCCACACTTGTGGTGAGCACAGCATAACCTATAAACTTGTCAAATCACTATGCTGTACATCTGAAATTAATGTAGCATTGAGTGTCAGCTGTACTCAAATTTTTTTAACGAGTATGGTTCCATGAAATTTAGCAGCATTTCCATCAAAGCTACAACACACAGTCATATCCATACATAAATCCAAAAGAAGTGCATAAACATGCATGACTTCAGTAGAGTTGCAACCACAACCACCAACTCTACAATGAAAACTCACACGTCTTACACATGCCCTGCGAAAGAAACACACACGAACTTGTTCTTCGAGACCAGAGAGTCACACTGACCCTGAGGATCAAGGCAAATGTCACGTGAACCATTACAATCCCTGGGATTTTGCAAAGCCTAATGACCATCTCAAGCTTTCTGTAAACTTCCGGAGGGTGCTCCTCCTTTTGGTGAATCATTCAGTCCAGGGTCTTCTGGCCATTCCTCATGACTACCCCTGCTCCCCACCACCTCCCTACAGATGGAGACCAAGGCAGAAACACTCACAAGGCTTCCCTGGGGTGGCCACCTTGGGAAGATTTGAAGAAAGGAAGAGACTGACATGGTCTTCGAGGACACAGAGCGATCCAGGGATTCCTTGTAAGAGCCACTGGCTAGGAGATCACCGAGGTCCAATCCTGTCTTCCATGATGCCCCTTAGCAGCCGGTGGAGCTGCATTTTCCATCCTGCTCCCAGGCCAGGTTCTAAGTTCCAGTTTCAGGAACTACCTAATTTCCTTTATGAAACACAAGCCTATCCAAATGGCACGGTCCTGTTGGCCTAAGGGCATTTCATTTACCCCATTGCTGCCAACCCTCCACCAAGACAGCCTTCTTCCACCCCATCACATCACCCTCCTCATCCCAGGAGGGAGCTGTCTCACCTAAACCTTCATCTCGGCTACTCTGCTGTGCACCTTCTGACCAGACAGCCTGAGGGACAGGCCCTTGTTCCTCAGCCTCAGGTAGCTCCATCCACTGCTGGAGAGAAGAGTGGAGACTCCCAGTCCGATCGGTTAAATGCCTTTGGGGAGTATCCAACATGCTGTTGGAGCACTGGATGGACAGGGGGCAGCTCAGGGAGAGCAGGTACTACGTGAGCCAGGGCCTGAAGAATAAAGGAAGAATCAGGGCAGCAGTTGAAGACAAGTGCCACAGAGGAAGGTTGGGCTGAGATGGGGAAGAGTAGGGCTTGCGTGCTGGTCAGCAACTCATTTGCCCGACAACTTCATCTAAGGGATCCTTCCCTCCCTCTGTCCCTCCCTTCCTCTCATCAGTATTTATTGAGCATCTTTTTTTGTACCAAGTACCCTGTTACATGGTAGAAACAAATATGACTAAGACATGCCCTATCTTGAAGGAGCTTGCAGATTAGTAGGGAGACAAACATGTAGAACTTGTTCTAGCTCTTGGTCTTGCAGGAGGGGAAGTTCCTTCAATGAGACATCCCCTAGACCCCAGACCAGAATCTGACTTGACCCCTCATGACATGGGGCAGCATGCCACCAAGCCTCAGAGCCACCTCATCCACTCTTAACCCCAGGACCCTCTTACAGGCTGGTGTCTGCCTCTCTTGAAGAGATACCTTGCATCTTCTCTGCTCTGGAAGATATAGAATTTTCTGATCTGAAGGCCAGAGACTGGACCAGATGACCCCTTGTGCTCCTTGAGTCTAGAGTCTATAGAGGATCTAAGGAAACCTCTGAACCCGCCCTTCCCTCACACAGTAGTCTTGCAGGGGTGCACAGGGAGGAGACTCTCAGGAGGCCATCTGCTCTCTAATCCTGCTCCTTAGAAGGGGTGTGTGCAGGGGTGGGAGGGGTGGAACCTTTCCTCCACCCCTGTGCTCCACTGCCCTGGAGAAGTCCTGGCCTGGAGATAGGCTGAGGGATACATCCGGGGGGCATGGGGCAGTTAGTGGAGAGGCCCATGGTGGGATCATCATAAAATAACCCTTGGTGGTGCTACAGGTCTGGTAGGTCTGGAACAGAGTCCAGCACCAATTGATTCTGCTCAACAATGTTTACCAGGCGTCTCCTAAGACGGTGCTACTGTTGGGGGGTCCTGGGGAGAAGAAGACTCACTCCTTGCCCCTCAAAGTGCTCCCACTGAAGTTGCTGGGACAAATATGCAATGAGTATGTTCAGTAGAGTAAGCTAGCTTCCCTGGGAGAGGTACACAGAGCCAAGGGAGCTCAGAGGTAGGAAAGAGCCTACCCAGTCAGAGGGGTTAAAAATGCAGGGAACAGGGGTGCCTGGGTGGCTCAGTCATTAAGCATCTGCCTTCAGCTCAGGTCATGATCCCAGGGTTCTGGGATCGAGCCCCGCATCGGGCTCCCTGCTTGGCGGGAAGCCTGCTTCTCCCTCTCGCACTCCCCCTGCTTGTATGCCCTCTCTCGCTGTGTCTCTCTTTGTCAAACAAACAAACAAACAAACAAATAAATAAATAAATAAAAATGCAGGAACAGCTTTTGAGATGAGCCTTTGCATCAGTAAGGACTGCCTTTGGCTGCATGTAACAGAAACCTGACTACTGAGGTTTTACAAAAAGGGGTTTATTCTTCTCTTGTAACAAAAAGTGTGGAGGGAAGCCAGGGCAGGTCTCAGGGACATCTTCAAGAACCCAAGCCCTTCTTTTTTTTTTTTTTTTTTAAGATTTTATTTATTTATTTGAGCGAGAGAGATAGTGAGAGAGAGAGATGGGCCAGGGGCATGGAAGGGGCAGAGGGAGAGGGACAAGCAGACTCCTTGCTGAGCAGGGACCCCAACAAGGGGCTCCATCCCAGGACCCTGGGATCACAACCTGAGCCAAAGACAGACGCTTAACTGACTGAGCCACCCAGGCACCCCAAGAAAACAAGCCCTTCCTCCTCCCAAGCCAGCATCCTTCACATATGGCCTTTATGGGATGCAAGTTGGGTACTCCACCCTCCAGCATCACATTGTAGACTTTCCAGGGAGCAAGACAGAGAAAAGCAAAAGACACAAGCCAGATATGTACCCGCTCTGTCTTTACCTTTTCGGACAAAAAGAGTTGATATCATTTACATCTTGTTGGCCAGAACTGTGTCACATCATCACTCCTAAAAACAAGGGAGCCTTGAAAAATCAGTATTTTTAGAAGGGCACATTGATCTCCCTTCCCCAAGCTAAATCAATGTATTGCTAATGAGGCAGAAGGGGAGAATGGGTAGAGGTCCAGCAACAAGCTGTGCTCGCCAGAGTTGGGAAGAATGAGTAGAATTAGCATTGGATGGAGTGTGAAGGACATCTGGGCAGGGAAGCAGCAGGAGCAAAGTGTCGGGCTGGGAGGGTGCCGGGAGTGTTCGAGAATCACAAACAGTCCGCTTCAGCTGGAGCTTAGGGTGGGAAAAGTGGCGAGAGCAGATGGGGGCAGTTTGCATTGCCCGTGTTTGTGGATGGCCCTCCCACCCAGACACACACTGTGCAGTCCTGTGGGCCAGGCTGTGGGGGGAGAGGGGGAGGCAACCGCAAACAACGAGCAATATCTGGGAAAATCAAGTTCACCTGCAACAGGAGACAGTGATTGAAGTTCACAGGTAGGCGAATGATGACAAATCTCCTGAGAGCCTGGCAGGGACAGCCAGGGGCGGAGAGATGCCCTCAAGCTAAAGCAGACCCTTCAGGGAGCCCTAGTGCCCCTCATTGCTCCCTGAATAAACCATACGATTAAATACATGCCTCCTGCCTGAGGTCTGTGGATTATTGCTACTCTTCCTCTCCGCCATCTCTCCTCCTGGTGGGACCCTTCCAGGCTGCATGGACGGATCAGCATGGGGGATGCTGACTCCAGCCCTAGGAGGTGGTTCAGCCATTCGCTGGACTCTCCCCAGAGGTTCCAGACAGCGTCTCTACACACAGCTTGGGGGTGGGGAGTGGACGCAGTCATCCTTTGCTGTACTTGGGTCATAGATCCGGGCTTTTTTGACAAGGAGGCACTTCAGTCTCACCTTGTTGTTACAGATGAAGCTCTTTCCTCCTTCAGGCCTCTGAGGAGGCAGAAAACAGTGGCTAATGTCCCACCTGATGCCTCAGCTGTCACAGGGCTCCCCATGCTCCCCTCAGCCTCCCCCTTCCCAAGCAGAGCCCTTCCCCACCTTCCTGGATCATCTTCTGACCTTTGCATCCTTTGCGTTCCCTTTTGGGAACTCTTCAATTTCCCACCTTCCATTAAAGGCCAAAACCCAGGGGTGGGATAGGGTGGGGGAGGGGCATTGTTGAAGATGTGGGGACTGAGGCTCTGGTAAGACTTTGATCTGACTCATGCATCAGTTCTTTGGTTTCCAGAACAGTACATCGCTCTGATCTGTGGAGGTGTTGGACTACAGTGCAGGTGTCAGGATTCCCCTCCAGAGAAACGCCAGAATGGAAGGACCAAGTCACCACCACATCATGTAGCCCTAACTCCCTACCTATTTGAGAAAGCCCACTACAATGTCCCTGCTGGAAGTTGGGCATTCCCGGAGACAGAAAATTCCTTACAACTCAGGTCTCCCTGGTGCTCTGATCTAGTCGTGGGCAGTCCTACTGGTTAAAGGAAGCATCTCCCTCATGTTATTTTTTTTTTTTTAAGATTTTATTTATTTATTTGAGAGAGAGAATGAGATAGAGAGAGAGAGCATGAGAAGGGGCAGGGTCAGAGGGAGAAGCAGACTCCCTGCTGAGCAGGGAGCCCGATGTGGGACTCGATCCCGGGACTCCAGGATCATGACCTGAGCCGAAGGCAGTCGCTTAACCAACTGAGCCACCCAGGCGCCCCCTCCCTCATGTTATAATCGCAGACACCCCAAGCCACCTTCTCTACAGCGGGCCCTGTATGGAAAGACCCCACTAAATGGCATTCTGACCAGCAAATTCGGCTCTATTATCCCATTTCACAGATGAGGGTACTGCCAACAAGACAGCTTGAGTCCCTTGCCCGAGGTTTCAAGGCCGGCCTTTGAGATTAAAACCCAAGCCTGTGTTCTTTCCACTGCATTGATCTGGGACTTCTGGCATCTGGGGCTGGAGAAATCTTTGTTGAGGGACCTTCCTGAGCACTGTAGGCTACGTCGCAGCATCCCTGGCCTCTGCCCAGTGGATGCCAATGAACACCTCCTCCTCCAGTCATGACAAGTGCAATCACCTCCAGACATGGCCAAATGTTCTCTTGGGGGGAAGGGGCGTCGCCCATGGTTGATCTGTCTGCACCACATCACCTGCTGTCCTCCACTGAGCTCAACTATTTCCCTCGCACCCACTAGCCTGGGTCTCCCCGCTGGTCACACGGAGCACCCACTTTGTCTTTATATCACCCATCAGTCCAATAACGATGAGGTGCTTCCTATCTCCAAGACTCTTCTCCAGGTCAGACTCCAAAGCTCCTTCTCTTCCCGATACGCTGTGGTTTCTAGGCCTTTCTCTATGCTGGCAGCTCTCTGCTGCTGAGCCACGGCTGTCAGCACACTTGGTTTGACAAAATGAAGAATTTTTGTCCTTCCTTCTCCTCCTTGACTCCGTTATCAGGAGCTGCCCAGATGAGTCATCGCTTCCTTTGCGAAGTGATCACATCGCTCATGCACACAGTAGGCTTGCACTGGAAGCCGTAACAATAGCACGTAGACAACATTGGGCTTATGGAGGTGAAAGTGCTTTGAAAAGACAGAAAGTGTTGTACAATAAAAGGGGGGTATATTTTTTTTCTCTGTCCTCCATCTCAGGCCCTCTCCCAGGGTCCTCTCCAAGCCAGACCAGCAGACTGGCAGAGAAAATTAACCAAGGTTTATCTGAGGAATGGGGAACTTGAAAAAGAGGATACCTTCTAGAATTTTTTCCCCTAATCTCCGGTGTGGGCTGGTTGCTCCAGCAAGGGTTAAAATGTAGTTACCAGTGTTAGAATCTAATAGTAGCTACCTCCCCCTCTCTCCCTGCCCTCCTAGTTATTTGCAAGCCTGCTTGTTAGGGAAATTCAATTCTCCCTAGAACCTACCACCTGGAAAAATACCTCACCGCACACATGGTGAACAAAGAGTGCATTACCGGGGGAAGGAGACCTCTGGTGGGCCCTGGACCAAGGTGCCCATCAGTTCTGGAATCTGGTTAAGTCTTCCAGTTATACCAAAGGCATGTTGTGTCTGGCCCAGAGGGCAGCCACACATGCCTGGTGTCCGAATGTGTTCCTCACTCCTCGCTCCCCCGGAGTCTGAGAGGACCATGGAATCAATGGGCCATTGCCTCACTGGGCTTCTAGGGTTGGCTCTCTTTGCAGGCCTTTGCTAAGCACCAGGGTCACCTTCAAGTTCAGCTCCCTTGGTGAGCAGAGCCCAGTAGGTGTTTGGAGAGCAAGAAGAGAACTCCTGAGATACGCAGCTCTGCCCTGGGAGCTCTCAGCCTGATGGGAGAGCCTCCTGCCCTCAGAAAGTTAGGGAAGAGAGACTCCCCCAGAAGAAGCCTCCATCATGCATACAGCTAAGCGTGAACCTCAAAGCTACCCACCTCTGCTATGAGATCAGCTCCAAGGTGGGGACGGGGCCTTTGGAAATGTTCAGAGAAGAGATATGAGTTGGGCAGAGCACGATTACCTCAACCAATATGGAAGAGGTTGTTCTGACCAGTACAGAAACAGTACATGTGTGTAGGGGGCGAGTATGCGGCTAACTCAAGGACACCTGAGCACACCCCTACACTATGCAAATAGGAGAGAAAAGAGGGCTATATAGGGCTGGACATCTCTTTCCCTCTGGCCCACATTCTTCTCTGATCGAAGGTCAGAGAACGTGGCAGGGTGGTCTGGAAAGAGGTGGGACCATAAGGGAGTACGGCCTTTGGAGAGAGAGGTGAGCTACGGCCCAAGCCCTAGGTCCATGTCACTGTCCAACCCACTAAATGACTTTGTCCCTCTGGCCAGACATCTCAAAACTCAAAGCCAGCACTTGACTTGGGAGAAGGAACCAGGACGGTTGTGCCGGATCATCCTCAAGCCAAGGCAGTGTTTGGCTATATCCCCAGCTCCATCTCGGCCCCAACCTGCCCCTGCCTCCACCTTCCAAGACCAGGGGCCACTCCCCAGGAGGCAAGAGAATGGCAAAAGCAGTATCCATAGATGCCTCTGTGGCCATAAATGAATTTAGCACACACCATGGGGCCTCTCCTTCATTAAAATAAAAAGGAAGCTGACAGGCTGGCGCCACGGGCTGCATCTAACAAGATGAAATTTAACAGGGATAAATGTCAGGCTCTGAACTTGCATTTCAAAATCCAAGTGTATGAGCGCAGAATGGTGGAGGCAGGGCTGAGGAGTGGCATGTGTAGGAAAGCTTTTAGGTTTTAGGAGATGATGAGCTTGTTGTGACTCAAGTTGCTGGTGAAAACAAGCATTCGCCCCTTGGATGTAGGATGGCAGTGTTTCCAGTGTGCTCAGCACAATCTCTTGCCAGCCTCGAAATACCTTGTGGGGTGGGCACTACTCCGTTATCCCCATTTTGCCGAAGACGAAGCAGAGGCACAGGGAGATTTCAGTAGTTTACCCAAGAACTCGTAGCTACTCAGTGGTAGAGCCAGGAGTCCTCTGGATCCAGACCCTGAATGCTCTGGGATGGAAGCCTGGAATTTAGGACAGGGAAGCAAAGTCATTTTCTGCTCTGTGCTGAAAAGAACCCATTTTCCAGTCTTCTATTTTGTTCTAAGACCAACACTCCAAGCCTTCCTTAGAGGCAAAACGGAGCATGTTCAGAAGAGGGTGTTTGGGAATGTTGCAGAAAGGGATGTCTGGGGACATTACATTCCCCCTCTTCGTCTACCCAGTGGTCCAGCCGCAATGTGGGGGGTCATCCTCAATACCACTCTCAAGGCCATCCCCCACAGCCTCCCGCACCAGCCCCGGAAACCCTGAAGGCTTTCCACACATGCCACTTCTCAGTCCCGCCTTCTACCTCCAAAACACACCACCCCTTGGCCCCTTCGCCCACCCACAGCCACTTCTTGGCCAAAGGCACCAGCATCTCTCACTCCAGCGATCGCGGCAGACCCCCCCTCAACCTCATGCTGTACGTGGAGTACGGCCCCAGTCCTACTAACTCTCCAGCCCTTCTCTTACAGGGCCCTCACACGTGCTGTTCCCTCTGCCCAGAACACTCTTCCCTACCCCCCAGCTCCGGCAGCTGCTCCTGCCCATCCTTCAGGTCCAGGCTCAATGCCCTGGTAGAGCAGCTCACGCTCGCCGGCCCCCACAGGGGTTCACCCTGTGTTCTCTGGCCCAGCTCCCTACACAGTCGGCGGCTCAGTCCACGGTGATTTACACATCTGTGCCTTTACTGTCAAGTCCGTGAGCACAGGGCCATTTTGTTTTGTTCACGCAGCACACGCAAGGCCAAACCCAGAGGCGCATGGTAAGCGTGCAGTAAATATTTGTTGAGCAGACGAAAGGCCTGGAGAAGAAGCGTTTCAGGCCTGGAGAGCTGAGAGGGGACCGTCATTCATGTGATCCTGTATTTCAGAATTGTGATCCGCTTGTTTGGCAGGTGCTGACGGACGTGGCGCTTACTAGGCACCGCCCACCGCCCCTGGCACCTTCTGCGTGGTGATCAGTTTGCCCTCCTCACAGCCCTGTGGGGTGGGTGCTAGCCCTACCACTGTTTCACACCCAGGGAAACTGAGACCCGGAGAGGCCAAATAACTTGCCAAAGTTTCCACAGTCACCAGGGGGCCAGTCATCTGGCCCCTTTGCCAGACAGATTTTGAACCAGAGCCCATGCTCTCAAGCACCTCAATATGGGGCCAGGGTGTAGAAGTTTCTGGAAGTCCCCTATATATCAACAGAAGGCACGCTCTTCAAGGAGGTGGTCCCAGAGGCAAAGGGCGGATGCCAGAGGCCTCCTGAGCCAGCATGCTGGGAGGGCGCCAAGCCTGGACACGGCTGACCTCTGTGACCTCTGACGCCAGTCTCTCACTTAACGCCCTACCCAGGGCTGCAAGGGGGAAGAAGGTGGATTCGTAGAGAGGGAGGTACTTTGGCAAAGGTGGAACGAGCTCCCAGAGTCCAAGGTCAGGCCATTCCCCACGCTGGCCAGGCCTGGACTAGCAATGAGGCCTTCCAGTCAGACTGAAAGTCGAGGGGCACAGCCTGGCGGGGACCTGGCTCCTGCTAAATCAACCCATTGCTTCCCTCCAGGCCCTTCTGCCTGCCCTCTGTTCCTGACCTTCCCCACCTCTGGGAGGGGGAGCAGGGAGGCAGTCAGCACTAGAAAAGACAGGCTGCTCTAAAACAACAACCAGAAATCCACCCCCCACCCCCCACTCCCCCCGATTGGTGAGGTTTGGTAGGTGCTCGGAGCTTTGGGATTAAACCAAAACCCTCTGGCCCATCCTGTGGTGGCTCGGCACGCGGTTTGTTTTCCAGGCAGATTGCCTCAGCCTGCCCTGGAATCTTCTGGCCAAGGGGCCCGGGCAGCCCAGGGAGAAGGGGCTGGGGCTGGGAGAGGGAGTAGCACACGGGGGCCCTCAGGGTCTCTGGCGTTTTGTCAGGAGAGCCAAGAGGGCGGCCTCGATCCCCCTTCTCCTGGAGCAGGCAGCCGGGTGAGAGAGCTGGCAGGACCCCGTCTGCAGACTCACGTGAGTCGTTCGGCGTCCCTCTGCCCACACTGCCTGCCACAGGAGCCGTGGGTGGGGACAGAGATAAGCCGTGTGCCTGCAGTAGGCACCGAGCGTGGCCGAGACGCCCGGGTCCCCGTGGGATGCTGTGGGAGGGGGCTGTGCACAGGACAGGTCGTGTGGGGCCATCGAGAGATGAAGGACGGGGATAGGGAGGCCAGAGAGGGCTGTGGGGGTGGGTCCTGAAGCCATGGGAAAGGGGCAAGGGAGGATAAATTAGGACATCGAAGAAAGAATAAACACACAGAACAGGAAAAGGAAGGAGGAGGGAAAAAGGAGCTTTTTGCTTCCTTCTGGAGAGCAGCATAAGGAAGATGGCTTCAGCCCTAAACTGCAGCAGGAAGTGTGGGGTTAGATCCCAGGCACAGGCGGGTCCCACCTGCTTGCATCTGCTGGCGAGATGCCTTCCTCAGGAGCTCGGGGGAGGACGGACTGTTTTGGACAGTGGGCCACAAGACTCCCAGAAGCCCTTCTGAGTAGACTTTATGATTTTCTAGGAGCCAGGGAAAGGACAGAGAAGCAAGAACAATTCCCGAGAAGTGGGAGGAAGAACACAGAGCTGTCATTTCCTGAGGGCCCCTGGGTCTGCCAGCGTTATCTCACGGAGAATTCACACACCAGCCTCGGGACAGGTGCCAGGTCTCTCTTTCAGAAGAGCATGATTAGAGAGCTGCACAAGGCCAAACAGCAATTAAGGAGCAGATACACCAATGCCCAGGATCCTTCCACCCGGCTACTTCTTGGGAAAGGCAGCAGGAGGGGGCTTAGTGGTGGTTGAGGTAGACAGTCTGCTGTTGCAGGGAGACCACTGGTCCTCGAGGACCAAGGTCAAACATGCAGGTCTGACATGCAAAAGATGTAAGATGTCTTATGACCTTGGACAAATAATTTCCATATTCTAATATCAGTTTCCAATCTTATAAGGTGAGGGCTTGGGCTAGGTGCTCTCTAAAGCCTTTTCCAAAGCTAAACGTATTCTGTATCCATGCTGCCCATGGAATGCCATAGCCTTCCTTTTATTTTTTTTTTAAAGATTTATTTATTTATTTTTAGAAAGACAGAGAGTGGGGGGGAGGGGAAGAGGGAGAGAGAGAATCTCACGCAGACTCGGAGCTAAATATGAAGCCCGATGTGGGCTCGATCCCATGACCCTGAGATCATGACCTGAGCTGAAACCAAGAGTCGGACACTTAAGGGACGGAGCCAGCCAGGCGCCCCTGCCGTAGCTTTCTTACTCGTATCTCTGGTAGTATGTTCCATTCTGCATACACGCTCTAGGTGCGGGTACGCTGCCTGCAGCCCATTCAAGGCTGAGGGCCGAGCTTGGAAATGACGATGACAGCTTCTTTAAGAGCGTATGATCAGTTAATTAGCCAAATAAATAACCAGTTATCTAGTAAGCCTACTGTGTGCCTGGCGTGGCACTTAAAGGGAGAGTGAGCCTTGACCTCCAGCACCGAGGAGCTTACAGGTTAACAGGAAATCCACCTCCACAAAGACTGTTTGCCAAGTGGGATCAGAAATCGTTACTGGTTTATGGAAAGGCTTTGTCAGCCAAGGCCACTTGAGCCCAGCCTCTGTCACTTGGAGATGAGAAGGAAAGATCCACGTGAGCCGAGGTCGGGAGTATTTGGGACGCACGGTCTCTGTGAGGACGGCTGCACGTGGGGTCCCTGGGTACCAGCTGCCTCTGACGTTGAAGGCTGTGTTGCTGGAGTCTCTGGGGGAATATGGCAACTCGCTCATGGCCAGGGGACCATGACAAGTGTGAGCATGGGGCGAGCATGGAGCCATGAGGCCACACTAGGAGGGCTGGCTGACCTGGCTGGGAAGGGAGTTCCCTGGGAGGGGGAGACCACTGATACGGAGGCGGAGGGTGAGAGCCTTCCTGCCAAGGGGCATGAGAAGGATGACAGGCCTGGAGGAGAGAGAGCAAGAGCCTTGCTCCACGGGCTACAAATAAATCCTTGAGTCAGCTGGGAGGGAGAGACAGAAACACGAGTCAGAGACAGAGGTCAGAGACAGTACTGAAGTGGCTCGAAAAGCTAGCAAAGGGGCTTGGGAGGACACCGCCCTGAGAGAACAGAGGAGCTCTTCCTCCTGCCCTTGTCCAGAACCTCCCTTCTGTGGACCGTCCCCTTCCCTGCCTTTCTGTACAAGGCTGCCTGGGATAAATTCCCTTCTGCTTGGCCTGGTCCAATCCTGCCCACCCTCGGAGGCACTATTTAGATTTCCTTTCCTCCAGGAAGCCTTCTTAGACCACCTCATTTCATTCGTTCGTTCATTCATTCGTTCGTTCATTCATTCCACGCTGAAATGTGCGTTGAGCTCCTCCGGCAGGGTGGGCACTGTGCTGGGCGCGGGCCGAGAACGAGCAGCTAGGGTTCCCACCCTTGGGCCGCCGAGAGAGTACAGCGGTTTGGAAGCCTCAGTGACAGTTCCTGTTTCCATCTCCTTGAGGTGCCCAACCAGTGAGGCTTTCAGGGACCCTTCTAGAAGCACAGTTTCCTCCCTCCAGACAGCTCCTCAGGGCAGAGACCAGGCCTCCTCATGTCTTTATTCTGGGGCTGGTGGGCACAGAGGTGGGCACTCGGGGGTGCTCAGTCCGTATTTTAGACACATCTGGCTTTCCAACCATGTTCAACGAAGCAGAAAGTTCCAGCTGACACCCACCCCTTTCCCTAGTCTCCCCAGATCCAGCACAGCTCCTCCGCAAGGAAGAAAGATGGAAGCTCCAGTTGAACCTTTGGCCCCAGGATTCAGAAAGAAAGCAGAGAAAGGAGGGCCCGGGAGGGAGGAAGCGCCTGGGCGGGCTGCCAGCCCCGGAGGCCTCAGGCCAAGCGGGGGTTCTTGGTCCTCTGAGTTTTGGAATGTGACAAGGGCTTGCCAGGGCGTCTTGGAGCGGCTCCTCCCCAAGCCACTCACTCCTCACCCTGGACAGAGCCACACCAGCAGCTCCTCCTGGGCCCTCCTCACGGTGCACTGGTGCCCCACGGTGGACAGAGAGCAGGCCCTGATCTCAGTCCCTCCTGAGGCTTCGTGTCCCGCTGACGCTGACAGAGAGGGCTCAGACCCACTGCATGCTGTTCCTGCCCTTGCAGGGGGCCAGCCTAGGGCACTGTCTCGCTAGAGAGAAGTCAGAGGGGATGGCAACGGAGAAGCCACTGAGCCTGGGGGTTTGGGGGTGCAGTGGAAGGCTGGTGGAGGATGGAGTTGACCTGGGGCTGAGACAGAGCCCTGGAATGCTCTGGAATGTAGGAGTATCCGGTTGTTGTTTTTTTAATTTTAATTTTATCCTCTCCCCCCGCAATAATAAGCTGTGTTCAGTTGCTAGAAGAAGATGGGTGTTAACCCTCCAGAAGTCACCGTGGGAACAGTCCTATCCTTAGGGCTCAACTCTGGGTGCTGTGTGGCCCCTCATATGCCAGGGCGTGAGCCTCCGGGAGGGTCATTGCCATAGTTCTATCAAGCGGGCTAAGCAGACCTAGTGAGAGAAGCGCTACAGGAAAAGGGGCCATGGAGCAGTAACCGAGCCTGGGCGATGTCAAGAGGAAACGGGGTGAGAGGTAAGGAGAAAAGAGCAGCAGGGCAGTTTGAAGAGGTCAGAGTGTAAGGAATGGTCAGATCGACTGCCAGATGGGGGCAGAGACTGAGCTTACCCAGCAGAGGAAAGGGAGAGCTCAGCACCCCTGAGACCCAGGTGCTAGGGGCAGGGCCAGGGGCTTGCACACCCTTATTTCCTTGGCGCCACATTGCTGCAAAGCCCTGCCTTCTCTTATAGGAGCCTGAAACTTACATAAGTCATCCAAGTCCCTTGCTTGTGGTCCCATGGCTAAAGGGGTCGGATGCAGATTTGAATCCAGGTCTATCAGATCCCAGATGCGTTCCTAACATCTGAGTGTTCACCTGAGAGAGGAGGCATGGCTGGATCAGAGAGAACCGGAGGGCTTAAACTCCAGGATTCAAGAAACTTAGCACTAAAATCTGCATCAAGGAACCAACCGATCTCCCATCTCTGATCTCTGTGCTTCCCTCCCTGCCCCCTCCTCCCTTCCCCCCTCCTTCCTCTTTCCCCCCCTTACCTCCCTCCCTCCTTCCTTCTCTTCCTCTAACATTGTTTACTGGGCAATTACAACCTGTCAGGCTGGGCAATTACAACCTGCTAGTGCTGAGGAACAAACACGTATAAGAAGCTACCCTTGCCCCTGGAAAACTCACAGTCCCTTGGGAAATTCCAGAAAACCTAAGCAGCTCTTTACATACTCCCGGCCCCCCCCCCCCCCCCCCCCCGCAAGAGGGTTTTCTTCCTCCCTGTCTTTACTTCTGAGTTCCTCACGGAGGCCCAGCAAACCTCCCACATCTCCCTCCTGCCCCTTTGGAGAGGTCGGGCCGTTCTGGCCAAGCCCCTCCCCGCCAGAGCTGCTCCAGGGGCCACCGCCAGAGAGGTCAGTGACACCACGAACAGGCCTGTAAAAGCCTGGGCCTTTGAGCTCCGCTCACACATCTGGACACAGCTGGGCCTGGGGCAGCCCACATTCTCCAGGTCATAAGTCACACTGGAACAAATGAACATTTCCTTGGCTTCCAGCCTCTTCCCCTCACAGCCGCGGACCCAACTGTCTCCTCTGAGTAGAACCACTCACCACACCCCATTCCTCTCTGCTCTGAAATCACCGTGCTGCCCTTCGCCATCACCCACATGGTCCATTCTCGAGGCCGTTGCCATCAAATAAACGCAGTCTGGCAACCAACACATGTTTCAAAATAACTCAAGCTGTTTGTGCAAATTCTCAAATACTATGAGAAGGACGCAGTAGATCAGAACAATCCTTCTCAGAGTCCTGTTTTTCCTTCCCCACGTATTTCTCTACATACCACATCAGATCCTGTACCTCTTCTCTTCCACATTCCTGCTTCCCAAACTCCTCTTCCAGCTGTAGCCACATGCCCCTTCTCCTCCTTCTCTATCTCCTCCTGATCCTGCAACACAAGAACCCACACCATACAGTCTGGCAAAGCCAGAGACGCTGGAGAGAGGGTCGGGAAGCAGGGGACGCGGTAAAGCCCCTCTTTCCTAGGCAGGAGAGAAGGCAAAGTCTGGAAACATTCATGCAGCGATCATTTATTCCCCCCTCACAGGAGCTGTCCCCACAGATAGCCCTTCCAGATCATGCCAAGTCCCAGCAGGGCAGGACCGTTTCCGGACAAAACAACCATACCAACCTGACTATTCCAGTCAGCCCTGATCTAAATACTTTGTTCCCACCCCACGCTACAGTGAGCCACCAGTAGTCAATTGTCCCAGTCTTGAGCTGGGAAAAATATGGTCACCAGATCTCTGACCCACCCTTCCTCTTAGCAACCCTTGTATACCTGATTAAATACTTCCAATATTGCTATGGACTGACTGTTTGTGTCCCCCGAAAAGTCATATGTTGAAATCCTCACCCCCAATGTGATGGTATTTGGAAGTGGGGCCTCTGGTGGGTGAAGTAACACTCCTTTCTGTCCTCATGAATGGATTAGGGGTGTTATGAAAGGGACCCCAGGGAGCTCCCTTGCCCCTCCTGCCATGTGAGGACTCAGCAAGAAGAGTCAGGAAGTGGCTCCTGACACCCAAGCAGCTGGTAACTCGATGTTGGACTTCGCAGCCTCCAGAACCATGAGAAATAAATTTCTGTTGTTCATAAGCCACCTCGTCTGTGGTATTCTGTTAGAGAAGCCCAAACAGACTCACACATATATTGCTGTTGAGTCCATTAATGTCTGCTTGGTCACCTGGGGACTGTAAGTTCCTTAAGGTCCCAGACTATATTTATTCTCATTCTGTGTTAAGCCTCATGAACAGGTGTGTACTAGTTAGCTAATGCTACATAACAAAGCATCTCAACTACTAATGACTTAGAACAGTCATCATTTATTATCTCTCATTGTTTCTGTGGATCAGGAATCTGGGAGTGGCTTGGCTGGGGAGTTCTGGCTCAGCTCTCATGCCTTTGTGGTCAGAAAGCTGCAGTATCTGAAGGTCTGATTGGGACTGAAGGATCCACTTCCAAAGGTTACCTATTCCCGTGGTTGCCAAGTAGGTGCTGACTGTTGGCAGAAGATCTCGGGTCCTCCTCTCCCACTAAACCCTCCATGTGGCCTGGGCTTCCCTACAATACGGTTGTTGGGCTCCACAGGAAAACCATCTTGAAACAGAGAGAGGTAGGCAGAAGCTGAATCCCGTTTTATAACCTAAACTTTGGAAGTCACATAGTACCGCTTCCACTGTGCTCTATTGGTCAAGGCAATCCCAGGCTCCCACTGACGCAAGGGGGCTGTTAAACCCTGCCTCTCAATGGGAGGAGCTCCAGCCACAGTGTAAGACGAGCTCACGGGATGGCATAAATATACAGGCATGGCCACCTTTGGAGAAGACAGAACCCACAACATCTCCAGCCCTTGCGAGCCCATAACAAATGCTCACTGTGGTGAACTTAGCACCCACTGGCACCTGGAACTGAAATAGCTATCACAGGGAGCCTGAGATAAAGAGGAAAATACATTTGGAGTCCTAATTCTTCGCCCCTCCTGGGATCCACACCCTTGCCATGAAATCTTAGCATGTCTTCCCTACCCTGACTCCGGCCCCAACCATACGACTTGCTTGATGGATAGGTTGTTAGCAGATGCGGGTCAGGCTTTAAATGCACTCGCACGTTTCTCCTGGGCTTCCTGCACTTAGGCCTTTGACAGGAAAATAAGCTGGGCTGGCCCGTTGGAGGATATGAGACATGCAGAAAGGAGCCGATTTGCCTCAGTTGCCCCAGCTAAAGAGCACCGACACACAAATATGTGAGCAAGACCAGGGAAGCTGAGAAGAGCCACTCAATACCCCATGGGCTTGTGAGCTACATGAGCATGTATAGTTTTAAGGCCTCAAGTTTGGGAGTTGATCTTTAAGCTGCATCTTTGAAGCAATACGTAATTCATATAGCACTCTCTTCTTATTCTCATGGAAAACACCTCGTGAGCTGGGAGCCTCTGTTCTAGGTCAGGCTTGATATCTACAGTAGACGGAGTAACAGCCTCTCGATGTGCACATCCTAACTCCCAGAGCCTGTGGATATGTTACCTTATGTGGCAAAAGGGACCTTACAGATGGCATTAAGGATCTTGAGATAGACCAACAAGCACCAGATCAAAACAGGCTGTGAAAAAGCTCTATGACATTGACATGGGCAAGGTCAACACCCTGATCAGGCCCAATGGAGAGAAGAAGGCATATGTTTGCTTGGCTCTTGACTACGATGCTTTGGCTGTTGCCAACAAAATTGGGATCATCTTGGGGCATCTGGATGGCTCAGTTGGTTAAGGATGCAACTCTTGATTTCAGCTCACGTCATAATCTCAGGGTTGTGAAACCAAGCCCCACCTAAGGCTCAGTGCTGGGCATGGAGCCTGCTTAAGATTCTCTTTCTCCCTCTGCCCCTCCCCCTCCTGTCTCCCTCTCTCTAAAAAAAAAAAGAAGAAGAAGAAAAAGGGATCATCTAAACTGGGGCACCTGGTTGGCTCAGTGAGTTAAGCGTCTGCCTTTGATTCAGGTCATGATCCCAGGGTCCTGAGATGGAGCCCCGCATCGGGCTCCCTGCTCAGTGGGGAGCCTGCTTCTCCCTCTGCCCCTCACCCGGCTCGTGCTCTCTCACTCTCTCTGTCAAATAGATAAATAAAATCTTTAAAAATAAATAAATAAAATAAACTCAGTCCAGCTGGCTAAATCTAAATATATATTTTTTCACTATAAAAAAATAAAAAGATCTTGAGATGGAGTAACTATCCAGCATTATCCAGGTGGGCCCAGTCTAACCACAAGGGTCAAAGTCCGAAGGGAGGTGTGAGGGCAGAGCAGAGATTGGAGGACGAAGGGCAGGGCCAAGGAATGCAGGCAGACCCTAGAAGCTGCCAAAGGCAAGAAAACAAATTCTCCTCTAGAGCCTTCAGAAGAAACACCCTCTGTTGAAACCTGGATTTTTACCTGTAAGACACATTGCAGACTTCTGACTTCCAGAACTGTAAGAGAATAAATGTGTTGTTATAAGCCACTAAGTTTACGATAATTTGTTATAACAGCAACACAAAACGAATGTAGTGTCTACTAACGGTATGACCTAGAAGCACTCAGATACCACTATAGGCCTTACTTATTCCTTCTGGCAAATGGGGATGTGTGGTACATCAAAAATGGTTACTCCCCCTTTTGAGATCTGGGTTGGCCTTCGTGCCTTGCTTGACCAATAGAAGGTGGCAGAAGTGATGTTCTGAAATTTTCAAAGCTTGTAATAAGAAAACTTGCAGCTTCCTGCCAGATCTCTCAACACTCTTTGGAAGCCCAGCAACCAGTCCCTATCTTAAGCCAGGCCTGTCTCCTAGGCAGCTGGTTACCCTTGCTCAATCTTTCACCCCAAATTTCTACCCCTCAGAGAGCTACTGACCACCCCACACCCCACCCCAGTCCTTTCAGAGTCTTCAGGGAAGTCTCAGGAACAAAACTTTGGACAGGTGCCCACAGATGGTCTGGACAGAGAATTCAGCTTCCCACCCAGTAATAATAGCTTGGCTCTCCTCCTCTCTGTATCATGCCTTCCATTGGCTTCTGGAGGCAGGGCAGGCTTGGCAGCTTCCCTTGGAGCTGTCATCTCTGGCCGTCCCACCCTGCCATTTCCTTGGACGCCAGTGAGGCCTGAAGTTTGGTGGGGTTGGACAGGGTGGGGAGCATGGCTCAACAGAAGTCCTAGGAGTTAGAGAGCAGGGGCCTGGAGTTGAGCTAGGACAGGGAGAAGGAGCAACCTGCCTTGACAGGTTTCCCACTTTTCCGAAGTTCAGGGGATGCGGCTTCACTGGTGAAAGGCCTACATTAGTACTTGTTTTCCATAACTGAGTGAAATCCGAAGATGATTTTCACTTTCGCGAACAAAGGTGACAAGTAAAAATGGGATGCAGTGTTGGTTTTGTAGGGAGCCCCCAGAGAGGCAGCGCGCACCCCGGAGCAGCAGCGAGCACCCCCCCCGCCCAAGCTCCTGCCCCAGAATGACACTCAGCACCTCAGCACCCAGCCCCCAGATCTCTGAACTGTGTCTGGGAGCATCTGTGCTTTATCTCCATTTATTCTGTGCATCTGTTAGCAAGACGTGTCCTGAGGTATCAGAAAAGCCTAAGAGAGGTTATTTTGGGGGTCTGGGAACACTCAAAATTTTTTCCATGTAAATTAATGGGAAGTGCTTCTTTGCTTTATGTCATTTCTTCTTGCAAACGTTTTCAGAGGAAGGCCCTACTTCCCGATAGTGGGGGAAACCTGTATTTGGAAGAAGTTGGTGCATCCCAAACCTTCCAACTCATTTACTCCGGCTTCCATTATCTACAAGCTTTTTGCAGCTGTGGCCTCCGTGTCTGTATTTGCCAAACATAGGAACAGGGTCACTATTTTCAACAATGGAATTTTCAACCTTGCCCCAAAGACACCATCTATAGTTTTAAAACAGACTTTCTCCCTCCTTTCTTTTCATAAACTACTCTACTTATCGCCCAGCTTTCTATATGTCATGAATCCCTCCACATCCTTTCTAGGAAATGGTAGAGTCTAGGAGTTAAGATCCTGGGCTCTGGAGTCAGAGGAACCTGGGTTCAAACCCCAACCTGCCTCTTAATGGCCATGAAGCCTTAGGTGCGTTACTTAGCCTCTGTAAGCCTTGGCTTCCTTCCTCCCTCCCTCCCTCCCTCCTTTCTTTTCTTTCTTTCTTTCTTTCTTTCTTTCTTTCTTTCTTTCTTTCTTTCTTTCTTTCTTTCTTTCTTTTCTTTCTTTCTTTCTTTCTTTCTTTCTTTCTTTCTTTCTTTCTTTCTTTCTTCTTTCTTTCTCTCTCTTTTAAAGATTTATTCATTTATTTCAGAGAGAGAGGGAGAACGTGAGCAGGGGGAGGGGCAGAGGGAGAAGGAAAGAGAGAATCTCAAGCCGATTCTGTGCTAAGCATGCAGCCTGATGTAGGACTCGAGCCCATGATCCTGAGATCATGACCTGAACCAAAACCAAGAGTCAGACACTCTACCGACTGAGCCATCCAGGTGCCCCTTGGCTTTCTTTTCTGAAAAATGAAGCTGATAAATGTCTCTACTTCCTAGGGCTTTTGGAGGAATTAAATACGACAGACCACATCAAGGGCCTGGCATAGATTAAGTGCTGAAAAAATGTTTAGACTCTCATTGCTTGGTTAGCTCTGAGTAACTCATTACGCAATTGACTTCATCCCTTGGTCTTTATCTAGAAGACTAGATGCTGGGAGGTGGGGAGACAGGGGTGACTGCCTTGACCCAAGGCATTTCTGTTCTCCATTCCCACTATGGGCAAGGTCAGAGGGGTAGGCTAATGAATTCAGAAATATGCCTGAATTCGACAAGAGACTCTGGGACTGGGGAGTGGATTGTTACCCTCTCTGTTCTGTTTATTGCTCTGCTCTAGTGATATCCTTCAAGCTTCGGTCTCCTAGTCCACAGGGTAAGAGAAAATTCTTCAAGGCAAGGCTGAGGGAGAAAAGCCTAGTTGGAGGACTGAGGCACCATTGAGAGAACTGGGCAGTAAAACTGTTGCTTGTGTGTCTGTGGGAATATTTAAAAGTGGAAGTTTCTAGGGGCACCTGGGTGGCTCAGTCGGTTAAGCATCCGACTCTTGGTTTTGGCTCAGGTCATGATCTCAGGGTCGTGAGATTAAGCCCCGCGTTGGGCTCCATGCTGAACGTGGAGCGTGCTTAGGATTCACTCTCTCCCTCTCTTTCTGCCCCTTCCCCTCTCCCCCTCTCCCCCATGCTTGCTCGGTGTCTCTCCCTCTCTCTCTCAAACAAAAATAAAAAATAAAAGTGGAAGATCCTTTAAAAAATGCAAAACTGAATGATGGCATTAAGGGACAGAGTCACCCCCTGCTTCCAGGAAATCTCACCCGACTCCCACCACCCCAATTTCCCCGGGGAGGACATGAACCCTGCTTTTTGGTCCAGATGATCTGGAAACACTCCTTGACGTCTAACATAAATCCCTCTCCCCCTGCTGCCCTCCAAAGCCCTTCTCTCCCTTCTTACGGGTCCCCCTCTTCTTCAGCAAGAATCTTTTCCAAGTCCATGTTTGCAGCCCATCCCAGCGGGAAGCCACTGAAGCAGAAGGTTCCGTGGCTCCCCCTCCCAGATAGGCGGGGGTGGGCGGGGAGCGCAGGACTGGCCACACTGCCTTCCACAGGAGCCGTTAGCAGCTGTTCCAGACATCAAGGCCACCGGGACACTGAAGACATAAAGGTCAAAGGAGCCTGTGTCTGGACTCTCCTCCGGGCTGCCCTTACCAGCAGGGACCCAAACAACACACTGTGTTCATGACCCATGACACCACCCGGGGTGGCGACGGCTATGAAATTGCAAAACCTTTTCCATCTCCAGCCCCTGTTCTGGTAACTTCACTGTTCATTGCTAATTCTTCCTGTTTTTCCCTATTTGCCTAAGATGAATGAATGACTAGATTCAAGAGATTTTTTTTTTTTCAGTGAAATGTTTGGAAAGTGGCTGCCAGCACTACAATGACCCTCTTTCTCCTTTTTTTTTTAAGAGAGAGGAGTTGGAATAATTTTTCCTTCTTCTTTTAAAAAGCACCTAAATAGCTACACTTGTGGTGAGCATACATAACGTATAAAGAAGTTGAATCACTACGTTGTACACCTGAAATTAATGTAACATTGTGTGTCAACCATACTCAAATAAAAAAAAATTTTTTTTAAAGGCACCTAAAGTTTCAGATTTATAGTACAGCAGTCACCTGCCTTACATGTTTCCAGAAAGTCTCAGTTTTTTTAAAAGGCAGTTTGTTAAATCTCTATGTAGATATGACTTAAATTTTAGGAGTTTTTCACCAAGTCATGTGTACGAGAAGTGTAACTGCCTTATTTTCTTTAATTTCTATTTTGGCTTTTCATTCAGTTGGACTGGCAGAATCTTCAAGAACCAAACCCTTTCCCCAAGTGGTATCTAACGGACAGGGTGGAGTAGGCCCATATCCCCTGTTTGCAGAAACCTCCTCTGGGACCTCCACCACCCCCACCCGGTCTTGGTCAGTGGACCTTTGAGACTGTGGGTAGATGCCCTTTGTTCCTGC
This sequence comes from Halichoerus grypus, assembly GCF_964656455.1. Taxonomy (NCBI): domain Eukaryota; kingdom Metazoa; phylum Chordata; class Mammalia; order Carnivora; family Phocidae; genus Halichoerus; species Halichoerus grypus. The sequence continues at coordinate 129,295,397 of NC_135718.1, forward strand.
CCCGTGATCCCTTCAGACTGACGGCTCTCTATGTTAGCTCTCTGCACTCGGCGATGCCTCCGGAGCCCCGCCCCGTGTGGAACATAGAGAAAATTCCATAAGGCCTTCACCTGCCTAGGTATCCCGCGTAGCCTGTCTCCTCCCTGAGCTCCTCGCTGCCTGGAGCTGTCCAGTATATAAGGTCCACACGCCCTGTTGGGAGATCCCTCTTGTCTCCCTGGTGTTTGCCCCTCTCTGGGGCTCAGCCCGGTCACTGAGTGAAGAAATGGGTGTAGGGCCAGCTTCTCCAAAACTTGTCGATGTCTGCGTTCTGTCTCCCTCCCCCCAGTGCCATACTTCTGAATTTTAGCAACTGTCATTCTGGACAGGGGGAGGGGGATATTTCTCTCCTGAATTTTTTATCTAGTCTCTGTCATCTCGTCCAGAGGACGAAAGCCAGGCAGAGAGTGATTTTGTTCTGCAGATACAACCCTGCCCCGAGGTGATGAATGGAGAAAGGCCTGACGTTGGAGGGAGGGGCAAAAGAGAAGGAAACGATGTGGGAACATAAGCTAATATTTCCCAAAGTTTTCCTGCCCAGCCTAAATATGGTGACCACGTGTCCACTGTTGTCTATGCCAGTCGCCATTTCGGTTAATTTTATTCTTTAAAAGGAGATCTTTTGTTAAGTCTGCAGCTAAATTTGCGTAGAGTCGCCTCCTTTAGCAGGGCTTTTCCTATAGCTATATTTCAGGGTGCAGGTGGGGAGGGGGGAGGACCCCGAGGTCAGCCTCAGTTCACACGTGTGTGGGATGCTTCACGGCAAAGTGGATGTCGCCAGCAAGCCCCTGTGTGCCAACTGCATGAGAATAAGGCATTTCTCAGAAAGCCCTCCAGAGAAAGGAGGGGGTGTCCCTGACTACTTGCAGCTCTTGAGGAACCGTGGGTGTGCCCCCTGGTTCCCAGAGCCTGCCAGGGCAGCTCCCCCCTCATCCAGAGAGCTCTGGAATCCTATCTGTTGCAAGGACTCTAACAAAGTGACCTCGCGAGTCAATCGTGCCCGAACTTGGACTAGTGAGAGCGACATCTCTCGCTCCCCACTCGTTTTGTCCTTGTTCTTGTCCTTTAGCCCCAACGGTAGCATCCCTGACTTTTCTCGTATGCAAATCATTTACGGTCAGGGTTTGCTTTGCCTAGTGTGGTGTTCTGAAGGCAGTAAAGGTGAGTGTCATGTGTGTAAGTCCCACGTGCGCCCTGTTCCCCCTGCTTTGCTCCCTCCACTCACCGCCTCTAGGTCACCCCAGCTACTCCCATGACTTCAGCTACCACCAGGCTGCAGACGACCCACATCTCTGTCTCCAGCCCACCCCGTCCATCTCACCTAAACCCCATAGCCCCACACCCACCTGCCTGCTGGACATTTCCAGCAGAGATCAAATCTGCAACACCTCAAATCAACTTGTCCAAAAGTGATCTCATTAACTCCCCTTGTAAACCCGATCCTCCTTTGTATCCCGTACCTCAGTGTGTTGTATTTGACCATGGTTTTCAGCTGTGATGGGCTTGGGGGGCGGGCAGGGGAGAGTTCCCGAGAACCTCCGGAGATTGCAGGCAGGATTTTGCATGGATCCATGTTTTCTTTCTGCTTTTTCAGACTCTGACTGAAGAAGAAAATGACCACTGAGCTACAGAGGTTAGCCCCTGCCCGTTTCCCTGGCTTCATCCCCCAGCAGTTCCTCCCTGATCTCAACCGCACACCTCCCGAACCTGTGCTCCACAGGTTCCGGCAGACTCTTACAGTAGTTCCCCGAAAATGCCATCAGTGTAATGCGTCTGGTCCTTTTACCTGAAGGGAGTTGCCTACTGTCTTTGCCTGCAACCTTCGGGCAGCAGCTTCTCCGGGAAGCCTCCCCTGCCTGACCCCGGCAGAACTGGTCAGCCCTGCCCTAGCACCGCTGGTCCACCTCCATAGGCTGCCCATCATGCTGCGTGAACTCCTTGAGAGCAGGCATCGTGTCTCGGTCACTTCAGTCCCCAGGGCACACAGAGCAGTGCCAGGACCTAACAGCACGAGCGAACCCGGATGTGTCCTTCGCTGTGTGCCCAGCACTGTTCTAGGGGTTTGACATGTACTGGCCCATTCAACACCTCATGGTTTCCCCCATGAGATACGCCATTAATCCCATTGCTAGATGAGGAAATACTCAATGAATGAATGAATGAGTGAATCATACTTTCTAGAGAGCTGATTGGTTTCGAGAAATCTGAATGTGAGTCATTTCATAAACATGGCTTTGTCAGGGGCGAGAAGTGTCTCACTCTGTTCTGATCATGTCTAGGGAGGGGAGAAGGAGAGACTCCAGGAACAGATGTGATTGCTTTCTGGAAGAGAGCTACTCATGTGGTGGCCGAAGCAGAGCAGGGCTTCCAGAAACCCACTCATGAAGCCCCAGGACAGTCCAGTCTCAGCCAGGCTCCTCCCAAAGATGAGAGCACGTGGTACAGGAATGATACCATGGCGGGGAGGATGCATTCTTGTTTCCCATCTCCTTCTTGCGGCCACGGACCCCAAGACCCAGCCTCTGGCTGCTGCTGGCTCTCTTGGGCGGAAAGCGACCAGGAGAATAGTTTATATCATAAAGTAATGACAAGGCCCCTGCCTGCAGAGGGGGCAGGCCACTGTGCCCATTCACGGTTACCCAAAAGCTGAACAAAGCCTTTGAGACCCCAGAATCCTGCCCCTTACCACAGAATGAATCACGGGCCACTACCAGCCCCAGGTTTGTTTGGAAGGGCCAGAGGATTCAGAAAAAAAAAATGCAGAAGAGTCAGCGAGCAGGTCCCCAAATCACACCACTACTGTGGCACCTGGGTGGCTCCCATCCTCAGTCTCCTCCCATGTTTCAAGGCCCTATCCTTTGGGCAACCACCTCTTTCAGGAGCCTTCCTGGAAACCGCATACAGGTCTCCTCTCTTGGGCATCCACACACAACTCAACACTGGGGCTCTTCTTCATGCTGATGCTTCTCTCTCCTCAGTTGGCTAATCCTAGCTTCCCCAGGGAGCTGTGGGCCTCCTGCATCCGAACCTCCTGGCAGGAGTTGGCACCCCACGGGGCTCGAGGGATTGATTAGACAGCCTGTCTGTTCCCCTTAGAAATGCCCCCCTCCCCGTGAAGGAAGGCCCGGCTCTCAGACTGAACAATTTGCCCTTACATTTCAGTGTAGATTTTAGGGTGGTTCCAGCAGCACCATTTTCCAGAAAAGAGATAGAGCAAGATCTTAAAAGGGTCCTGAACTCTAGACCCAGGCTTCTTGGGTTCAAATCCCACTCTGCCACCTACTAAATGTAAATTCATAAGCGAATTCCTTAGCCATGCTGTGTCTCGGTTTGTCCATCTCTGAAGTGGAAATAGCGCCTACCTCAGCCTACCTCACAGTGCTTGTGTGAGGAGCGGGTAAGTTAGCGTGTCCAGAGTGCTCAGAACAGGGTCCGCCACACAGCAGAGGTTCCTCCTGTGATCCTCTCCTTCATTCAATAGCTGTTGTTCTCACCTAGTTTCCTGTGATTGTCACAACTGGAAAGTAGGTAATATCTTTATTTCCTCTTCACAGAGGAAACCAAGCTCAAAGAAGTTAGATGACTTGCCTCAGGCAGCACGGCTCCTAAGTGAGCACGGGGTTATTCAAAGCCAGGATTCTGAGCCCCACAGACGTGGCATATGGACGCCCTGAGCTCTGGCAGCCCTACCGTCCCTCCGTCTCCCCTCCTCTGGCATTCCTGTGGCTTCCTTACACGTTCTTCAAGTCTTCCAGTTAATAGTCAGCGCTCCCACCCCAAAGCCACCATGGGCCCAGGGAATGGTGTCCCCCTCACTACACTCCTGCCTTTCTGGTCTCGGGCAGGGAGCCCGGCAGCAGCCATACTGGGCTCCCGTGGCAGTCCTGGTGGGCGCTGTGGGCGGGCAGGAGCCACGGCTTTCAGCGGGCTCTCCCAGGGCCTGGGCTGCACAGAATCCTATAGATTATCTCCTTGTATCAACCTGTCAGGCTTTGTGGGCCCCGCTGCCCAGAGCCCAGCCCAGGGGAGCCTTGTCCGGTGGGGATGCCACAGACCCTCGGACTTGGCCACTGAGACAGCCTGGTAGACCAGATGTGCTAGGAAGGGGACTGAGTAAGAGTCCGTGGACAGACCAAGGACCGGCTCTGCTTGGGAGCCAGATGTCATCTGAGAGGCAGAGGCTGTTGCACAGACTATCTGGGTGGGATCTTCAGACAGGACCAGCTTGGACAGAGACCATAACAGGCTGTGTGGGCAGCCTGTTATGAAGTGCTTATGTGAATTGCCGTGATGGTCCCTTCAGAATGTTCTAGGCTTTGCCACCCACACCGTCCGTTCACAGATGTTGTCTCACAACCGCCTTCTGAGTTGGTATTGATACTACCTCCATTTACAATGAGGGACTGAGACTCAGAGCTTCTGCCTCCAATTCAGAGGTCTTGCTACTAACCTCGCTGTTGGACGGCCACAGACCTAAGCCGGGAGGCCAGGAGGTCCAGACTCATGAGTGCCTGAAGCGGGCCAGGCTGGGGTGGGGACAGGAGAGCGGACACTGCTCAGTGCCCGCTGATTGTTCCCAGGTGGGAATGCAGCCTCAGGATTGCGGATCTTTGATTTTTCCAGAGAAGCTGAAAATCTGGATTTTTTTAAAAATGCGAAATTTCCCATTTTTAAGTGTTGGAAACTGATTTAATTTCGCTTAAAATATCTAGTGGGCTAAACAAAACACATTCTTGGGCTGGACTTGACTGCAGGCTGCCAGTTTGCAGACTCGGGCCCACACATTTGTCTCCAAGATGCCAGTAAAGCTGGGATTAGCCCCCACCTTCCTCAACTGAATTCAAACATTCAAGTGCCCCTGGGGTGGGTCACACGGGAATGTCAGATTTCGTTTTGGGGGGTATGGGATACAACTTGACAAAAGCACTCTCATGAAGCTTATGCTATTCTAAGTGGAGAGACATACCATGAAGATAAATGTGTAAAATTTTTAGTGTGTTAATAATAACTGCTAAGGAGAAAGAGCAGGAAAGGCACTTAAGAAGTTGGAGTGACAGGATCATTCTTGCTGCTCTGTTGACACTAGAATGAAGAGAAGTGAACAATGAAGCAAAAAGAGGCTTTCCGAGGCTATTGCAATAATCCCATGTCTGAGGCCAGGGTGGTGATGTGAAGGTAGTGAGAAGTGATCCAACTCTGGACATACTTGGTAGGTAAACCCAGTGGTATGCTGGTAAAGGCTTAACAACCGGCTCCAGGGGGTGGGGGGGTTGGTTTCCGTGGTGTAAATATCCCTGACATGGCTGATTTCAAGCCACCAACAGGATGTCAACTGGCTCACAGGATTCCCAACAATTAGACAATTGGCTCTTGCAAGCCAATACAGGCCAGTGTCCGCACATTGCCGGGTAGAACTAAGAGCACTTGCTGATGGGTTGAACATGAGAAGTAAAAGAAAGAGACACAGAGAATTCTGAGATTTGGGCAACTGATAAAATGGAGTTGCCATTTGTTTAGATGGGGAGGAATATGATGGGATCAGGTTTGGGGGAAATATCAGAGATCTCTGTTTGGACATTGTAAGTTTGAGAAACCCATTATATCTTTTATTTTTAAACCTCACAAGACATTATTATTACTGTTTCATATAGTCAATGCTCATTTAGATTTACCCACATATTTGCCACTTTATTTGCTCTTCATTCTTTCTCACCTCTCAGACTTTCCATTTGGGCATTTTCCTTCTGCCTAAAGGTCAGGATTTCCCTTAGTGACAATCAGCTGGTAGCAAACGCCCTGTTTTTTGTTTCATTTTATTTTTTTTTTAAGATTTTATTTATTTCTTTGAGAGAGAGAGAGAGAGGTAGGGAGAGAGAGAAAACACAAGCCAGGTGAGGGGCAGAGGGAGAAGCAGACTCCCCCCTGGGCAGGGAACCCATGTAGGACTCGATCCCAGAACTCCAGGATCATGACCTGAGCTGAAGGCAGACACGTAACTGACTGAGCCACCCAGGTCCCCCTTTTTTTAACTTTATCATCTGCAAGATCTGCATTTCACCTTTGTTCTGGAAATGTATTTTCACTGAAAAAAGAATTTTAGTTGGGCAGCTATTATTTTTCAGGATATTGAAAAAATTTTTTTAAGATTTTTTATTTATTTACTTGTCAGAGAGAGAGAGAGCACAAGCAGAGGAAGTGGCAAGCAGAGGGAGAAGCAGGTTGCCACTGAGCAAGGAGCCCCATGCGGGACTTGAACCCAGGACCCTGGGATCATGACCCGAGCAGACACTTAACTGACTGAGCCACCCAGGTATCCCTGAAAAAAATTTCTTAAGAGTGTGTGTCTTTCATATTTTTCTTTGTGTGTTGGTATACTAAAGTTTCACAGTGATGTGTCTGGTTGTGGATATCTGTTTGTCGTGCTTGAGATGCATTTGTCTTCTTGAATTTGTGATTTGTTGTTGTTGTTCATCAGTTCTGGAGCATTATCAGTTGTGATCTGTTTACCATGCTTTCTCTGAGACAGTTTAGCTCTCTTGTGTTCCTAGGACTCCAATTAGACATGTGTTGGTTCTTCTCCCTCTGTCCCTCTAGCTCTTAACTTTTCTTTAATAGTCTCTGTCTTTTTGTTCCTCTGGGCTAAATTTTGGGTAATTTTTTCTATCTTGTAGTTTATTAGTTCTCTCCAATTGTATCTTTTGAGCTTTTATTTTCAATAATTGAATTTATTATTTCTGGAAGTTTGATTTGGTCTTTTTCCTGATATAAATTGTTATAGTTTCTTATTAACTGCAAATATTTTCAAGCATGTCTTTTGTTTATCTAAACATAGTAATCATACTTGTTTTGTAATCTGTGCCTGATAAATATAAAATCTGACATTTTTGCAGTTTGGTTTCTCTTGTCTGTTGTATCTGTACTTTCTTACTCATGGTGTCCATTCTCTGGTATATTTGATTATTTTGTGTTTGCTGCTCATTCTACTTGAAAAATAATTTGGTGAAATAGTTTGACATGGAGGGGATAAGAGTGCCTTCCTCCAGAGAAGTGTTATTATTTCATTTTGGTTTTTTGCTTTTGGCATGCATTTGTGGGCACTGATCTGGAACCACCTTAAGTCAAGTTCAAGTTATTGAGGTTCCCTGAACCAGACTGTGATGAGAACTCTGTGAAATTGTTACCAGGCTGGTTTAACTTTGGTTTGCCTTTACCCTCAGGGTGTAGTCCTTTGGGGTCCTTGCTTATAGAGGAGAATATCTTCCTGTCTTCTTCAAGACCCAAGCTTTGATTTGCATCCTCCTGACCCATGCAGGAACCAAGACAAAGGTTCAAATATACTGGGATCAGGAATGCCCTCAGGGTAAACCTTCAGTTTCTGTCTCTGGAGATTCCATATTTCCTCTTCAGTTTGGCCTGGTTGTTCATTCTCTGTTACTAACTCTCTTGTCAGCTCTTGTTTCTTTAGAGAAAAAAATTTAATATCTTGTTTATCTGTTTTACTTTTTTTCTTTTTTCTTTTTTTAGGATTCTATTTATTTATTTGTCAGAAAGAGAGAGAGAGAGCGTGCAAGCAGGGGGAGTGGCAGGCAGAGGGAGAGGCAGGCTCCCCGCTGAGCAAGGAGCCCTATGCCAACTCAATTCCAGGACCCAAGGATCATGACCTGAGCCAAAGACAGATGCTTAACTGACTGCGCCACCCAGGCATCCCTCAGTTTTACTTTTTCTTTTTTTCAGTGATAAGGTTGGTTCAGTTAACTTAGCCCACCATTACTGAAGATTAGAAATCTCACCGAATGGTTTGGGGGTAGTGGTGACATGACATGGAATTTTTCAGGCTATTGGAAACATTTTATACCTGATTGGGTGATGGTTACCCCAAAGAGTATGTACATTTGCTAAAGTTCATCAAACTGTATGCTGAAAATGGGTACATTTTACTCTATGCAAATTATAGCTTAAAAAAGAAAATTGATTTAAAAAGTAAGAAGAAATATCTCTTGTTCCTGACGAAGAATGGATTATAGAGTAGCAAGAGGCCCTGTACAAGATCCTTATGAGACAGTAAAGACTAGGTACTGTTCACCATCCCAGTCATCTGTGAACCTAAAGTCTGGCTTGGGGAGCAGGGGGAGTAAAATTCCCCCATTTATAAGTGCAGTGTTAATGAGTTTGTATAATTGTTAAGATGGGTCAGTAGGTAGCACATGGGGTTGAGTTGTTTACCAGAATAAATCCAGAGCTAAGTGGAAATGGGTCTGGAGCACCTGAGGAGCTAGAGATGAGTGGGATAAACCCAGAGATGCCTCTTGAAGGAGGCAGACATGTCTTACAAGAAGAGAAGGGCCTAGAATGCCTTATCCCTACTGCTCTTATGGGCAGATCTTGATGGAAGGGAGGGTCGGTAGAGAGACATAGAAGTGAAGATGGTGGAGCGTTCTGGGAGGTGGGTGGCAAGGCCTGGAGAACAGGGTGGATCTTCCCGTGCTTCCTCAGGCGCAGAGAGGTGCATGAAGGCACCCGAGGCAGAGCCCTCCAAGTGGTAGGAAGCCTGCCAACCCACTTGCTGGGTCCAGCAAGAGCCTGGAGCAGAGCTGTCCTTCCAGGTCTGTCTGTCCCCATCAGCTTGGTTCCCCGGCAACTTGTGTGGAATCCTGGGGGCCCCGCCCATGGGGTGATGAAGAAATGTAGGACCCAGATCTTCTACTGGAGCTGCCTGTGAGGATTTTGACAAGTTATTTAATCTGAGTCTCAGTTTTCTTTTCTTTTTAAAATTTTATTTATTCATTTGAGAGAGAATGAATGAGAGAAAGACAGAGGGAGAGAGAGAGCACAAGCCAGGGGGTGGGGAGAGAGAGGGAGTAGCAGACTCCCCGCTGAGCAGGGAACCCATGTGGGACTCGATCTCAGGACCCTGAGATCATGACCTGAACCGAAGGCAACTGTTCAACCGACTGAGCCACCCAGGCAGCCCCGAGTCTCAGTTTCCTTATATTGAAAATGGGGATAAAAATTAAACTGAGGCAGTATGTTAAGGTTCTTAACATATTGCCTGGCACATAGAAGCCATTTAATGTATGGAAATTATGATTATTATGATTAATGAAACAAGACTAATACAAGGCAAACAAATGAGAGACTAATTTAAGACAGGGTATAATTAAAGATATTTTTAGGTGGTATAGACCAGAGAGCCTTCAGGCTTGGAAGCAAGTAGGGGCAAGAGATAGTAGTTAATTGTAAAAAATTGCAGTTAATTCATCATTCATGTATTACATAAATGTATTAGGCACCTCCTATGCATTCTTTCCTGGCCCTTCAAAGCACTACCTATGACCTGGCCATTTGTGATATTATATTTACGGGTTTATTTTCTTTTTTGCCAGCTCTTTTGAGGTATGACTGACAAATAAAAATTGTATCTATTTAGGTTTTACACGATGATCTTTTTAAAGGTGTTTTATTTTCTGTTTCTCCCACTAGACGAGCTCTCCCGGAGGACAGAGACCATGTCTCTTTTGACATCTTCAGAGCCTTGCATGGCACCAGCCACAAAGTAGGCCCCCAGTAAACATCTGTAAGTGGCGCCAAGCCTGTGCAGGGTGCTGGGGGACACCGCGAGCTGTGATCTAAAGGGGAAGCTCGCGTAATTTCAGTTCAGTAATTCCTCCGAAGGCAGTCTCAAGAGATGAGCAGAAGGTATCAGGCAAGGGGCCTCAAGTGAAGAGAGAAGGATAGGGCCAAGGAGGCAGATGACAGGGGGCGGGCCCAGGAGTCCTGCAGGGCGGGCAGAGGGGCATCAGAAGATGGGACGATCGGACGGCAGGGTGGGGGACCTGAGAAAGGGCCCAGCGCTGGGCTTAGGAAGCAGAGTGGGATCAGGAGGGTGGGGGAAGACCCCAGGAGGGAGGCTGGAAAGGGAGCAGCTTAGAGCCACCTGTGCCCACCACGGTGGGGGAGGGAGGGGGTGCTCGGATGGGGAGGGGATGGGAGCCGGGTCCCAGGGCCTGGGGGCAGTGGGCGGCCCACACTGAGCTGAAGCCGGGCAGTCCTGGCGGGCCTGCAGGGCGCGGAGGCTGTTGGGCCCTGACGGGAGGGGAGGAGAGCTGCTGGAGAGCCTCGGCCCATGACTTAATCCTGCGGCAATGTGGCTGCTAATGAATTTCACATCCCCTCCCGAGCTGGGCCGCAGGAGGAAGCCCGACGCAGGAAAGAGGGGGAAGCCAGGAGCGAGCAGCCACCCTGGCCCAGGAGGAGAGGCAGCGGAAGGACAGGTGAAGGGGCGGAGGGGGGCAGAGAAGGCAGGACAAGGTAGAGAAGGAAGGCCACGGAGGAGGAACCGGTCTCCTGGCCACCGAGTCCAAGTGTGACAGCCTCACAGCCCGGGTCACCCACACGGCACCCGCCCTGCCTCAGCCCTGCGTCAGTGCCACCACAGGTCAGGCTCTCATCCGCCCCGGCCTGCCACCTTGTCCCCAGGCCCCCTACACCCCCCCATCTCCAGAAGAGACGGGTGCGTGGCTGCCTGCCAAGAGCTACTGCCTTCAGAAGGGCCGACAGATGAGTAATGCTAATGACCTAACAGCGCCAATGAGAACGCCTGGCTACCCAGCGCCTATCTCCAAGGAGCCCAGAACTCCCTAAAATCCAAGTTCCGCTGAAGGCGGGAGGGGGCTTCCCTCTTCTCCAATAAGGTTCTAAATGCAAGAGAGGAGGCTGAATTCCAGCATGAGAGAGGCAAGGTGGAAGGAAGGAAGAACTTCCCAACAAGATCATTTCAGGCTACGGAACACTGGAGGAAGGAAGCATGCTGGGGTGACAGCCTTCATTTCTGGGGGTCTCTAGGGAAAGCAGAGCCACCAGCGTCCCGGCTGTGTCGCCCCGACACACACCACTTTGCCAACCCCACGGCCTCTCGTTGAGCCCTGGCCCATGGAGCAGACAGATGGGGCTGCCAACTACCTTCCAAAACATGTTTTGCCTTTTTGCCTTCATTCTGTGGCTTGGCTCAATGGGGCCTGAAAATTCCCCACACCTGAGGTGGGCCAAGATGGGCCGCTGCATCGGTAACATCACTGTTTCCAGCCTGAAAGCCCTGCTCTGTCCTCAGAACGGATTTCTGGGATGGGACAGCAGGCCTGGGGCCCTTAGATTAACGAGGGGCAGCTTCCCGGGCCTCAGTGGGGGAGGGGCGTCAGGAGCCAGGAGCGTGACTTGGAGCCTCGGGGGTCTTGCTGCACAGCCCCCGGTCCCATCCCCAGATAGGGCATCCAGGATGGTTGTCTGCGACCTGGCTGGGGGAGCCACGTTAGCTCACTGCAGGGGTGACTGGACCCAAGGGGCAGCATCTGTGCCCAGTAAATTACTTCCCTGCTCACAGCCTGGAGCTCCCTTGGCTAAATCCTCTGTCGATGGACGCCAAGGCCAGCATAAACACCACGAAGGAAACACAGTGTCTCTTGGCGAAGACACTTCATAACAATGCTCTGGATCCTTCCATAATACTGTTTCATGAGCCACAGCCATAAAAAGTTATTTATCCTTTACTGTGTATCTTTGGGGTCAGACAGTCGTTATGGGTCTCGGTGTCCTGATTGTCCTGTCTATGTATGTATTGCCCATTTTAGTCTGTGAGCCAGTAATTAGAGGAGAAGAAAGCAAGTCTCCTTGCTCGCTCCACGGAACACTCTGGGCCCCAAGCCCCTGCCATCCTCACAGAGCCCTGAGTAGGGAGGGAGAGCAGGGATGAAGCCGAGCATGGCAGCTCTTTCCCACACCATCACCTGGGAGAAACCCTTCTCATGCTGCTTTCAGGAAATGCCAGTCTGATGGGGGAGACACGGCGTCTGTCTGGGGACACACTCAACCTGTTGGTCTAAGGGCAGAGCAACAGCATATGAAGAGCAGAAGTAGGAGACCTAAGTACAAACCATAAACAAGTGAATGTGAGCAGAAGGCAGGCTGAGTGTAGGAGCAGAGGGGCTCCAGGGACCTGCTCAGCGGGCCACCTTCCCTGGAGGAGGGGTGTTTGCACACAAGCCGGATGGGGCCTCCACTGTCTGCAGAACCAAGCCTGGGGGCATGGGGCAGTCCAGACGGCTACCCACGGACATGCCTGCTCTCCCTAGTCCTTCTTGCTTCAGTCTACTACCCTGTGTCACCAGCCCCAGGAGGCGACAGAAGCCTCAGGCAGTGGGCGGGATTAAATACACACATTGCTTGAGACACCCCATGGGAGCACTTCTGACCCAGCAGGCCGAGAAAGCAGGAAAGTGGGGGCTGAGAACATTCTGGCTTCCATCTAGGCCTCTGGCTGGGTCCTTTCCCTTTGCAGGGGCCGGAGTCAGGAGGCTCACAGACTCAGAAGGGAGCCGGGGGTGGGCGGCCCCTGAGCCCTGTCGTCCGGCCCTGTGTAAGGTCAGGGCTCTGCATGACATGTGGAAGGAGGGGGCCCACGGGACCAAGAGGGAGACGGAGCACTACTCCTCGACCTGCAGGCCAACCATTTTCTCAGACCTCACAAAAAAGAAGAAAGGAGAAACAAGAAGAAAGGAGGCAAAGCCTGTGAGGTAATGGGAGGGCTGGGCGAGCATCCATGTCACCTGCTAGAAGAGATGACAGCTCTGTTATTTTAGTAAAAGCCACAGACCAGCCCTCCGGAGACCAGGGCTCCAACCTAGCTTGACACCAGGAATGACGTGAGCAAACACTAAGTCATGTCATGCTTTGTTAACTAACATCCCACCTACACACACACACACACAGACACACACACCCTGTGGATTACCATTCATTCTGTGAGCACTAGCAGCCTGGTGTAGGCCGCATGGACTTGGATCCAGGCCGCCTGGGTTCAAATCCTGGCTTCAACATTTAGGGACTGTACAACACTCTGTAAAATGGTAATGACGCAGTGATAGTAATACCCGCCCCCGGGGTTGTTATGAGGGCGACACGAGCTGTTGCACAGTGCACGCACAGCACAGGGTAAGCTCTGGGTACCCATTAGCTCTTCTGCTCATGACTGATCTACCAGGTCCTTTGCCAGGATCTGGTGTTCTGCCTCGGAGACCCTCAGTCACACAAGGGGGTAGAGGGGAAATGAGCAGTCACTTGCAGTGGGTGCAGTGACACAACTGTGACTCAGGGTAGCACAGGTGGGAGCACTCTGCCCAGAGCAATCAGAGAGAGCAATCAGAGAGAGAAGGTAATATAAGATTTAGGCCTTGCAGGGTGAATAGGAGCTCCCCGAATGGAGACTAAGGGAAGAAGGACATCTGAACCCAGGTTGGACAAAGGCCTAGAGACACGAAAACCAGGGAAACCTGATCTCACAAATCTGGTTCTGGGGTTCTGGAAGAACTATGGAAGGAAATGCAAATGGCGAGAAAGCGGGGTCAGGCTGTGGGAGCCACGGGTGTCTCGCTAAAACATTCGATTCTGTTCCGCAAACAGCTGAGGAACACTGCCGAATCCTAAGCAAGGGAATTGCATGATCAGGTGTGTGTCTTGGGAAAGAACACACTTCGTGGGTCCTGGAAAAGAGATCAGAAAGTGAGCAGGTTGCAGAAACACACACACGGGAGCATTTTGCAACGACTCAGCAAACACAAAACACATTTATCCCTGGACGGGTTCCCTGAGATCTGTCAGGTCTATTGCCTTAATGGCTTTTGTGCCCACCGTCCCTTTCCTGCCATGGCCCTGGACCACTACCGGAGCTGCCTTCCGGGCCCCCCTGCCCTGCCCCTCCCGCTGCTCTTCATTCCCCCGGCTCCTGCTAAGGCACAGATCTGCCCAGGTCCCCCCTTGGTGGCTCCCTGTCCCCACAATAGGAGAGACTATTCTAGTGCTTCTAGGCTCGTTGCCGCCGGGTCACACTGGGACCAGGATGCAGGACACGGAGCATCTATTGTGCGTCGGAACCCTGCCAGGTCCCTGGCTCCAAGGAGGAATCCGCTTCATCACAGGTCCCTGGGGAGCTGGTAAGCCAGGTCGAGAGGAGAAGAGAGGAGGGCAGGGACGTGGCGCAGGTCCTGGGATGGCCACACACCAGGGGACAGCCGCAACACATGGACAGAGTGGTCATCTCTCCCTCGGTTGAAGAGGAGAGCACTGTCAGCAGAGCATTCTAGAAGACAGAACACCTGGGGGAAGGTGGGCTTTCTCGACAGAAGAAACCCTGAGCAAAGATGTGTAGATATGAAATAGCTTGGGGTATTCTGGTTGCTGCGAGACCGTCTTCGAGGTCGATAAATGGGGCTGGGGAAGTATGCAGTGGTCGGAGCATGGAGCTTGGGCTGCGTTCTGTGCGCTGTGGTTGTCAGCCAAGGGTGTGGGCCCAAATCACTCATCGTGACAGCCTTTAAGAATCCAGATCTGCCTGAATTGGTATCTCAGAGGCTGGGGCCTTTCAGCACTTTTCAGTGCTCTCAGATGACTCTGACACGTGCTACGGAGTAAGAACCATTGTGGGGACAGGGAGCCACCAAGGGGGGACCTGGGCAGATCTGTGCCTTAGCAGGAGCCGGGGGAATGAAGAGCAGCGGGAGGGGCAGGGCAGGGGGGCCCGGAAGGCAGCTCCGGTAGTGGTCCAGGGCCATGGCAGGAAAGGGACGGTGGGCACAAAAGCCATTAAGGCAATAGACCTGACAGATCTCAGGGAACCCGTCCAGGGATAAAGAAGAATTGAGACTAACTCTCTATTTCAGAAATGAGAAACTGAGTCCTGAATCAGTGGTTCTCAACAGTTTCCCGTGTGGGGATTTCTTTTCCAAAAAAAAATTTTTGATGATCGGTAAACCTGCATGAGTTGAAAATAGCTGATACCCAGCTGCATGGATCTAGAGATGATCTGAAAGGATTTGCATTTTATTCATCACATGAGCACAGAGGTACGCCAACAAGAGCGTGGGAGGCAGAACAACCGGGGTTCGAGTCCTACCGCCACCATTACTGGATGCATGACCTTGGGCACGGAAGCTGTCCGTGCCTCCGTGGTCTACCTGCGCCATGAGCGTCACAGCAGCACCTGCCTCGTGGAGCTGAATGAGGACCAGAGTTGTACTCGTAGAAGAAAGCCTGGCACCTGTAAGCCTCACCAAGCTTTAGCTCTTGCTGTCACTATTAGCCAGTTTAACGAGGATGCTAGGTGCCCATGTGGAGGTGAGGACCCCCGAGGCCATATGTGGTGGCTGCCTAGTTCCTGTCCTCCTAGACCTTGCGATATGGGGCGTAACTGACCACACACGTCCACACACTGGTCACTGTCACCTGGCCGCAGCGAGTGCCCTCTGTGAGCGTCACGACTCAGCACTCTCCTGCATTGGAGCAGGGTGGCACTGGTGGCTTTTCAGGTGACACCTGGGACCTGAAAGTTAGAGCCAGGTGTTGTGACTCGTGAAAAGTGATTTTCACAACATAAAATTAAGTTCAGCCAGAGTTCTGGGTTGATTTTGGGGCAGCAGAGGCACCCCGGAACCTGGGAGATGTCCCCTTGGAAGGCAGAATGCCATCACCACTCACCTGAGCCTGGCTTCTCCAGCCCCCGAGAGTTCCAGAAGCAATGCTGATGAAGCATCCCCAGGCCAATGTGATCGGCTTACACCAGCTGACAGTGTAGCGGGACTGCTCAGCTGGTGGCCCACGAGTTGTCAACCCCTAGACAGGATCGTGGACCATGAGTGGAAAGGGATCTCAGGTCCTTCTGTCCTAGCGCGTTCACCATATGGCCAACAGATATTCCATTTCTTCCTCCCCTGTCTTTGCCCCTCCTTCCCTCTGGTTGGGACAAGCAGACCAGCTCTGTGTTCCCTGCCTCGGGGGACACAGAGATGGAAGCAGTCTACAAGCGGCTTTGGCTTCATGCTCCACAAGCCTCAGCCCTTGGGGGTTTCTGAGCATAGATACAGTGTCTTGGCTAGAAGTAAGGGGGACAAGGAAGCTTCCTCCACGCAGAGAACAAATGGCCCCTCCTTGGGGCCAGGTCAGGGGAGAATGTGGGGTTCTGTGGGAACTGAGCCCCGGGCAGAGAGCCAGGCAGCCAGCATATCTCCAGGAGGAAATGACAGTTCTGCAGAAGGTTTCTGTCCTCTGTACACAGTCTTAGAAAGTGCCAGAAGGCTAATCGCTGAGGGGCCTCCTTGGATGAAGAGCGTGGCCAGCCAGGTGGAACGTTCGCAGGGAACCTTGTGCCCACCTGCACCCTGACACCCTCCCACCCAGGCCCTGGGGCCCCATAAACTCACCCCAACTGCTGTCCAACCCCAGGGGGAGGGATACCAAGAAGGACTGAGAGGAAGTTTTCCGCCATGCGTGAAATGAGCACTCAGATTCGGAAATTAAGTTAAATGGTAGAAGAAAGTTAAACTATAAAATAACTGAACTACTGAGCTGATGGCCTGCAGTGGATACCCGTCACCTACAGCTGAGAAAATGGAAGCTCAGAGAGGACAAGCCAGAAGCTCAAGGCCACCTAGTTCACGTGGAGGTGAGGCAGAGTCGGAACCAGACCCAAGCTCGTGAGACTCCAAGCTCGGCACTGCCTGCCTTAAAAATGCAGCAGGAGGACCAGACACTCATCAAGAAGGACGGGTCAAATAAATACTGGGCAGAGAGAGAGAAAGAGAGAGAGCCTGTATGCCAAGATGGAATGATCGTCAAGATATGCCACAAAGTAAAAATAAAAGTGCACAGTTGCTTGTACAAATCGCTGGTATATGCATTAAATAAATCTAGCAAGACCCAGGGAGCTGCTATGCTGATTGTCTTCTGGAAGAAACTGGGGGATGGGGAGACAGACAGGGGAAGAAGACTGTTCCTTGTACAACCTTTTGTATCTTTTGGATTTTGAATCAAGAGAATGTATTACCTATTCATATTCAAAAAACATTTTTTATAAAGCGAGTGACAGAGAATCTCCTTGTTCAGCCCTCTTAAATGTGATGAAACAGACTCCCACTGAGCACCCAGGGTGTGCCAAGGCCCTGGTGGGGGCTGTGGGTTATGCCATGACGAGCAGAACACTGCCTCCAACCACCAGGAGCCCACTTACCCCAGGCAACCCTGGCCCCCCAGGCGGGGTGGGGGGATAAGCGACCACAGGACTCCCACAGCTTCTCGCTGTTCCGCACTGACCAGGACCCCCAGCCACCCTGCGCTGTGAGCCTCAGTAGGGTGAGGGCCGAGGGTCCATCGCAGGGCCAGCCTCTGTGTGCCTCATGACCACGGGGCAGTCTGAGCCAAAACCCCTCCGGGCCACACTGCTCCTTCCTGGCACAGGCTGGGGCGGGGCGGTGGGGAGGTGGGGAGCTTGAGCAGCCTCCCTTCTGTATTTCGATGGAAAGGATCAGACACAGTCATGCCCTTTCTTCTTGGGCTGCGAGTATTCACTGCTTGTAACAAGACGGCAGTTACCGTGCGGGTCAAATAAGCAGTGAGCTCTGAGATGGTTTCAGCCTGGGTGGGAAGAGTGAGTGAGTCCAGGTTCTCTGTAAACGTAGCTGCAATCCACCCCATTGGAGCACTGCCTGCCTCCCCTGCCTCTTTCCCCGAATTTTCTGCCCCATGTCTTCCCCCCGACCAGGCTGCCCCAGCCCCTCCTAGGAGCAAGCATCAACAGCCAGGATATCCTGACTTTTCACCACTTGCCCCAGGGTTGTCCTCATGTCGTCCTTGAGATCCGGGAAGAGATAAATGCCTCCCTTGGGGTGAAGCTATGCCAGCTGGGGTCCCCAAGACTCGAGGAGAGGAAGCTCTTCTGGAGGAGTCTCAGGTCAGTGTCTGGCTCTATGAAACCAGTGAACCACAAAATGCTCTCCCAGCTGATGTTTCCAATGACCCTTGAGTTATCCCGGCGGGCGCCCTGGACAGGACAAGGGTAATTGCCCAAGACCTGTTCACCCACTAGCTAGAGTAGCAGAACTGAGATGTTAACCCCGGGTCCTGACCCCAAATCTCAGGCTCTCTTCACACTATGCCTGGAAGAGAACTCAGAGGTCACTTAGTACAACCTCACATTTTCAGATGATGAACTGAGGCCAGAGAGGGAGAGGGGCATCTGCAAGGTCACACAGCGTGTGAAAGGCAAAGCCAGGTCTCAAGAACCCAGCCCCCTGTCTCCCAGTCTAGAGGTGGTTTTGTCCTCTGTCGAGGGGATGAGAAAGGCAGGTTGGTTGAGATAACCTGCCACTTTCTCCCTTATGGCTTCCCTTATAGCATCCCTGATTTGTCCCGACTCACTTCATTTCTCACTTGCTGCCCCTAGACCAGTGCTTGTGACCTCAAGCATCTCGGGGAACAGGGAGGAGAGTTATTGAGCGAAGTCATCTAGGCTGTCGACTCGAAGATAAGACAGCACTGAAGGATGATGACTGTGTTCAGCTGAGAAGTGCTTTCTCTGCCTAAAAGCTTCAAATCCAACTTTTGAAAATATCAATGCTTTGGGGCGACTGGGCAACCACCCCCATTCAGTCTGTTGAATGTCAGACTCTTGGTTTCAGCTCAGGTCATGATCTCAGGGTCATGGGATCTCAGGGTCGTGGGATCAAGCCTTGCTTGGGATTCCTTCCCCCTTCTTCTCCCTCCCCTCTGCTCCTTCCCCCCCCCCCGCTATCTCTCTAGAATAAATAAATAAAATCTTTGCAATAAGTCAATGCTTAAAAAAATTCCAGTGGGGGGGGTGCCTCAGTCGGTTAAGCAACTGCCTTCGGCTCAGGTCATGATCCTGGAGTCCCGGGATCGAGTCCCACATCGGGCTCCCTGCTTAGCAGGGAGTCTGCTTCTCCCTCTGACCCTCCCCCCTCTTGTGCTCTCTCTCTCTCTCTCATTCTCTCTCTCTCAAATAAATAAATAAAATCTTTAAAAAAAAATATTCCAGTGGGTTTTGTGGTGGGGGGGGCAGAGATGGAACACAATGGGCCATGAGTTGGTGATTGTGGAAGCAGGTTGTTGGGTATATTGGGTTATTAATACTCTTCTGTAATGTGTATTGTGTATTAATACTATTGTGTAATGTGTAAATGTCTATATGTTTTAAATTAACCATAATAAAAAGGTTTTTCTGTTAATGAGCTATCAAAACACATGTCGGGTCCTCGAGCCATTTTAGTTCCACAGGCCACCAATTAGCAAACTTTACTCTTGACATTCCAGAATATCCCCCTGGCCATCTGTATGCTTCATTCTGATTCTCTCTGATTCTCTCTCTCTTCATTCTGAGCCTAGGATAGGGCAGAGGAGGGAGGGAGGAAGGCAGGGAGGAAGGGAGGGGCGGGGGGGAGGGAGGGAGAAACATTGGCTTGACAGGGCTTGGAGCTGGTCATCATCAAGGAGCACAGACTCTGGGATGTGGATGGAACCCCACGAAAATGGATAGAAGTCACACACCCACCCACCCCCACACTGTCTAGCTCCTCCCCTCCCCCCCTCCCGCCCCGGCCTGCTCTCCCTGTGCTTCATGTATCTTGCTCATCTTTCTTGAACTCTCCTTACCACCTGGCAAACCATGGGAAACAAGCAAGTCTAGGGGCTGATGGGCTCAGTCTGCAGGAGGGGACATATCCCATCTAGATGAAAAACAAAATTCATGAGTGGCCTGGCACCTCCAGGGCTAATATGAATCTAGAGTTGTGCTGGCTTCCAGCAAGACCTCCCCAGCAGGATGTGGAAGGCACGAGTTTTAGGGTGGAAACGGGGTGGGAAGAGAAAAAGTGGGTTTTATTTTTCCTTTTCCATTGCTTAGGCTGACTCCCAGGCACCATCATCTCTCTCCTAAACCCGAACATCTTCCCGGTTTCTAAAGTGTCCCCCCCGCCATTTATGATATCATTGAACCCTCCCAACCCTGTGAGGCAGGTGTCATCCTCATTGTGTAGATGAGGACACAGAGGCTCCCCGTGATCCAGTGACTTGCCCAACATAGCACAGCTTGTAAGTGGCGGAGCCCAGGGCCGCTGACCCTAATGTCAGGGTTCTTTCCTCTACCCCAGATTGGAGGCGGGTGGAAGCAGTTCACTGTCACTTGCCTCCATGGCTCTATCTGGGATGATAGAAATAGTAAACATTGAGTTTTCTAAGTAGTTGCCTGGGGCGGCAGGAAGTTTGCTGGGCACTACTTAGCTGCAAATGTGTTGCAGCTTTTTAATTAAGGGGGATTGTTGGAAAGTGATGGTCTTACTTGAATGGGTCTTCTGGGATGACATGGAGAGGGGGCTTTTGGATTTCCTCATGTATTTTGTGTGAGGACCATACAGCCCCCAGATCTCTCCTGAGTGTGAGATGTACAGAGAAGTTGAAATAAGACACTGATATTGTCCACCTGAGCTAGGGACAGAGACTTCAGGTCTTACATCAAATCTTAATTCTGTCTGCCTTTACTGTGTGACCCCCAGGCCAGACTCTTCCCTCTCTGGTCCTCAGAGCATCCCTCCGGCAGCCAAACCAAGGCCATCTCCCTGCCAGCTCACTGCCCAGCAAGACTCCACTCCGTTGTAACCCTCCTAGAGAAGGTGAGGAAGGGCAGGATGGTCACTGTTCGGAGGAAACATCCCACACCCCTCGCTGGTTTGGGAATTTCACACCAGGGAAGTGATAGGCATCAGAAGTAGGGCAACGGTGAGGAGGAGGAATGGGACAGGCTGGGGTTGGACCCAGCTATGAAGCTCTGGCTTGTACAGAGGTTGCTTTTCATGCCTTTTTCCTCTGTTGATTTGGCTTGTTTTCCAAACATGGGTCAAACAATCTCCCCCCAGAAGCAGCAGCAGAAGGAAATGTTATTAAAAAGGAGTCCGTTAGTGGGCATGGTGTGTGGATGAAGTCTTTGGGAGTTTTGGCTGCCAAATAAAGACTTTATTGTTGTCATTCCTCCTTTCCCAAGCTCCCTCCCTCCCTCCCTTCCTCCCTCCTCCCTCCCTCCCCTCCTCCTTCCCCTCCCTCCCTACAATCTGCCTGTCCCTCCCCCTAACCTAACCTCCCCACCCCGCTAGGATCTGGTAGAGGAAAAGTCAGGCAAACACAAGCACGCAGGCACCACTGGGAGATCAGAACTTCTAGCAGGCTCTCTGCTGCCACAGCTCCACCGAAGGGTGGGGGAGGAAGAGGGGGAGCCTTGCCGGGGGACTAAACCCACAGCTGAGAGGAGAGGCAGGTGTGTGCAGGTAAGCCCAGGGGGGAGATGGGGGGGAAGACCCCTTCCTCCAGCAGGTTTCCTCCTACTCTGTCCAACTGACCTTACTGATCCATTTCTCTTCCTTCCTTCCTCCCACCTTTTCTCCTTTTGATGTAGGAAAGACGTCTTCCAAATGAGCTCCAATGAGTCTTCCACATTTCTTCTGCACCCTCCTCCTCTACCTTCTCTCCCTCATTCTGTGCCCATGTATTTGCTTGATGCAAAAGTTCAACTTTCTCGGTTCAGAGGTTTGTTGTAGCACAGGGAGTTAGGCTGCACACGGTATTCCTACACAGCAGGTGTTTCTATGGAAACCCGACTCTAGAACCCATTTCTTTGCACCTTTCCCATGTTGTCACACCCTGCCACAGGGGCACACACACGTCACAGGGAGGCTGCGTGTTCACTGCCCACGCACACATACACACACACACGATAGGAAGGTGTCTTGTCCGTTCAGCTCCACTCTGCATCCCACATGCAGAGCTAGAGCACAGAGCCTGGCCGCCCCCAGACACACACACACACACACACACACACACACACACACACACACTCTGTCTCTCTCTCTCTCCATCTTGTCTCTCACATTCTCACAAACTTCCCCAGCTGGAAAAGCAAAGAGAAAGTGCGTCTTCCCACTGAGATGGCAGAGCCGAAAGAAAATCATGTGTCCTGAGTTGAGGCCGAGAGGGAGGAGATGAACCAGAGCAAGCACTGGAAGGGTTTTTTTCATTCTTCAGAACTTAATTGGGTAGGAGGGAGAAAAAAGTGCCTTTCCAACCTGCACAGTATCTTCCCAGTAGTTCTGAATTTCCTTCTCTGGTCCAAAGCACTTGGCTTTTGGAAAGAAAGGGAAGAAAGCAACCCAGCTTCCAAGACTTGGGGGTCGTAATTCCCAGCTCTGGAGGGCAACTCATTTATTTTTTCTGCAGGCAGCCAGAAAAGATTTCTCTTTAAAGCAATTTCAAAATCATCCCAGGTTGGCAAGGGATCCTTGTGGCAGAGGGCAAAAAGACAGTAATTCCTGAATCAGTCAGGACGGGGGAGCTAAAGTGGGTCAGTGAATGGGGCTCCTTTCCAAGTAGCCCCTCCCTCCCCCCAACTTACTCAACTTTGCAACAGCAGAGAGAGTGTTCTCCCAGGGCAGGTAGCATGGGCAGATCAGGGTCCCGAAATGTGGTTGATCTTCAAAATCTCCCCCGTCCTGACTGATTCAGGGGGGTAGGGGAGCTTACTAAAAATATAGATGCCTGGACCCCTCACTCCAGACCTTCCAGATGGAGCCCAGGAATCTATTGTTTAATACTTGAGGGGTTCCTGACGGTCAGCCAGGGTTTGAGAACCTGAATCAGGGGCCTGAGAGTCACCCATGCTGGGACTGAAGAGCCCAGGACTCAGGGCATTGTTAGCTGGGCAGAAGGGCTGTGTGGTTTCCTGGACAAGAACCGTCTGGTGGAGGAGCTCCAGAGTGTCCCAGATGGGCCAGCCTGTTCCTTCAGGTGCTCGTTCCCACCTCCTTCTTCCCCACAAGCACCGGCAACCACATCATAGGGAACATCCCAGAAAGTTCCCCCAAGATAGCTCCAAAGCGCTTATGTTTCCTCTCACTTGCTAATCCGCCTGCCCTGGGCACTGGACTGGGCCCTTCCCCATCCCTTCTAGATCTCCTCTCCCCTTGCCCCACAGCTGTCTGTCCTGATGTGCTCAGAGAGAGGACAGGCTGAACACCAAGCTCTGCAATCCTCCTCCCCTTCCCCAGTGGGCAGCCCCATTTACTGGGCAGGTGAGGGAAGCATGTCAAGGCTGGAAGGGGCAAAAAAGCCAGGTGCGAAAGGTTGGGGAGGGGAAGTCACGGATCACAGGGGGCTCCAGAGCCAGCTGAGGAGGTGAGACTGTGCCTTCCCTGGCCAGCATCCCCTCACCCGCTACAGAAAGGCTTTCAGGTGGGGTTAGTGAATTGAAAAGACAAAGTGAGCCTTCTACCAGGTGGCTGGGGGCTCCTATGGTCTCTCCGACTCGTTGGTTCTAAGACCCAATGGTGGTCTCACAGGCCCCAAAGGGAGGATATTGCTCTGTGTGGAAAAGCTGGGGAAAATCCAGAAGCCAATACCCACCTACAAGAATCCCTGCGTCTGGGTGAAGGGCAGGGCTGCCCTCTGGCCAAGCTAGAGGGAAAGAGATCTAATTACTTTGAAAATATGTCAACAACAGTTTAATGTTCACTGAGCACTCACTTTAAACACATTCACTCATTTAACCCTCAAAAAAATCTGGTAAGAAGGTGTTAATATGCCCATTTTACAGATGAGGACACTAGAGCCCAGTAGAGGTAGGAGGTTTGCCCAAGTGTATCCAGCTAAGCAACTGGAGACTTGCAGGGTTGGGACCCAGATCTATGAGTGCTCAAGGCATCAGACAGATTCTTCTAGGCTTTCTTCAGGGGTTGGAGATAGTAGGGGCTGGAGGCAGAATGAAGGATATGGTGAGGTGCCAGGCTGTCAGAGGAGGACGGCCGTCTCACCCCATTTCGTCCCTAGTCCCTCAGAATGGAAAACGTGCTCTTCTGGACTAGTGGCCTCAGGCCAAAAAAACTTCATTCTGTTTACACTTCGCCTTGTGGTAGACACTGGGGAGACAGATGGTCTCTCCATAATAGTGTTATATTTATTTTTAGTATTTTTTGATCTGCGGTTCATTTTAAAGTCGCTTATCACACATGTTTCTGACAACAACTGGGTGAGGAATATAGGGATAGGAAAGATTTGTTATCCCCGTTTTACAGGTAAGGAACCTGAGGCTGAAGACAGGGTCATGTAACTAGGTAGCGGAAGACGGGCTGAGAACCCTCACCCCCCGTCTAGTATCCCCACTGCCCCAGTCAGGCTCACCCTTATACGGATTCACCCCCCAGGAAAGGGGCAGCTGCATCAGTAGTGTGTTGAATTCATTCATGATATCAGCCCTTTTGTTCCCTGAGGACCACATGAGCCCTACTTGGAGGCCTTGAAAGGGGCTCAGGCAGCCTGGATGGGGAGGGGGGCTGTCTCAACTCCTCTGCTAACAAATGACCATCTGATTCTCCTGGCTTCCAACCTCCTTCTGGGCTTCTGGAAGAGATAAAGGGAGCAGGACAGCTTTCAGAAGTCTGAGTGTAGAACAGAAAGAAGGGAACAAAGAAAGAGGGTCACCCCAATGTCCATGGGTGTGGCTCTGGGGCGGGGGCAGCCCCATTATCCATGGCAGGGTCACTGGCTGAGTTAAGCCATGGAGGCTTAGGGGTGACCAACTAGGCAGGAAATCTGACAAGAACAAAACTGCCAGTGAGTACAGTTGACCCTTGGAAAAGCACAGGGGTTAGGGTTGCCAACCCCAACAACACAGTCAAAAATCTGCCTATAACTGTTGCTTCCCCCCAAACTTAACTACTAACAGCCTACCATTGACCAGAAGCTTCACCAATAACATCAACAGTGGATTAACACATACTTTGTAGCTATACGTATTATACACTGCAGTCTTAAAACAAGGTAAGCTAGAGAAAAGAAATGTGATTTAAAAATCCTAAGGAAGAGAAAACACATTTATAGGACTGTACATATATTTATCGGAAAATATCTGCGTATAAGTGGACCCACGATGTTCAAACCTGTGTTGTTCAAGGGTCAACTGTAGTGTGGAGTAACCCTTCTTCAACCCGGGGAGACATACCCAACCTTACTCCCAGCCCAACCCCGATCCCAGACTCTTCATGCAAAGCCAATTACCCTTAAACTTGCTCGTACTGACTTGACAAACCCACGTGAACTTCAACCCAGCCCTGCCCTGAGCCTCAACGTTGCACTGGTCCTGGGTGTTCAAGCCTTCAATGAATGAATTCACGAGCCAGGTAGGGATGAGGGTTATCTCACTTTAAAAATCAGTCTCCCGAGAGAATTGGCTCTTTTATAAATAAATAGGTGAATAAATGAACCCCCTGCCATTGGTAGAGATTTTCTGCTCTACAACATGCCTTCATGTGTGTGATCTCATTTCATCCTCACACAAATGAGGAGCCTGGGGAGGAGGGTCAGAGCCAGGATGCAAGACCAGATCTCCAATACTTGGAACTGAAATTTACGGAGAACTCTCGCAGGAAATGTTCGGAAGTGAGAGAGTGAATGTTGGGTTGGGCTTTGCTCCCATGAAGCAGCAGCTCTCTTGAGCCGATGCTGGTGCCCAGAACTGTGGTTGCGGGTCCACAGGAGTCCGCTGACGGAGCAGGGAGCGCTGCCCAGCAGAAAGCAGGGGGTGGGGAGGTGTGCTTGCAAAGGCATACGAAATTGAAAAATCTGCACACACTCATGACCCACCCTAAGTAGGGGAGTTTATGATTGGATGGAAAGCTCTGGAAGGCAGGAGCAGAAGAAAGTGTGACTTG
Organism: Halichoerus grypus; assembly: GCF_964656455.1. Lineage (NCBI taxonomy): Eukaryota > Metazoa > Chordata > Mammalia > Carnivora > Phocidae > Halichoerus > Halichoerus grypus. The sequence goes on from NC_135718.1 coordinate 129,321,019, forward strand.
GGGCTTTGTTGAAGGGGGGGCGGGTTATGACTCCCCTGGGAGTCCAGGGACCTCCACCCTGTCACACAGATTCTGCTTTCGGGGACTTAGGACCTCGCTGAGGACCGCCGGGAGCAACGGCTGCAGTCAGGACCTCCCCTCTGGACACTCAGGCTCCAGCAGGAAGAGGCGTAGCCCAGTGAAAAAAGCCTTAGAAATGAACTCTATTTTCTCAAGAAAGCAGAATGGACGCGCAGGCGCAAACACACACACACACACACACACACACACACACACACACACACACACACAGTGGAGAGTGGTTGAGCCCTGGGGCTTAGAGAAGGGGAATTGAACAGATGCAGTGTTTCTCCATGGAACAGGCACAGAGAACTTTTCCTCCGAAACCTCCTTGTGGCTCTTCGAGGAGCTTGGCCAGCCCCAGAAGTCTGGAATGTAAGAGGGTCAGAAGGTGGCTTGGGGCTTGGGGCTTGGGGGGTGGGGGGATGGGGGGGGAAGATAGGGAAGTTCCCAAAGGGTCTGGCGCAGGAGCTGGGGATGGGGAAGACTTGTGCTCACTGTGGTTGGAAGGAGCACTGTCCCTCCTAACAGTGAGCACCAGGGCTGCCCGGGTCCCGAGCCCCCCGGAGACACCCATGAGCAAAGGCCAGCTGCCCAGTCCTGGAGCTCCACAGAGCAGCCTTTGCTGGAAGTTCTGGACAAGTTTTACTTGCTTAACTCAAGGCCCAATACCTGGTAGATGCTTTTGGTGACAGAGGCAAGGGAGGGAAATGGGGAGCCTCCCTGAAGCGGAGCTTCACATCCTGAGGGATTTCTGGCTTATTTCTGGCTCCCATGTAATTGGAAAATAAAGAAATGCCAAAACAAATAGGGTCACAAAAATTGGGGCTTTTAAAAATGTTTGTGTTCAGCATACTAATGCTTTAACCACCCCCTTAAAACGTATATGACTGTGCTATTTTCAAGAAAATTACAGGACTTATGAAATATTAATGCATAGTTCACCAGTCCTAAGTGGTGTGGGGCCCGGCAACAAGACTCAAGTTTACAATGAATGTCTGCTCTTTTCAGTCCTTGTGGGACTGTTGGATCCTCAGCTGGAGGTAAAGCCGAGAATCTAACTGCACGGTTTTTCCTCGTGATAGGAGGCCCAGGGAAATGGCCCTCGTGGACCCTCTTGGAGAGGCCTGCCTGGGGAGAGACCCCCTTAGAGGGAGATGGAGAACCACAGAGACTGCCGGGCAATCTCTTCCCTCCTTTCTCCTCATCAGTCTTCCCTCCATCCTTCCCTCCCTCCCTCCCTTCTTCCCTCCCTCTTTCCCTCTTTCCCTCCCTCCCTCCCATTCTCAGAGTACTGTGTAAGGATTCACACACATACACACAGTGGACATGTAAACATGGGCTTGCTTATGTGTGTGGTGTGGGGAGGTGTGTGTGTGTGTGTGCATGAGAGAGAGAGCAGGTTAGGTGTGGAGGGTGTGTGTGTGAAAGGTACAGGGAGACACCCTCTACCCCTCGGGTTGAGGTCTGCCCTCTCTGCTGTTTCTTGTCACACTCGGTGCCTTTTGAGCATCTGGCCCAGAACTAAGCAGCTGGTGAGAGGCTTCTATTGTCTTCCTTTGAGCAAGGCCAGCAAGAAGCATCCAAGGAAGGAGTGCAAGCTGATGGGGGCTCAAAGGAAAGCCAGCGAGAGGCCTGGCACAGGGGCAGGATCCCAGCGTCCAGATGCAGCTGGAGACACATGGCGGCCCACCCTAGGTCAGAGAACCCCAGGAATCCTGTATCCCCCGCCCCGGGGCCCCAGGAGGGGGGGGCAGACATCACCTCGTAAGAAAGCAGCAAGGAGGGCCAGGGGAAGCAGTGTGGGGACAGAGACGCTGGCTGTAGCCCAGAGGGGAGCATCATCGGGCTGATGGCCCTTTGGAGGAGAGGGTGCAGGCCACCCCTGCCGGCACTCCTCCTGGCTGGCTGGCCAGTGAGGGGAGAAAGCTGGGGGGAGCTGCCACTCTGTCGGCAGCCCTGGTCCTCTTGCTATTTCTCCAGCTTAATTAAACTCAACCCCCATGATCCTATCTGAAGGTCCATCAGAGCCACTGGAGAGCACGGCCCCAAAATAGCCTTCAGTGACCTATTCCACTATGTCACAGGGCCAGCAGGAAATTCTTCTTCATATCCAGTCTCAACACTGCCAGCTCCAGTGGATATGGGGGCGGCGAGAACATGTCAGAAGAAAGGAAAGTGATTTCCCCACAGCTTTTGATCCCTGCCCTGTTTATTTTCACAGGAGCCTCCACATCTGGGGAGAAATTCTTGGTGTGCCTCTGGCTGGCAAAGAGCAGCGTTCCCTGAGCTGAGCGCAGGGGTGAGGAGCGAGCAGGGGCAGACACAAGACACGAGTGTGTCTACAGCACTTTCCTTCCTTTCCAGGACCTCCGCAAGCCCTGCTCTGGAAGGCAGGAGACCTGGGTTTTTGTCCTGGGCTTGCTGTTCAAGCTTTCTGGCCTGGGCAAGCCACTCCATCCCTCCAGGACCCAATTTCTGTAAACAGTAGAATCTGGGCTCGATTGGTGGATTTCAAACCATTTTTAGCAATGCGGAGTTTCTTTCAAATACATGCTTTGGCCAAACCTCTTTATATAACAGATTTAAAAGCACAGAGCTGCTCAGGTTGGCACAGGGGTGAGTTGGCGGTGCCCTGGGGCCACCCACTCGGTCTCCCTCCCTCGGGGGACTCTACAGAAACAGGGGCACGGTCTGAAAATCACTGAATTATGGGATCTCTAAGGACCCTTCCAGATGGACCACTTAGGACTCTATGGTTCATGTCTCCTAACATCCCTCTTCTAGGAACAGGGATGATTTGCTCATGCTGCAAGTGGGGAGACCAAGTGCTAGAGAGGTTAAGGGTCTTCTCCAGCAAGCCCCAGTGCTCCTGATTCACAGCCAATGTGCTTTCTGCCAGGATGGCTCATCCTCACCAGAGCAGGCAAGGCCTATAGGCCGGGAGTCCAGACCCTCAAGTCCTTGTTATTTTCTTACCTGCTGGATACAGGCAGACAAAGAGATGCTTCGACAAGTCTCTCCCATGGCCCCTCTGGAGCCCATCCTGGCCAACTCTCGTGCCAGGACAGGGCCTCTAATTACAGGGCCCAGAAGGCTAATGACTCCCTGTGTCTCCTCCCTGCAGGTGCGTCACCTGGATCATGAGGTCATCCCTCTGCTGGCTCCTCCCACTTCTCCTCATCTTGGCCTCAGTGGCCCAAGGCCAGCTGACAAGACGACCGAGACCCAGGCCCAGGCCCAGACCCAGGCCCACCCCCAGCTTTTCTCAGCCCCATGAGCCATTGGAGCCTACAGACCTGCCCCCTCCCCTCCCACCAGGCCCTCCCTCAATCTTCCCTGACTGCCCCCGGGAATGCTACTGCCCCCCGGATTTCCCATCTGCCCTCTACTGTGACAGCCGCAACCTCCGAAAGGTCCCTGTCATCCCACCCCGCATCCATTACCTCTATCTGCAGAACAACTTCATAACTGAGCTCCCAGTGGAGTCCTTCCAGAATGCCACGGGCCTGAGGTGGATCAACCTGGATAACAACCGAATTCGCAAGATAGACCAGAAGGTGCTGGAGAAACTGCCCAGTCTGGTATTCCTCTACATGGAGAAGAACCAGCTCGAAGAGGTGCCCTCAGCCCTGCCCCGGAACCTGGAGCAGCTGAGGCTGAGCCAGAACCAGATCTCCAGAATCCCGCCCGGCGTCTTCAGCAAGCTGGACAGCCTGCTGCTCCTGGATCTCCAACACAACAAGCTGAGTGATGGCGTCTTCAAGCCTGACACCTTCCAGGGCCTCAAGAACCTCATGCAGCTCAACCTGGCCCACAACATCCTGAGAAAGATGCCACCCAAGGTGCCCACGGCCATTCACCAGCTCTACCTGGACAGCAACAGGATCGAGACCATCCCTAATGGCTACTTCAAGGGTTTCCCCAACCTTGCCTTCATTCGCCTTAATTACAACAGGCTGTCAGACAGGGGGCTCCCCAAGAACTCCTTCAACATCTCCAACCTGCTCGTGCTCCACCTGTCCCACAACATGATCAGCAGTGTGCCCGCCATCAACAACAAGCTGGAGCACCTGTACCTCAACAACAACAGCATAGAGAGTGAGTGGGGGCAGGGCCACGGCCACGGCCATGGCCAGGGAAGTGGAGGCTCTTATTGCCTCAATCCTTTCTAGGAGCTTGGGGTGAAGGGGGTGGGGGGTAGAGCAAAAAAGCACCCAGTTTGGCACTGGACTTCAAATCTTGACCTTGCCACTTACTATCTGTGTGACCTTGAACAGATATTTCACCTCTCTGGGAAGTTGTCTCATCTGTAAAATGAGAATGGGAACAATACCTTCGGTCACAAAGTTGATATGAGGATTTAATAGGCTAATATGGATAAAGTGCCCAGAATACCATGCTTGGAGGGTAAGAGCTTTTCCTCCTCTGTCCCTTCTCGCTAGCCCCAGGTTCTCTGCCCTCCAGATCTACAGTTGGGTAGACACGGAATGCAGTCCCAGACATTCTCGTGAAAGCAGAACAGTGACGTGTTCTGAATGTCACTACTCTGAAATGTCCTGCATCTGTCCCCTGTACAAGCTGCCAGTTGTGAGAGGAAAGCTGAGCCTAGGTTTTGAAGAATCTCTAAAAGATGTTCACAGCAAAGCAGCTACATACTCGGGGTAGGCAGCTGGTAAAGATCCGGCAGCCAGAGGAATATGCCAGTGCGCAGGCGCTTTCCGAGTCTAGCTGGAAGGGGGGAATATTTCATCACGTAAGAGCACATTTAAGGTAGAATTTGCCCAAGCTACATTTATAGGGTTCTGGGCTTGGGGTAAAGATTGCAACCCAGAAGAAGAAGCTGGAAGTCCCACTTTTGCTTCGATCAACAATGTCAGCTCTGAGCAGAGCATCGACAGAAAGCTTCAAAAACAAGAGAGTATATTATCTGGTCCTTGAACAAAGCCAGGCTCCATCCACACCAGGAATGTAGCAGCTATAGTGTTGAAGGGGACCAAGGGGAAAGGGCAGCACCCCTAAGATAATATTAGGAATCCTTAGTTTCCAAGCCAAAGAATGAGAGGGAGATTGTTGAATTCCTACAATCTTGAAACAAATGGATGGGAGAACAGTTTCATTCACTCATCTGGGATAATTACAGGAAGTTGGGGAGGGCTTTTTTTAAAGCTTGCAAAAAAACAAATTCAGGAAAAGGGGAAACTGTTTAATTTCATCCTGCAGGTAGTGAACTGATGGAACGCATTACCCCAAAAGCTAGATAGGCAGAAAGAATACCTTACTCAATGGCCGGCAGGTCTCTATCAGGGTGGGGAAGGGCAGGCTCCTAGGGGATATCCTGCCTTTTGAGGCTGAAGTCAGAAAAATCATGCCCCGTCCACCTGTATCCCCTGCGCCCAGCCTGTGTCCTGTGTCAAGGATGGACAGAGTGGGCAGAGCCAGCCCTCGGTCAGTGTGATGGCCATGTTCACAGCGATGATCTTAATGCTGCCACCTGCCCCATCCTTGACAGTCTGCACAATGCCTTTGCCAACATCCTCTCATCTGGGGTGGGGGGCAGGCACCATTCTCACCATTTCACAGATTTGGGAACTAAATGTCAGAGTGGTAAGGTGACAGTCCAAAGTCACAGCGGTCATGAGAAAAAAATCCACCGATGTCAGGGTTCTCCAGTGATGAAAAGAGAGAAAGAAGAAGACGAAGAAGAAGAAGAAGAACAACAACAACAACAACAACAACATCACTAACAACAACGCTGACCCCACAGATGATGAAAGAGGCAAGATTTAGGGGGAATACAGCTCATTCAGAAGATGACAAACCTGGTGTCATCGCACCAGAGGCGAAGGACACAGTGGAATCTCGTTTTCCATTTGAAAGCCTACCACACACATGGCTAATGTTTAGCTGTCCAGCTTATCTCCCCTAGGACATCCCACTGTACTATTTACTACTCCCGGATTCTGCCTTGAGCGGCCTCTACAACTTCCTTCTTTTTTTTTTTTTTAAAGATTTTATTTATTTATTTGACAGAGAGACACAGCGAGAGAGGGAACACAAGCAGGGGGAGTGGGAGAGGGAGAAGCAGGCTTCCCGCCGAGCAGGGAGCCCGATGCGGGGCTCGATCCCAGGACCCTGGGATCATGACCTGAGTCGAAGGCAGACGCCCAACGACTGAGCCACCCAGGCGCCCCTACAACTTCCTTCAAACCGGAGGTCACTCTAGCAGAACACCATCCCCCACATCTCCACCTGCTGTGGTCCCACCCGTCTCTGAAGGTCCAGCCCACAGTTGACTTCCTCCACGACTCCACCGAGTGAATTTCCAATAACAATAGTTGATTGGTTCTGACTTAATTCATTCAACAAACAAGTAAAGTGAGCCTGGGGGGTGGGGGGGATAGGGTTGACTCACCCTTGGTCACACAATCCCAAGGTCAGCCAGTTCCAGAGAAGAGAACTCGAGTTCTTATCCTCAGTTGTCCACCCCCCTTCTCCTTCCTCATCTTTGCCTCCAGCCCCGTCTGTCCCGACCCCCCACCCACCTCGCCTGCTGACTTCTCCCTTCTTTCTCCACAGAGATCAATGGGACCCAGCTTTGCCCCAACAATCTAGTTGCCTTCCATGACTTCTCCTCGGATCTGGAGAACGTGCCACACCTCCGTTACCTGCGGCTGGATGGGAACCACCTGAAGCCACCCATCCCCCTGGACCTCATGATGTGCTTCCGTCTGCTGCAGTCCGTGGTCATTTAGGCCTTACTCTGCCCCCCCGGATCTCCTCTGACCGCACTTGAATGCCGATGGCCCGGGCGCCTGTGCCCACCATTCGTGTCCTCTATCTTCCTTTCTCGCTCCCAGCTTTGCCTTTCCTATCCCACCTTCCCGAGGCAGGGACCAGCCACATACTCTGCCGCACCCGGGGCTTCTAGAGCAAGACTTCTAAGGGCTTGATTTGGTTCACCCAGCTCAAAGACAGCCACTGCACACCCACGCTTCTGGCCCCAGAAGCACACAGGTGTGTCTAAAGACATACTCTTCTCTCCTCCTCCTCTACCCTGTCACTCCTGGGTAAGTTGGGGCCATGGGCTGACATCTGGAACTTGGTCCTGGCCGAAGCAAGCAGAAGGCGGTCAGGAGCAGCCCAGAGGTGAGGTTTGGGAAGTCCTGCTGGAGACTCCACCATCATGGGCAGCTCTGGCCCCAACAGGCCCCTTAGCCACGGATCCCGCCTTCCAAAACTGCTGCTCCACCGCTCTGTTCGTTGGCACCAGACATTGTGCTGGCTCTTTCCCAGCCCGCGTTCTCCAGCAAGGAAGTGCAAGGGAATGGCTGAAGGAGGGTGAAGGATCAGGGTTCCCGCAGGGGCCTGCATCTGGCAGTCTCTTCACAGGGCCAGCCGGGGCCCTCCTCTGCACACGCCCTTCTGGCCGGGCCTCTCTATCTCAAGAGTAAGAGCGGGGAGGAATAGTCAAGGAGAATAGTTCGGGGAACCAGGAATCAGCCAGCGGGAGAGGGGTGGCAATCAGAGCCCCCCAGGGTTGGGCCCCTGTGGGTATAGATGGATCCCACAGCCCCCTTGCCAGTCTGGACAAGAGGCCTGATGGCCTGGGCCACACGGTGTCCACAGTGAAGGGTCCAGAGCCACCAGCCCCGCCCCGCCATCTGTTCCCTATCAGTGTGGATGGCCCAATCCTGTCCAAAGCCCGGAAGCAGCTCATGAGAAAGTGCTCTGGAAGGGGCGGAGCCCCGGGAAATCTCCCAGAAGCCTGTTCCACAAGCACAGATAGGCTTCCCCCTCTAAGGCAGACACATCAGTGACACCTGGTGGCTGGTGCAGGTCACAGCGGGCTCCTGTCTTCCTCCTCGCCCCTCTTTGGGATGGTTTTACAAGGCCAAGGAGCAGGCCTCAGGCTCCAACTTGAAGAGGCCTGGGCGATGTGCACAGTCGCCCCTCTGGGATGTAAAGGACGCAAAGGTACAGAGGCCTCGAGGCGGGGGGCTGATCCCCATCATGAGTGAGCACAAGTGGGAACCCTCAGGAACCCAGGTGAGGAGGTGGTTTGTTCCTGTTTGCTGTCTGACCTCGTGGGTCCCTTCTGCCCTCAGCCCCCACGTCTGGAAACCAAGGGGGTGGCTAAGACGCCCCGCATCCACGGTCTAGTCTGCAGCTCTGCTCTTTAAACCGTGCTCTGATTATCTATTATCCCTGCCCCTTGCAGTAATTTATTCCCTGTATGGACTGTCCCTCCCCTTGAAATCCCCTCCCCTCCTTGCCTGGGCCAGGTGAGTGGCTTGGCTGGCCTCCAAGCAGAGCCTGGGCCCCACAGGGCTCACTCACCTTCCCCTTCTCCTTCACTCCTCCAGGAGATGCTGCCCCTCTATAGCTCCCTAGTGTATATGTTGGGGGCGGGGGGGTGGGGGTGGTTGTTCTAGAAGTAAGTAGGACACATGCCTAGCCTCATTAGGCTAAGAAAAGTTCCAGAGATTTTTAAGAAATTGGATTAAGCTAGGTCCCTAACTTCAAGAAATTCCCATTATAGTCTGTCTCATCTTTCTCTTTTGCTCATTTACAGAAAATAGGGCCCATTTCCTCTCAGCCTCCTTCCCTCGTGCTCCCATATAATGCCCCGTCCTTCCTAGCTGCTGCTGGTTTCTCCAAGGCTCCTGCTTAAAGTCAATATCTTATCGTGGCTATAAGCAACCTGGTGCTAAGGCCTGGATAAGCCCCGCTTCTGCGCCGTCCTCACACCTTGCAACCTCTGCCCCTCAGGGGAGCACAGCGCCTGGGGTCCCCCTGGGGGCAGGGGGCATTTCTGCTCCCCAAACCTAAACTGTTTTGTTTCAGCAGCAAAACAATCACCATCATCCCATCCCCCCATCTAGATGAAGTCTGCTTCCTCCATTGCTCCCTACAGCTATAAGCCGGAGGGGATTCAGGTGAAATTGCCTTTAAACAACACCCCCCACCCCCCACACCCCACACCCCCACCCACACCACACACACACACACACACACACGCATACAATGTGCTGACTTCCCGGGGATTTCAGGAAGCCCCTCCTCCATCCATAAGTTCATTCTTTCAGTGCCACTGGCACCTACGTAGACAGGTGTGTGAGTAGATGTGCAGGTTACTCTACATATATCTGTTCCTTCTTCAAAACCATGTTAACTTTGTGAAACAATTTTTACACTCCAACACGCTTCACAGCAGAGGAAATAAAGGAATATGAAAAATATCCTGCTTGAACTTGACAGCGTGAACAAGTCAAGAATACCTTGAAGTTCTCTTGCCACCCTTCTCCCCCCACCTCCCATCTCTTACCTGGCTCCAAGGAGATGGGTGGAGAAAGGATCCCATTCCTAAGAAACTCTTTTTTTTTTTTTTTTTAAGATTTTTTATTTATTTGACAGAGAGAGAGACAGCGAGAGAGGGACCACAAGGAGGGGGAGTGGGAGAGGGAGAAGCAGGCTTCCCGCCAAGTAGGGAGCCCAATGTGGGGCTCGATCCCAGGACCCTGGGATCATGACCTGAGCCGAAGGCAGACGCTTAACAAACTGAGCCACCCAGGCGCCCCTCATTCCTAAGAAACTCTTAAGGAAACAATTCCAAAGCCTTTTCTTGGCAAATTTCCCCCAAACTTCACAACTGTCATGAAAAATTATTCCAGAAGTCAGATCAGAAATCCGATAGCTACCTTTGAAACCCAGAGGCTCAGATTCTTTCAAACCACAGATATCAAACTGTTGAGCGTCTCCCAAATGCTCAGTCCAGAGCCAGATGCTGAAAGACACAAAACAGTCACCATTTCCCACCAAGGGCAATTTACAGGCTAGTTGCAGAGCTGCGGCGTAAGGAAGACAAACTAGCCGCAGAGCTGTGTCGGGGGTGAAGAACGAAGATTCTCCAGGCCATGCCGAAGGGCGTGACCCGGTGCCCGGAAGTCTGTCTTCAGGCAGAAGGTTGACTCAGAAGTGAGTTTGTGATCCCCCTGCCCCTCTCCCCCGTTTTCTTTAGCATGAAAACTGCCAGATGCTGCCCCACCCCTCCCAATCTGCCTCCTTAACACCTGCTTAGTTCAACTCAGCAGGCTTTCAGTGGACCTCGCCTGCGTGGTCCAAGAATTCAAGGATAGGTAATATCCGGGTCCTTGCCCGTGAGGAATTCTTAGCTTGGGAAAGGGGAAAGTCCATGGAGTAATCCCATGTCCTAAGTGTTTGTAGTGATGCAGCGTACAAAGAGCATGGTAGAGAGGGCCTCTACCCCCGTGGAGGGACACCAGAATGGCTCCTGTCATTTGAGCTGGATCTTCAGGGATGAATCAGATTTTGCCTGGTGGGGGAAGCGGGGGCAGGGGGGTGGGGTGGGGACGGACATAACCAGGAGAGGAAACAGCATGAGCCAAAAGGTAGGAAGGCATGGAGTAGTGCCGGAGGAAGGGAGAGGAATGGGTTTAGGTCACAGAGTTATGTGGCTACAGGCCCTCAGCAGGGAATATATCCCTGTTGTCCAAAAAGCAGGAGGGTTCCTGAAATTTCCATGCCCGCCCATGAAAGGGGCAGCAACAGGGTCAGCTGGCCAGACTCCTGTCCCCACAGCCTGCCACCTCCTTTCCATCAGCATGCTTTGTGCTTCTCCTAATGAGACACGGGGATTAGAAGGGTCCCGCACCTCCGGCCCCTTCGTGCAGGCCCCCAGGGAGCAGAGCCACATGCCACAACAGCATGAAGGTTAGCGCGTTCCCACGCAGGTCACACACGCATGCCATGGACAGTCCTCAACTCCACGGGAACTAGAGCGTGTGACCGGCGAGCCTGTAAAAGCGAGAGTAGAAGCTGGGAGAGGGTCTGAGATGAGACTACTGCGCCGAAGGGGCTCTTTCCTGGGGTGCGGGGGGGGGGGGGGGGCAGCCTGCGCATGCGCCCTAGGAGACTGGCTGTGCCTGCGGGGCCAAGAGCTTAAAAAGCGCGTGGGGGAGGACCAATTGCGGGTGCGTGTCTCCGAGAAAGTGGGGAGGGAGAGTGGGGGCAGGCGGCAGGGGGAATGAATGAACAGTCTCATTTGCTTTCCTCGCAGGGAATAAAGGGCGTGGGATGGGACGGGGAGGGGGAGCGGAGCCCAGCCTGCCTGGGGGAGGGTTAGTCTCTGCCTGCAAAGCCCAGGCTGTGCAGAGAGAGTCGGGGAGGACAGCGCGCCAAATGTACCATCTGCTTCCTGGGCACCCTGCTGGCTCCTGGGCTACCTCCCCCTCCACCCAGCAGAGCCCCTGTTGGTGCCTCTCCCCAGATGGTGAGCTGCCAGGGGCATGGAAACAGGCGTCCCTTTGGTGACCAGGTCCTTGGGCTGGGGGATGCCGCCTCCTCACCGGCTGGCGGCCAGGAACACCGCAGGCCAAGCACTGCACCTTGGGCCAGGCTGTGCGATCTGCCCCTTCACCTGGCATGCCAGGGCAGAGATGAGTCCTGCCAAGGCCATCTGTTCCGAGGGCATCGAGGCACATGGTCTCGGAACTGGGGTGTGCAGGGTAGGGGGGCTAAGGTGAAAAGGGGCAGGGTCACATGAACAAAGGACAACTCTCTGGCCTGGGCGTCAGGAAATCTAGGCCCTGACCCTGGCTCTGTGTGACCTTGGGTAAGTCACTGCACCTAGCTGGACTTCAGTCTCTTGTCTGGTGGATAAGCCAACTTCGGTCCAAGTCTGTTGGACTAGATGATCTTCCGGGAGCTTCACAGCCAGGATTCAGGGTCTGGTCGGGGGAGGGAGGAGGGAACAAGGGGCAGCATTGAAGAACTCCCCTCAAACACTTAGCCGTGCCCCCCACCCCCCACTCCTGCCTTCACACTGCAGCACGAGGCACCAAGCAAACGAGAATCCTCCTGATACAGACATCTTTGTGGGGGATGAGGGGAGATGATTCTTCTCAGCCCCCTGAGGACCCCACACAGTGGCTTCTGGTGTTCATGATTGGGGCCCAACCTCAGCAGATGGAGAAAAGTTCTTGTATCCTCCTTGCCATCATCATCCTGGAACTTGAAATTGGTCTTCAAATCCTACCTCATCCCCCGTTCACCTTCTCTTGGACCAGAGCCTCCCTCTGGTGATTTTGGTTCAGTCATGGTCCCATGTTGGGGCTCCAGGTGGTGGGTGGCGGTGTGGTCAGAGTGCCTTAACTCAGCCTCTTTGAATCTTTGGATTCCATCTGAAAAAAGCTAGAGAGGCAAGCCCCATCCCTCTGAGTGCTCCGTCACCTGCTGCCCGCTCCCTTAGAGAGAAGAAACTGCCAGCCCTCTCAACAGTGGCTCGGAAAAGAGAAAAGCAGCAGACAGAGAAAGAGAAGGAGAGGTGAGGGTGGGAGGTGGGGAGGGGTGCATATGAGGGCGGGAGTGGAGGGGGTAGAGGGAGAGAGAGAGACGCCCTCTCACCAAACAAAAGACTGGGATGGGGTTCCCGCTGAGCGGAGAGGAGGGGAAACAGCTGGACACCAGGAAGAAGAGAAGTCTGATTGGCCACATGCTGGCCTCAGCCAGCTCCCCGCCTGTACCGTGGCCCACGCAGACGGCCTTTCCACCAGTGTCCCCACTTCTCTGGAAGCTGCAAGGCTTGGTTCTGAAACAAGAGTGCACCTGCGGGTAAGGTTCAAGGTTTGAGGCCCTTGGGCCCCTTTGGGATGCAAATGAGGGGCCTGGGTGCAGGCGGGCAGGATTGGGGGGGGTGGAAGGAGTTTAGGGCTCTAAGCAAGGGAAGTGGGAGGGTGGGGTTGGGGGAAGGCTCTGATGAAGAGCTCACTCTTGCTACCACAGAGGGCTTACCCCTAGCCCAGCTAAGATTAACAGAGGGGGAGAATCTGCTAGACGCTTAGGCAGCTGGCTTTGGGGAGGGCTGCACTATCACAAACACACCGGCTCCCTCACACCCACACCACATACATTCCCTCCCCGCTCCGTGCATATGAGCATAAATGGACACACGCTCATCACGCGCTCACATGCTCATCGCGCACGTCCACAATCACCTGAGCACACACGCAGACACCTAGGGAACGCTCTAGATGTGCACATACTCCCACGGCCACATACAAAGAACACTTTTGTTTCTGTAATCATTTGTTTCTAAAAAAGCTGCATTTAGGGGCGCCTGGGTGGCTCAGTCGTTAAGTGTCTGCCTTCGGCTCAGGTCGTGATCCCAGGGTCCTGGGATCGAGCCCCGCATCGGGCTCCTTGTTCCGCGGGAAGCCTGCTTCTCCCTCTCCCACTCCCCCTGCTTGTGTTCCCTCTCTCGCTGTCTCTGTCCCTGTCAAATAAATAAATAAAATCTTTAAAAAAAAAAAAAATAAAAAAAAAAAATAAAAAAGCTGCATTTAGAAAGTATATTTTATAAACCAACATTCTTTTTTAGGCTGTATGTCAGCTTTTAAACCCATGTCCTCTGAATGCACTAGGTGTGCCCTATTTATTTCTGCACCCCCAGAGAAAAATCCAGTGCCTGGAACATAATAGACACCCCATAAATGTTGAGCAAAGGGGTGAGTGAATGAATAATCTTTTTTTTTTTTTAAAGATTTTATTTATTTATTTGACAGAGAGAGACCCAGTGAGAGAGGGAACACGAGCAGGGGGAGTGGGAGAGGGAGAAGCAGGCTTCCCGCGGAGCAGGGAGCCCGATGCGGGGCTCGATCCCAGGACCCTGGGACCATGACCTGAGCCAAAGGCAGACGCTTAATGACTGAGCCACCCAGGCGCCCCAGTGAATGAATAATCTTTTAAAAAGCCACAAGACTCCTTGATGATGAAGTTTCTCTAAACCTAGCTTAGTGACTAATGGTTGTACTCTGTGTGTGTGGTTGTACAAGAGAGAACATCCGTATAAATGCACGAGAGTGTGCCCAAGTAGGAGGGGGTGTGCATGCGAGGAGTAAATGAGCCTTTGCCAGGTGTCTACACACGACTGTGTGAGTGAATAGACGTGTGTGTGTGAGCATGTAGGCACTAAAGTGGGGTGGCGGTGGGAGGGCCTGGCAGGAGATGCTCCCACCAAGATAGCCCCAGCCTTTCGGGGGCTTGCACATGCAATGAACGCACTGCACTGAGTGTATCATGAATGGCGTGGGTCTGCAAGTGTGGGGGCGGGAAGTGGGGTAAGTTTGTGAGCGGTTCCCATGAAGCCGAAGCTCGAGAGAGCCCTGTCTCTTAGATGGCTGCCCTTCCTCCTGCCCACTCCCCAGGACTGGACGCTTAGGTGATTCAGCCCCATCTTCATTTCTGCTGCCGCCTCCTCCCAGGGCCCCCATGAAGCTCCTGGCTTTCCTGAGCCTGCTGGGTCTGGTGCTGCTGGGGGCAGGGACAGCTTCTCTCCCCAAGGAGAGGAAGAGGAGAGATCAGACGCTCGGAGAAGGCGATGCTTATGCAGTCCTGGACAACTATGACCTGGGCCTGGACAACTACGACGAGGTCATTGACCTGAGCGACTATGAGGGGCTCACGGACTATGGGGACCAGCTCCCCGAGGTAAGGGGCACACAGCAGACCAGCGGCATTCCCTGCAAGACACTGGGCATCGGGGGCCTGGCCCCTCTCCCGCTGTCCACCGTGCAGGCCTTCCAAGCCTCCATTCTTTCTCCAGGAGGAGGAGATGCTTGTGCTTCCATAGAAACTTGTCACTTAGATGATACTAAGAAAGAGGACAACAAAAGTTCAATTTCTTAGCTGGTTTGTAGTAAACTTGATGGGATCCTCCCCCGCTTAGAAGTCCTATATCTGTCCCCCTGCCTTTAAGTCAGACCATAAACCATATCTCACTGGGAGGGGCGGGGGTCAGCCATGTCTTCATACTTTCACTAGAAAAAGAAGCCCCACGACCCCGTCTGTCTTAGGCTGTCTTCTAGTCTGAAGTCCTTTCTTGGCCCTTCCTGGCCTTTGCAGGGGCTGATCCAAAGCCTGCACCCATTAGCTGTGTGAGCGTGGTCAGTGTCCCTCCCTGGGCTCATTTCCTTCTCCATATAAGGAAGATGCTGCTCTTTAGGAAGTTCCCTTCCTCCCTCCCCTTTTCTCCACGGTGACTCGCAAGTTTGAAACTGGTCACTGAGGCCCCCAGAGTTCAAAATAAAGTCCTTCTCAGGCAAAAACTCGCCTACTGTGTGCTGTGTGCTCTGTCTCCAGGTCAAAGTGACCAGCCTGGTTCCTGCAACCAGGATCGGTTCCACTCAGAGCACAGTGACTCCGAGGAAACTCTCTTCAAAGCCCAAGATGAGCCGGCCTACGATGCTGGGCCTCCTGGACTCGCCAAGTAGCCATGGTGAGTTCACGGTCACAGGTCCCGATGCACATGGGTCATAGGCCATGCATCCATGACCCGGTACTAGGCCTACCATGGTGAAGTGTGGTCAGGGTAGGGAGTGAAAGGTTGGGGCTAGCCCTCACTGTAAGGGAGAGGAGGAGAAATAGCCACAGGAAGAACAGAAAGAAAAAAAGAAAGAAAGAAAACCCAAAGGGGGAAGCTGGCTATCCCTAATGCTTTTGGCTAAATGCACAAATTGGATAGGAGGGAGAAAAAAAAAAAGAAAAAGTCAGCACTCTGCTATGCTTAGCAGAGCCACCCTACCTTAATTAACAGCATCACTAGGGGACCAGGTTGAGTGGTAATTAGATTAGAGACAATTAAAAGCCTGTCGAGAAGAATAAATAACTTCGTGGCTGTCACTTGGCATGGGGGCAAATGAGGCAGTCATACTGCTTTTCGGCTCTAAATTCCCCCCTTAGCAGCTCTTCTCCCCTCCCTGATGCCCTCCTGGAGACGGGGATGCTGGCATATCCGGCAGGGAAGGGTTGGCGCTCTGCTGGGCATCAGGACTGGAGCAGAGGAGGGATGCAGTTAATTCCTGACTTGCTTGTCCCTGGCTCCTGTTCTCTTGAGATATTTGCCTTGGGTGGATCTAGGGTATTGGGGCATGAATAGGAATCTGTGACCTCTCAGAGCTACAGGGTCTCGGGCTTAAAGAGACCATAAAGGGCCTCAGCTGGATGTGTCATTCAAGGCCTTGGGCCAAGAAGGACGCTGAGATCATCTCTGCTCCACCTACCCTGGTCACTGCCTGAAAAGAAGAGCTGCCTCTTCACTGTGGGGCTGTGTCACTGCTAGCCGACCTCCCCCTTGCATTGGACGACTGCTGGTCTCCCATTATCTCTGTCCCTTGTAATGGCGAGTGATGGAAACCGCCTGCACTCTTCAGGCCTATGAGCCCGTAAAGCCTCCCAACTTTTTAAAGCCAGTTTGGGTTGGATGGCCTGGCCCATGTCTGATGACCACTGGTCATGGAATGAGAACAGGAGAGAGCTGTTGCCCAACAGAAAACTGGGATGCTGACCCCCTAAGAAGGGGAAATGAATTCTGGGCAAGCAGGGTCCACTCCACCATGGCTTTCTTGCACTTCTCAGAGCCATACAGAACACGCTCCTCACCCACAAGGCAGCTGGCAGGGCGAGCAAGCATTGGCCAGTCCACTTAATTCTGGCTTTATTTCATCGTCATTGTGCCTTTTGGGAACAGAGAGGAGCCTTATAGAAAAGAGACCGATAGATGTCCTAGAAACACCCACCTAGGCCCAGAAAAACCTACAGAGGACTGGAGCCTGATAAAAGCACCAGGGGGCCGGGACTGGGTAATAACTGGGAATGGATCTGCCTCTCTTAGGTTGGGGGCTGAGTGCCAGGCTGGGAGCAGCCAACACTGTGACCTTCCGTTTGGGCCATGGCTCAGCCACTCCCTGAGTGAGCACCATTGGTCCCAGAGGCTAAAGGAGGTCTGAGAAGGGTCTCCCTTTGTTCTGTCTTCCACCTGGGCCAGGCCTGCCTACATGTCTGGTCTGCGTGTGCCTCGGTTCCTCCGTGTACTGTGACGATACTGACCTGGAGAACATCCCTCCTCTTCCCAAGACAACCACTTACCTGTACGCCCGCTTCAACCGCATCCGCCGGATCCGCGCCGGAGACTTCCAAGGGCTGAGTATGTGGTGCCCTGGCAGAAGACGAGGGCAGGCCTGGCAGAGGGAACCCCCAGGCCCTCTGCCTTGCCCCCCCCCAGCCACATGAACAGTCACAGACACGGTGTCCCACCTGAGTCAGCCTTTCCCTGTTAGCTTTCAGTCTCCCCGGTACCAAATGGAAATAGCCCCAAGTCTCTCTAATCCCTTCCCTTGAAGATTTTGGGTAATAAAAGTGCCCTGTTTCATGTGTTCTCCCCAAAGCTCTGGAAAGCTGGGAAGGGGAAGATAGGATCAAGCCTACATTTTCAGGATTCTGAGCCACTGTAGCTCTGCACCCTCCTGGCCTCTGGACAAGGCCGGGCTAAATCAGCTCCATAGCCCTGATGCTGTTTACCTGTTTGCTGTTTGTTGTGTTTTGCTCCCTTATGCCTTATACTCTGCCTCAGCTAGGAGACCTGGGCTCTCATCCAGACTCTGCCACTAATTCCCACAGCCTTCTGGGCCACGGCCTCCTTTTATGTAAACCAGCGGTGAAGGGTGGGGGTGGAATGGGTCCAGGCATCGGTGGGCCTGTTGGGTCTTGCCTCTACCAAACCCATCCAAGGTGGGCAGCCACCACAGAGGATAGAACTCCAGCTATTGGAGTTCTGTATTGCAGAATCTGAGGGCTTTCCAGGGGGTCCTGGTTTATGATGTTATTTCTCCCAGCTGGGACCCCATGCAGGTGGAGAACTGGCTGGCCTTCCCCATCTTAAAAGGGATGGAGCAGGGTACAGGTGGGTCCAGCAGGGGCAAGGAAAGATGATAGGTCCTGTGTCTCTCTGTGTTCTCCCCCACGCCCCATAGCAAAACTGAAGAGGATTGACCTTTCCAGCAATGCCATCTTCTCCATTGATGATGATGCTCTCCGGCTGCTGCCTGCCCTGCAGGATCTGATCCTCCCAGAGAACCAACTGGCATCTCTGCCCGTGCTGCCCGCCAGCATCGAGGTCCTGGACGTCCGCCTGAACCGGCTCCGGAGCTCGGGGATACAGCCTGAAGCACTCAGGGTGAGCCAGGGCATGTAGCCCACCATCTCCCACCTGCCACCCGTGCCCACAGCCACACACACACGTGCGTGTGCACACACACACACACCATGCCCTCCTGGGACAGCCCAGCTCCAACCCCATTCTGGGTCTGAAAATCAAACCCCATTTTCTTCATCTGTTCCCATTGTTTTATTAAACTTTTTGGTTGTTGTTGTTGCAAGAGACCAATTCTGACTCAAGAAAGAGTGTTTAACAACATGCCAGCCCAAGAACCTCCAGGAGAAGGAAATTCAGGCCTCGTGGGCCTGTTATTGGAAATGGGGGGTTGGGGGGCATCAGAAGCCAAGGTCAGCAGCTCTCCCTCTCCCTCTACCAGGCACGCAGTCTCTTGGCTTCTCTCCGTGCGTCCATTCCGTTCACCTGTCTGCACCCTCAGCTTCTGCTCCCCAAAAACATTGGCTTGCACGTGACTTGCAATAGTGCTGACTCCAAGACTAACTCTACAGAAACCTTTATTTCCAAAACCCAGCACTAACTAATCCTTGTCTTTCTGTGAGCAAGTGCTTAAGGGAGACAATCTGACTGATCGCTGGCTGGCCGGTTCTGATGGGAAGGGCTAAACACTGGGCACAAATCGGGCCCCAGCAGCTGCCCACTCGACAGGGCTTGGATGAACTCCAGGAGTAGTTCTGGTGCGGAGATGACGAGCAGCATGGTCACGACTGCCCCCAGCTCCGTCACACTTGCAGACTTAGTTTGCCTTGTGTGCCTGTGGCTCTCATTCGGTGGCTCTGGATGTGTCCTGAACATGCTCTTCACAGCCATCCTGGGTTTAACATTTGGAGACTTTTCATTTGGGAAAATCCCTTTCTGATAGCAGAAAGGCTGAGGCTGGACTGAACTGTCCCCTTGTCCTCCCTTTCATGCCATCCCTGCCCCTTGCCCGCCCCTCACCTGCTGCTCATTGCAGCTGACCAGCTCCTTCACGCCCCCCCAGCTGCCAGACCTCAGTGGCAGGCGTGATCCTTCTGCATCCGGTGGGAGTTAGGCCTGTGAACTCCCGAGAGACTGGGTGTCCCCTGCAGCCCCCAGTGCCAAGCCTGGCACGTGGCTGAGGCTCAAGAGACCCTCAGGGAACGAATGGGGTCATATCAGGCGCCCATCCCTGCCGGGTCCAGCAGCACCTGCCAGCCTCCCGTGCCCTTTGCCTCCTCCCTAGGGGCTAGAGAAGCTGCAGTTCCTCTACCTGGCTGACAACCTTCTGGACTCCATCCCCGGGCCTCTGCCCCCGAGCCTGCGCTCGCTGCACTTGCAGGTGAGCAGCCCCCCCCCCCAAGAGCAAGAGCATTGAATACAGCCCAGGGGGTGGAGGTCAGATAACCGGGAGCCTCCTTAGGCAGCAGGGGCAGGCGTCTCCTTCACTGAGAGCTCACTGGAGACAGGGATCGGAGGTCTTGCCCAGGCCACTGTCCACAGCCTCGGCGTGACGTCCTTCCTTTCCTTCTCCTGAAAGTGCTTCCTGCCTTCCATGTCCTTCCTCCCATCTCAGCTGACTGCTTGTTCCTCCCCTGCCTTCCCCTCCGCTCTGTCTCCTCCTCTTCCCTCGTCCCTCTTACTCTCTCCCCTGGCTCTCCATCCATCCTCCACATGCCACCTCTCCTCCCTCCTTGCTGCATGGCCTTGGCCTTACGTGCCTCGGTTTCTCCACTCTCAAGAGGGGAGCTGCTGGGGAGAGCTGACGAATGCGCCTTCGGCGCTGCCTGAGGGCACTCTCCAGGCAGAGGTTGGCAGCTGTCAGTGTGTTCTTTCCAGAATAACATGATAGAGACCATGCAGAGCGACGCCTTCTGCGACTCCGAGGAGCACAAACACAGCCGGAGGCGGCTGGAAGACATCCGCCTGGATGGCAATCCCATCAACCTGGGCCTCTTCCCCAGCGCCTACTTCTGCCTGCCGCGGCTCCCCACCGGCCGCTGCTGCTAGGTCACCGGCCGCGCTGGGGAGGCCCTCACCGCCTTCCGCGGGCGCCCGCCGCCTCCGCACGATGAGCTTTCGCTCGGGCCGGAATCGGCCTCCGGATCCAGTTGCAAAACTCACCCCCACTCCCTTCCGCCACCTTCTACACGCTCGTGCACACACACACACACGCATGCACACACGCATGCACACGTACACACAGATACACAGAGACACGGAGACACATACATGCGCGCGCACACACACACGTGCGTGCGTTAATGTCCTTCAGTAGCCAAATTTGCATTTCTCATCCTCTTTCCTTAACACCTTATGGCTCCTGACTCAGAAGAGCAGCGTCTACAGCAAAGCTCATTGCCATATTCCCTATCCCCTCCCTACCCACACGGAATGCCGGGAAGTCATGGAAGAGGAAGAGGAGAAAGAGAAGGAGGAATCGGGAGAAGCAGTGGCGGGCTTCAGCCAGCTCTTACTACTAGGCTTGCTTGTGGAACCAATTATTACATTTTCCAGAATTTTGTAAGCCAGTCGTTAAACACAGCTTTTATTAAAGATTAAATTATAAGCTCACATTTAAATATATTAGGTTGAAAATAAATGTAATAAATACTCAAACTCATTCCTTTCCCATTATTTTACTATATTTTACTAGTAACCATGTTCTTGAACTTATTTATGTCTATGACATACTATATAATGACATACCCCTCATGCTCATCTCTTCCCAGCGACACTCAGTGACATCACATTGGTAGTTTGAAATTGGCCGTGGTGAAAATATTTACACCCCAGAAATCAGTAAATTCTACATGCCTGGATCCTTTGAGAGAGAAAGCTGGTGGTTAAGCATCTGCCAGCACACCACTGAGGAGAAAGAAGAGCTATTTCACCACTAGGGGTAGGGTGGGGTTTCTATGGGACTTTCTTATTTTCTTGCTCTTCCTAGGCCAAGGGCTGCCTGTTAGATCTAGAGGGAGCCGTTCATAAGGATGGAGACTGACAGGAATCTTCACTTGGATGCCTTCTTTGTAGCGCTCCCCTGTTCCTGGCTTACTGGACAGCCTCTGAGCGTGGCTCCACCAGCCAGAGGGTTTCCATCCTTGCCGTGCCCTCTTCCATGGTTAACCACCAGAGGGCAGCCTCGTGCAGAGAAATAAATAAATATAGCGATTTCTCACCTGCAACCTTGGCTTCTGGGCGAGGTCTGCTGTGATGGGAGATGGGAAGAAGGCCAACTATGATCTAGTTGACTTGTTCCTTGAATTCTAAAGAGAGGAGCGATGTCACCCTTCTCCTTATAAGGAGATGTTGGGCAAGAGGGACCTAATAGATGGGTGCTTGGCATCGGGGGTTGACTGAAGCATAGAAGAGGGTTGAGGCAGGCAATTTTATTGAGCACCTACCTGCCATGTGCTGGGCACCGTGTCCCATGCTGGTGATGAGATGACGTGTAACAGACATATTCCTTTTCCTCGTGGAGCTTAGAGTGTGGCACAGAAAACACATGGGCAACAGTCACACTATACACTATTCAACAGTCACACTATACACTATACAACTCACACTATACAACTCATGACTCCGACGGTAAGAGGAATCCACCGAGTGCTGCGGGAGCTTACGGGGGAGACCCAGTCTAGGAGGCCAGCAGACCTGGAAGAAACAATATCTAAGCTGAAACCTGAGGGAGAAGTAGGAGTTAGCCAGGCATTCCGCTGTCAAGGCAATCACTCAAGGTGCGGAGCGTGGGGGGGTCCCCAAGTCTGGCTGGGCCCACATGACAGCCATTGCACTCATCTGCGTCCCCTGCATGTCTAGCACCCCTCCAAGTACTTTGGATCCTCAGGACAGTCCTGTAAGCAGACAAGGCAGGGATTCTTAGTCACATTCTTGAGATGAAGAAATCAAGAACTCCAGAAGATAAAAGCGCTTACTGGAGCTCACGTGGCTATCTGAGGCTTGGACCGAGACACAACACACAGGCTGCAAACGGAGTGGGAAGTCTTAAAGGTGAGAGGTGCCCTCGTGGTTCCTGCGCTGCCTGCCCCCTCTCTCCTAGAGACCCAGGGATGCCGGACCGGGAAAACTGTGAGCCAATAGCTCCCTGTCTTTCCGAGCAGTAGAGAGCAGTAGAATTTCAGAACGGTGAAGTTCTGCCCCTTCCTCTTCCTGTCTTCCAAGGAGCTCGTTACAGTAGGAGGGCTCTCCGTCTCTCTGCCTCTCCCTGTCTCTCTCTCTCTCTCTCATCCACCAGTCCTATCTTCTTCCATGTCCTGCTTTATTGGATTACGACAAGGCCTAGGCATGCAACAGCTGAAAGCCTCAAGATCCCCAACTACAAGAAACCATGGCTTGAAAAAAAAAAAAAACAAAGAGAATTTTCCAGAACTGGGGTTCCTGGGGGCTAGAAACCACATCATACGCACATGCCCCTAGGTTAATCTGTGCTGAGTACAGAAAATCATCTGACCCCCTCTCTAGGGCAGAGAAGGGTGCCAGTAATTCCTGGACTCCTGGAATTTGCCAGATACCATAATAGAAGCTATTATGCACATCAACTCATCCAATCCCAACAACAACCTTAGAAAGTAGGGATGTTTATCCCACGCTGGAGGTGAGGCAACCGGCGTACAGAACACAGCAGGAAGCGGCAGAGCCTGGATTCAAAACAGGGTCCCTCCCGGCACGGGGTCCCAAGTCCTGCTCTCATGCCTCACGTCCGCATGGGCGCCCCTTTCAAGGCCGGTGGAGGGAGGCAGCTCCTGACTGTTGCTTTCCTGAGGCTGGGACAGGATCTCCCGGGGCACCGGCTGCCTGTGCAGCTGTCTCCTCGCTAATCTCCCATTTGGGGCTAGGGAAGCCCAAGGAATAGAATGAATGTCCTTGTTGGCTGCCTTGCCGAAGAAATTCTAAACAGCGCATCTGTCCCCAGGCCCCTCCAGAATCCAGAGAGGGGCTGGGCGGGGCGAGAAATCCGAGGCGGCTCCCAGCAGCTGTTCCAGCCTAACAGGAAGGAGCTGGGGCTCTGACTTCTCGGGGGCCTAAAGCGGTTAGGGTCAGGCTCCCGGCCGGGGAGCAGAGAGCACCTCTTATCCAGCGCGAGGCCCTCCTGTCCTGCCGAATGGCCAACACTGAGGGTGGGTGGATGGGAGTCAGAGGAGGAGACCACGGCGGGGAGAGAGGGGCAGTCAGGCACGAGGGCGGCCTCACCGCCAGGGAACAGTCCGAGGTTGGCTCAAAATCCACCCCTTCCAAGAGCAGGACTCTCCAAGCCTCCCTCATCTGGGTCGTCAGTGGCCATCCCCACCTGTGCTCAACCTTGGCCATCTTGATGACGGCCCTGGCTCTTGGGTGGCTCCCTAGGGGGCCGTCCTGCCAGCCCTGTAGGAGGAAGCACCTCTCCCCTCTTCAGCACCCCATGACCTTGGGACCTCTGCCGGCCCTGTTCTGTGAGGCTCGGAGGAGGAGGGAGGGGACACCAGCAGTGGGAGTTTGCAAAGACTGCGCCCCACCTGCTTGTCCTCAGCTCCGCAGCAAGGCCAGGGCCAGAGGGGACGGGTGGGGAATGGAGGGTGCCAGGGAGTGACCCCACCTAGACTTTTCTTCCTCCTGCCTTTCCCCTTAGTCTCCTCCTTGAGGAATAATCTCTTAATGTTTGTGCTGCGAATTTGCACTCTACAGAGCTCTTTTACATCCGGGATTTAATGTATAGTCCCACCAACTCTGTGAGGAAGGTGTTATTACCCCTACTTTCCAGATAGACTATGGGAGCCTGAGTGATTTGTTCAAGAGCGAGATGACTTAACATATAGGAAAACAAGACTGGGGGCACCTGGTTGGCTCAGTCGGAAGAGCATGAGGCTCTTGATCTCTGGTTGTGAGTTCGAGCCCCATGTGGGGTATAGAGATTACTTAAATAAGCTGTCATTTCTTGGGAACTCCTGCAAGAGAAATGAGAAATCTCATCCCCAGCTGCTGGAGCAAAGGATGAGCCCCCTCCCTCCCCAGCCCCTGAGAGCTCTTTGACCAGCAAGGAGTGGGGAGAGCATCTTCCGGGCTGAAAAAATGGGAGCTGCCCACAGACCTGAGTCCTGAGCCTGCCTCAAGGCCATCAGGGCCCCGAATCCTGATGGAGCACACAAGGTAATGAGGTGGTTGTGGCTTCGGAGGATCTGAGCTCAGGAAAGCCCTAGGGCTCAAGGACACACTGCCCCCCATCTCTGCCCCCACCCCACAGGCACGTGGGCGGCCCAGCACCCACATGCCCGTGTCTGCGTCCTTGTTGCTCGGGCCCCAAGGAGGGAGGCAGACAGACGGAGGTGGACAGGGCTCTGCCCCGCCCCCTCCACCGTCTGGAGCGTTCTCCTCTCCTTCCTCCGCCCGCCCCTCCCCTCCCCCCACGCTACACAACAGCTCGGTTTTGTCCCTCCTCTCTCTCAAGGTTGTCTCTCGGGCGGCCAGCTTCACCTTCTCCAGCTTCCACCATCTCTTCTCACACATCTCCTGCCTGTAGCTGCTGCCGGCCTGAACCAGGGTCTCCTTATGGAGACAGCACGTGGCTTTCCCCCCACCCTTCCCATGTCTCCCTTCTCCTCCAGGGGTGACAAAGCAGCCGAGGGACCACCTTCTTCCTTCTTCACTGCAATAAACTCTCCAAACTCAGGCCTCCTTCTCTTTAGACCACCCTGTGCGTCCCTCCCAGGCGTGGCCAAGCCTGTGGCCCTGGGCATGCCTGAGCAGCCCCTCCCGAGCACACCCCCCGAGCATGCACCCAGAATACACTGCCCTTTCTTCTGCCCCTTCTCCCCCCCCCACCCCCCGAAAGTTTTCTGTCTCCTTGCCCTTTGTCCCCTTCTGTGCCCTGGGCACCAAAGCAAACAGCTTCTAGCCTTTTCCTGCAGCATGGTGCCAGCCCTGTCTTCCAGAATCCTTGTCTTTAGTGTATGTCCAGCACATAGTTCATACACAGGTGGGGGTGCAGTGTTTCCTGCTGTGGCCACCTGCAAAGGGACTGCGGTGCAAGGGAGCGAGCACTAGAATGAGAGTCTGCAGCCCCAGGCCCCCGACTTGCTGGGTGACACGAGCCAGGTCACACCAGCACCTTACTCTGTCCACCTTCCCCTTGGAGCTCCCTGGGCCCCAGCTCCCTCGTGCAAAGCACATCCAAGCCTGAAGGGTGTTGTCTCTATCCCATCCCCATCCCATTCCTACTGTTCCCGGCGACACAGACCAACAGTGACAAAGAGATGCCAATGGTAAAGGAGAACTAAGGGAAGCAAGGACAGAGAGTACGGACAGCACAGGACATGTCCCGTCTCCCAAGTCAAGGTGCCTGATCCCAAATCAGTTGCACTCTGACCCTAAAAGCCGGCTTAGCTGCAAGCCTTCCTGAGCCCCTCTTGGGTCCCGCAGAAAAGGGAACAATCCAAACTCTCCCACCTGGGCCCAGGAACCTTTGACAGGGACGCCTGTGCTGACCCATCTTGACACAAGAAGCAACAGGTCTTGAACCGCATGCGGTATGTAATCAACAGATGCCCACCAAAGGATTACCAAATGCAAGCTCAGGAGGGGTGCTCCCTCCCCCAGAGGGCACCCTGCATCCCAGGACAGGCTCCTGGAGCCTGGCGATTCTCTTGGGGAATCTAAGAAATCCCCAAGGAGCTGTGTTCTGGGAGACAGGCAGGATGGCAGGTGTGAACCTTGGGGACAAGCAATGGCAGGGGAGACTTTGGCCTTCAGAAGAATCTTACGGGGTGCGGTGGGGGGCAGGGAGGAATGGGGTGGGCATAGGAGAGGTGGCACCCGGCAGTGCCTGAGGTCCATGGCTCTGGGTAATCCTGCAAAATACCAGGCCGGAAAGATGCAAACTGCCCCCAAGCTGGGAACGTTCTGCCCAGTAGGAAGGTATTAAGCAGTTACTCAGTTGTTTCAAGCTAAAGCACCCTGCAGAGGAAGGAAAAAAAAAATGCAGTCTTTAGGGATTCAAGTCTCCCAGATCATCTATATACTTGGGTTAAAATCACCTTGCCAATGTAGATGCTACTCCTTTGAACAAGTTGGTCTGAAAATAGGGTCTTTCTTAAAATCAGTACGTCAAGATATCATCCCTGCAGAGATTCTGGGAGGTAGAGAAAGATGGGAAGCTGGGAAAAATTCAATATTCCAACGGCCCTGATATTCCTGAGTCCTTTGGTCTAAGCCCCTGTGTCCAGGCAGGAGTTCACCTAGCGCAAAAGGCCGGCTCCCCTGGTTTTAAGTCATAGCTGGAGGTCCGGGGAAAGCCACCTAGCCACCATCTGCAGGGCCCGGTGGCAGGCTCTGTGCCAGCCCTCTGCACTGCGTGGATGACCTTATTCCATCCCCAGAGTATCTCTAGGAGGTGGGCACTGCCCATTTTATAGAAGAGCTCAGAGGGGTTAAGTTCTTTGTCCAAGGTCACACAGGTAAGAAGCGGAGTGGAAAGACTGCAAAGCCCTCACTCGGCCACTCGGATCAGTGCGGTGTCTTGCACATGGGCTAAATCACTAGCACCTCACACTTCCTCCAGGAGCCTTGCACACTGAACAAACCCAATAAACACAGCACCGGGCCAGCTCCGCACAGGGGTGCGGGGTGGGGGGAGGCACACCTGCCGAAGAGATCAGATGTCCATGGCTCACTTCTGCCCCCTCCCTCTCCTGACATCCCCAAATGGGGGCACAGGCACACCTGGATTTCTCCTCCAAGCCTTTCTAATGCAGAACTTCCCACACCCCCTCCCTTCCTATCTATTGTCTCTGAGCCCAGCTTCTTGGCTCCTGAGTTCCTATTCACTGATTTCTTTCCTGTTCCTTCCACCCTGAGCACAATGGGCTCCTTCCCGCTTGTTGGTAAACAGAATCCCAACAAGCCCCAGGGGGTGTGTTTCAGGAGGGGTTTGAGCTCCTTCCCAGTGCAGATAGGAACCCCAGGCCTGCCCCCCCACCTCTCTGCCACCTCCCACATTCTTGCACACTATAGCTTGGGAGACAAGGGGCTCCCTTTTGGAGCTCAGGAGCTGCTCACTCTTGTGCCTGGAATCCTGGAAGAGGAATGGGAAGGAGAAAGTGCATGCGGGGTGTGTGTGTGTGTGTGTGTGT
Organism: Halichoerus grypus; assembly: GCF_964656455.1. Taxonomy (NCBI): domain Eukaryota; kingdom Metazoa; phylum Chordata; class Mammalia; order Carnivora; family Phocidae; genus Halichoerus; species Halichoerus grypus. The sequence goes on from NC_135718.1 coordinate 129,348,190, forward strand.
GTGTGTGTGTGTGTGTGTGTGTGTTTATTTGTTTGTTTTGAGCCACTGCCAAGCCAATTCACACCATTTCACTCCCAGAGGGAGGTCTGGTGGGTGGGCTTTCTAAGTCCCGGCTAGGACAGCCTGCAAGAAGCAGTAATAAAGAAGGCAGAATCCTCAACCCTAGAGAAAGAGGACACGCGCCACAGCTCCTCCATCACGGGGGCTGATGGGGATCCCCTACCTCTCCATCCAGGCTCACATGGATCCTGAGCCTCAGTTTTCTGAGGAGGATGGGAGAGGAACCCCTGAGTCCTCAAGGTCCACCGACAGAGATTTACATAGATCCAGGCCGTGCCTCAATGTTAACTATCTCTAGCGTCCTTCATTGACTCTTTGAACAACACCCCTTTATTAAATGCCAAGCACCAGGGACATCATAATAAAGACAGACAAGGTCCCCTATTCTTTTTGGGGGAGACAGACAGTAATGGCATAAACAAACAATAACAATAACAAATAAACAATATAATTCAGGCAGAGACAGATACTAGAAGACAACAGAACTAAGGTCATGTGGCAGAGACTGGTAGTAGAGGCCAGTGACATTAGAAAAGGTAGTCAAGGAAGGCCTCTCAGAGGTGGTGACCGTTGAGTCCCGGCCTTCATGACCAGCAGGCAGCAGCCGTGCAAAAAGCGAGGGGACCTTTTTCCAGGCAGAGAGGGAAGAGGGGGAGCAAGGCCCTAGGCAGACCGAAGCAAGCGGGGCAAGTGTGAGGATGGAGGAGGACCCAGCAGAGCGGCCAGAGAAGGGTGGGAGGTGGGGTGGGAGGCATGAAGGTTCTGTGGGATGTCATCAGAAGAACCATGGGACCTCCTCCAAGGAGCTCAAACACCTTTACCCCTTTGTGTCCCTGTTCATGATGCTAGAAGCAGGGAAGGAGGGAAAGGAAGCATGATTCACAAACTGGAAGGTGACAATGACCAGAGCCAGTATGATCTTTTAAGGAGGAAGAAGCCACGGCTTGGCTTGGGGGCCTGGGTAGGGTAATGGGTGGAAACGGGGAACGGAAGTGGAGTAAGAAGGGAGACACCCCGAGCTGAGGGAGGAGAGACAGCAGGAGAGTCTGGCGCGCTGGAGCATAAAGGGCAGGGACTGAGCCGCTCCCGGGGCCGCACTGTTGTCAGGATGCCGGGCTAGGCCCGTGCAGTGGCATCTCCCCTGGGTCCTTCGATCGAGAAGACTGTGCACCAAGAGTTCCACTCTGTCTCAGACCTGTCCGAGTCAGACGTCCGTTCCTTTTGGGGCTGTCTGTAGCTCGAGGTGTGGTCCGGAGAGGCAGAGGCCCTGTGCTGGGTGCCATGGAGACTGGAACCCAGGTGAGAAGTGTCCCCGCGGGAACCTTCACCTGCTGTGTGGCCTCAGGCAGGTGGTTTCTCTGTCCCCCTCCTCTGGCCATGACAGAGTTGGTTTCGATGATCCCCAAGGTATAAACAGTCTGGGACCCTGAGATGCCACATGGCCTTTGGTTTTCTTGAGAGAGCCCTGAGAAGGTGGGGCTTAGAGTTGAGGCCACCTACTGAGTCTCAGAGCCAACCAGTGTGCAGCGCCCCCCCCATGACACCCTAGGAACAGCGGCCACCCCACTGTGGTGGGTCCCTCTGCTCCACTTAGTGCTGAGGGAGCAGCATTCCAGGGGCATGCCCACTCACTCCTGGTGTCTGCGCACTGCTCAGACCCAGCCACCTCCAAGGAACTGCCCCTCCCTCAGGGACAGGAACTCCCAGAAGCTTCCATAAGTGGCCATCTTTCCATGCCAGGGCTGGGCTGGATGCAGCCCCCACTCCTTGCAAGGCAGAGAAAGGGCCCCAGTGACCGTGTAAACACCGCCCCTGCAAGGAAGGAGTCTGTGACTTCAGTGGGGGAACGATCCCCACCCTGGAGAGCAGCAGAGCCCTGCCCCCTGGTGAGAGGGCCTGGCGGGGGCGGGCAGAGCCAAGATTTCAGGCCCTGCGTCCTTTTCACCTTGTTGCTTCAGGGCCAAACAGGCTCCAAACCCTGGCCAGCCCTCTCCTTCCTGGCTCCTTCCCTCTAGTTCCCGCAGGAGCCTGGGGATAGCTTCTTGGACACACTGCCTGCTTTCTCATGCACAATAAATGCTCCCCCACAGAACCCGCTGCGCTTTCCACCACATTAGTAATCAGTGCACAGAACAAGAGCTTTCTCTTCCTCTCCTCCCCCGCTCCTGTCTCTCTCCTCCCTTCTCTGTTTCTCTCCCCCACCCCTTACCTTCTCCTCCTGCCTCCTCCCCACCCGTCAGAGCCACTGCCACCTCCCGGGAAGCTGAGAAGGTTTATCATCAAGTCAGGCTTTAGCATAAAGAAAACAGCCTTATTTTCCTACTTTGAGAAGGTGCTGACAGGGACAGCTAGGGAAAGGGTGAAAGCATTATTACCTCCGTGGCTGAATCTGGCTCTGTTTTCTCCCATCCCTGCTCGGCTGCTCCTCTGTCCTGCCTGGGGTCCCCTGTCCTCCTGCCCCTCACCTGTGAGCCTTTGCCCCCCGGGCCCACCCACGCCCCATCACTCCTTCATTCGGTGCATTCAGTCATTTGGAGTCATCTCTTTCAGGTGCCGAGGACTCCAGGCCCGACGCAGGGGTGCGCAGGTCCAGGGATAAACCGTTAAAATACAAAGCCTAACCGCTGCCAAGGTGGCCCTCAGCGCCAAGGTGGGACGGCCACTCCCCATTCCTCGGTGGCGACGGAGCCCCAGGAAGGCGCGCAGGAAGCGGGGTGGTACGGAAGGTGCTGGAGAAGAGACCTGTGGCGGAGAGGGGTGCTGGCGGGGTGAAGGGCGGGCGGGCGAGAGGCCCTCCAGGCCCACCGCTTGGCAGGCACGACCAGTGGCCTCGGCGTTCAGTGCTGGGCGAGGCTGGGGCCGTAGGGGGCGGGTGCGCAGGGCTGAGCAGCTTCAGGAGAAGGGGCCTGGAGCGGCCGGGGCTTCGCACTGGGGCTCAGGAGGGCCGGGCCGGGGTTGGGGAAGTCCTGTGCGAGGGGGTTTGGACCGGGATGAGGCCGGAGGCAGGCGGTGGAGCCGGCTTGGGGGCGGAGGCGGTGGGAATCAGGAGGAAGGTGTGAGTTGTGAGCGGGTCGGTCCTGCCATAGATCGCGCGGGTGGGGCTCTGCGCCGAGGGGCGAGCGGCATCCGGCAGTGGCCCTGGGACCGACTCCCCGGAGCCCCTGGCCCCGCACCGGCCCCGGACGGCCCCGTGGGCGCGCGCGCAGAAGGGACACCAGGGCGGCAGAGCAGCAGCTGCCGCAGAGGGGACCCAGAAGGGCAGGAAGGGGGCAGGCAGGAAGCCTGAGGGAGACGGGCCGGCCTCCCTGGGAGCCGGTGGGGCAGAGTCCGCGGTGGGCTTGGCGGTGCCCTGGCCGCCCGGCGAGCAGTCTGGGCTCACCGCTGCCTCTCCCTTCATCCCCTGGGTCTTCCTCCAGCCACCCATCATCAGTCACAGTGACGGCTCCATGCTGAGCACCAGTTGGCCATCCAGACTTCTTGGCAGGCTCCAGTGGATGGACACCGCAAGACCCTCCTGCTCAGAGAGCTCTCGCTGCAGGGGGCAGGGGCGGGACAAAACCCCCACTCATTAAAAAAGCAACCAAGTAATATTAATAAGAAACGCACCTACTGTCAAAGAAGTGCATGCTAAAGCCATGCCAGGGAGAAGGGGCCGATCAGGGAAGGAAGGAGGCAGGGACACCCTCTCTGGCTCGGGAGCACTGGGACCGAGTGGGATGTGACATCCATAATTCATAGCCAATCAATCCTGCAGGGCCTGGCGCTCTGACTGACCCCTTCGGAAACCCCTCTCTCCTCTGACAGCTGAGCCCATCTCCTTGGAGGCCTAGGGCAGGAAGGTTTCTCTGTGAGATGGACTCCGAGCCCTGCAGCCAGGATGATGGATGAGCGGGCAAGGGCTGCTCGGGGCAGCCAAGGCCGGTGGAGCTGAGCAGAGAGAGAAATATGATGGCAAAGCAACTCGGAAGCAAGAGAGAGGCCCCGGGGGCTGGATGGGGGCAGCGGGGTAGCTGGTCCCTCTCTCAGCCATCTCCCCTTGCCTCTCTGTCTCTCCAACCAGGTCCTAAGTCCTGTGACACAAATGACACGGAGAGGTTGGGGACAGCTGAGAGAGGAAGGTGAGAGAGGAAGATCCAAAAGATCATCTCTTCCCTCTTTTCCGGGACATGGATTTGGACAGCCGCGGGGTACCTTGAGGAGTGGCTCACCCAGCAGCCGAGCCTGCTCCCAGTGCCAGGGCCCCAGAACTGGGCCCAGCCCCCAACTCTCTTGGCGTGAATTCAGCCTCCATTCAACCCCACGTCTTCAGGCATAAAACACACTGGGGCCAGCAGCTAGCAGAGGGAGAGACACATCTCCTGGGAGTAGGTCCAGTCGGGACTCCATTCCAGGGCCCCAGGTAGAACAAACCTGCAGTGATCTCTCTGGAAGCTGCCACGTGAGCTGCCAGGCAGGCTGGGCCGTCCGTAGTGTGTGGGTAAGGCTGCAGCCCACCCTTCCCCCAGCCCTCGAGGGCCGCTTCAGGCCTCCGGGCCGCAGGTGTCCTATCCAGGCACACACAGGCCAGCAAGGATGCTAGCGGGTTAGGGCCGCCCCCCCCCCAACTCCCCATCACCTGCTGGGGGAGGGTGGGAACAAAGAAACAGTCAGGAGAGCCACCCTCGCCAGTGGCTCCCTGATAGAGGCAGGGCCCTGGGGGAGGGGGTCCTGGGGCTGGAGGCAGCCTCCCTTCCTGGGCTCGCCCACCCAACAGACAGAAAAGGACCGCATGGGCGCCTGGGTGGCTCAGTCGTTAAGCGTCTGCCTTTGGCTCGGGTCATGATCCCAGGGTCCTGGGATCGAGCCCCACATTGGGCTCCCTGCTTGGTGGGGAACCTGCTTCTCCCTCTCCCACTCCCCCTGCTTGTGTCCCCTCTCTTGCTCTCTCTCTCTCTGTCAAATAAATAAATAAAATATTAAAAAAAGAAAAGAAAAGAAAAGGACCGCATGATCGGGTCATTGAGCTCTTCTCTGAAGGTGAGCCTGGGGCGGGCGGGGAGGATTACAGAGCATCTCTCAACTGAGCACTCCCGCCCTGTAGCTCCCTTACTCCCAGGTATGAGGCTTATACTGACGAATCACACAGGTACCCCCTCCTCGGGAGTTTGCCCTCTGAGGGCCACAGAGGGAGGCCTGTTAGCAGTGCTATAGCAGTATGAGCACAGAAGCTCCGGAGGGCTGGGCTGTGCTCAGCTGGAGGACTACCTGGAGGAGGCAGTGCGTGAAGCGGCATCGCCCCCTCCTCACTCACGTAGAAAGCCAGCTCTCACGGGCCAGGCGGCCCATGGACAGCAGCACCCATGACGACAGCAGGGACGGGCCTTGCAGTCAGAACAGAATGCAGATGTTGGCAACGCGAGCGTTTCTAAAGGTGAGAAGCATGCAGGCGCTCGTCCTGGGTGGGCTGGCCTTTGCTGTTCCCTCTCTCCCCTTCCTCCTTCCTTCAGACAGTCCTCTTCTCTCCAACTCCTCCCCTCTCTACCTGGCCTCCCTCTCTATACAGGTGGGCCTCAGTTCCTCCCCTCCGCTCCTGCCCTAGAGCTCAAGCATCCAGGACTTCAGGTAAAAAGCTGATGCCCCGAATACAGGCCAAACAGCACCGTCTGCTTTTCCCGGCCCACCCCTTTCTTGGAACGTAAAGCCGTGTATGATTCTCAGAAAGTTCCAGAAGCTCCCTGCATGGACTAGTTGCCATCCCTCCCTCCTCCGCACCCCCTGACTCTCTCCCCTGCTCTGTGCTCTGTGCCTGGAAGACTGACCACTTTAAGGCAGCAGAACCGGGCTCCCTGGACGTGCAGCCTCCACAGGGTCAGCTGATGGAGACGGGCTATGGGAGGGCAAAGACCGCTTGGTCCTCATTCACTATGGTTTCCACACCTCCTGCCAGGCCTGAAGGTTCTGGTGACACCCCTCTAGGGAGGCCACAGCTTTCCCCAGCCCCTGGGATAGCTCTTCTCCGTGTCCCTTCAGGGGAGTTTACACCCCCCTTGCAGGTTTCCCTTCGCCCTGCCCGCGTGTGTCTGCCATCACTCCCCCCAACAGACCCCAACTCACACATACTTGGCGCCTCTCTCCTCACCAGTAGGAGGAAAGAGGGAGAAAACTTGCCCCTAGACGATCGTCCTGGGACAAGGCCCTGTCTGGGTAACGCATGGAGAGGAACCTGGGCTTGAATCTTAGTTCTGCCACAAGGTAGTTTATCTTTCTTGTGTTTTACTTTTGTCGTCTCTAAAATGGGGATAGCACTCCCTCTCAGGGTTATTATGAGGATTAAGTTAAATAACGTACACACACACCGTGCTTGCCATTGTTTGACACGTAGAGCTTGACAAACAGAAGCAATACTGAATTGTGCTGTGAGAGAAATACGAGGTGTGCTAACCTCTCCCTCTGGGAGCCCCCGTTTGGAACCCAGCCAGCAGTCGTGGTGACCAAGGGGGCTGCTCCGGGGCCTCTGAGAGACCTGGAATGTGAGGCCAGGTCGTTCTCCCCAGAAAGGCTCCTTTCCCAGGAGACTTCCACCTGATGCCACTTAAAAATAGGAGCAACAGGTGTGTGGAAGGGGAGGGAAGATTAACAAAGACCCTTTGTATCGGAATCCCAGCTGTTGAGGGCAGGGACTGAGAGCAGCCTGCCTCTCTGATGCATTTCCAAGTTTCAGGGGAGAAGCTCCTAACGCTCATTATCATACCAAGATCACAGTGCTGGCTTCTCTCCTGTCTGTGGTATCAGCTTTGCTGTGACTCATTTGCCAAGTCTCAGGCTGCATCAGGAGCCACAGAAGCTATGTAGATCCAGAAACATCGTTTCTTAGGAGCAGGAACTGAGGCCAAGGTGACAGCGGCTTGGGCCAGTATCAGGGCTCCCTGGTGCTGGACGACTCGCAGGCCTGTCACATCCCAGCCCCAACCAGATGCAAAGAACACAAATTAGCTAGGAGGAGGGAAGGGAAATGGAGAAGTAGGAGGGAGGCGGGCCCACTGTGCGCCAGATGCCAGGCTAAGCGCTGTACACTCACTCTCGCATTCGATCCAGACCTCGGACCAGGTGCTGTGTCCATTTTACAGATGAGAAAAATCTAAGGCTCCGAAGGATGATGAGCTTTACCACATGACCCACAGCTAATCAGCAGGATTCCAGCCCCAGCTCTCCTGTCCCCAGGCTATGTCCCCGCAGGGAGGAATGTACCCTCCCCGCAATTATGCGGGGGCGGCTGTCCCGCTGTATCTGGAGCTTCGGGGCGGGGGAGTGTTGGAGGTCAGGGGGCAAGAGCAGGGTGAAGCTTGGTGGGCCGGCCGAGCCGGTGGTATTTGGGCCTGAACCTCAGAGGCCTGGAGCAGCACCCTGGGGGGAAACCAGGGGACAGCCGGTACTCCCCTTGAGTGGGGAGCTGGGCCCAGGGTGCCTGCAGTTTTCTGAGAGATGGGGGAGGGGTGGCAGAGAAAGAGGCACAAACCAATCAAAGTAATAATAACAATAACAACAGGACTGGCTCCAGGGCCAAAAGAGCCCCGGCCTTGGGGTCGAGGGCCGAGTAGGCTGGCCAAGGCTATGGCCGCCCCCACTGGAGGAGGCGCCCAGCTCTGGCCCTGCCCTGGACGTGGGTGATCCTGTCCAAAGTGCAGAAGTCACCTGCAGGTCTCCCGCGTGAGCTCCCAGATGACAGCCTGGCCTGCCTGTGCACCAGGCCCTGAGGCAGTTCTCAGAGAAGACGGGGAAGGGGGCAAGGAAAGGGAAGCTGGGGACACGAGGGGGAGGGCAGGAGCTCTATGCACAGCGTGAGAAACGGACTCCTCAGGGGGCGCCTGGGTGGCTTAGTCGGTTAAGCCTTCAGCTCAGGTCATGATCCCAGGGTCCTGGGATGGAGCCCCGCATCGGGCTCCCTGCTCAGCGGAGAGTCTCCTTCTCCCTCTCTCTCTGCCGCTCCCCCTGCTTGTGCTCTCTCTTTCTCTTCAAACAAATAAATAAAATCTTAAAAAAAAAAGAGAGAGAGAAAGGGACCCCTCTCATGGGGCTGGGGGGCAGGCCTTGGAGACATTTATGTTCCCTCCTCCTTCTGGTCTTCTCAGAAAGTAGAGGGGCCCCGGGTCAAAGGAGCACTGAGGCCTGGCTCTGTGCGGGGACAAATCCCCCCTACAGGATTTCTGCGACATTTCCAGTACAAGCATTTGGCAGCACTGAGCCTGGGACATTGCCTGTCCTGACCCTCGGGCATAAGCCAGCCGTTGGGCAGGCCCCCAGAAGGACCCAGAATTCGAAGTCGCCAACCACAAAGGCCTGCAATCATTTTTAACTGTTAACACCTAATTCACTTAATCTTTTCAGTTGAACTGAAAACTGTTCACATTATACATCCATTTGTTTGTGGGTGTATGAAATCCATTTGCATAATGTTTAATATCTTTGATTTATTGAATTTTCACTTGACTTTTATTGGCCACTCCCCCTTCTGCGCTTGCTTCAAGAGCTTCGCATGGCCCTGGTTTGCACAAACCCAGCCGGGAGACAGGATGGCATCCTGAGGGGTGGGAGAGCGCCAGGCGCCAGCCGGCAGCAGGACCCTGGGACCACAAGAGCCCTCCTGCCTGGCTGGGCTTCAGCCACAGCACACCAGTGCAGAAGGGGGTCTGGAGGGCACACCAGGAGCCAGAGCTGAAGCCCAGGGCAGGGGGCCCAGGAGCTCTTCTCGGTGGCCCAGGGCTATTGCCCAACCCCAGAGCCCAGGCCAGTGGCCCTCAGCTGGGGCAAGTTCCGTTCTCCTGCTCTCAAGTGCAGGGTGACTCTAAAGCTCATCGAGGATCCTCAATGCCTGCACAGAACAAGGTTGGGACGTGCAGGACTGACATCCACAAAGATCTAGAAGATTCTGCCACCACCAGTCTATGAAATGTGGTTTTCCTCACCTACAAAATACAAGACCTGAGTCCAAGCCCAGCTCTGCCCCTTCCTAGCTGAGTGACCTTGGGCAAGTCACTTTGATTCTCGGAGCTTCTGTTTCCTCTGTAAAATGGGTTTAGTGATGCGCCTGCCGTTGGAAAGGCTGATGTGAAGATTGAAGAAAATAACACAGGCAGAGCTCCTAACACGCTGCCTAACACATAGTTGGGCTTCAGCAAATGTTTATTCACTCACCCTCGCCCCTGACCCCAGAGACCTCGGCACGGTGTCGTGGCCACACCCACCTCACCACGACCACTGCTCCTTCCTGGCTCCGCAGTCCCAAGCTCTATCCTGCTCAGCCCTCTGCACCACGGGGAGGTATGTGGGTGAGCCAGCCGGGTGGTCAAGGAGGGATGCAGGGAAGATCGGGCACTTTGGCCAGGGGAGTGGGCGGTGGTCCATCCCGTAGAGCCAGTGCCAGCCATGCCCCAGCTGGAAAAAAACTGCTGATCGGCCTCTGTGGAGAGAAGCCCAGGGTGGGGCCGCTGCCCTTTCCATCCCCCACTTTGCTGCCAGAAGACTGAGGCCGGATGTTTCTGAGTTAGGTGCTCTGTGTGACTCCGGAACCCTGGGGACCTCGCCTGCCTGGCTGAAAAGGTCCCATCGCTTAGCTCCACACCTGTCCTGGGGTCCTCGGAGGCTTGGAGGCTCGTGGTACCAACAATAGCTACAAATCTCGGCTTACAATGCTGCAGCGGGGAGAATCTATAGCCATTGGCAGCTGAGCCTCTAATAAGCCTAATCATCACCATTAAGGGAAAAAGTGGGGGAGTGAGTGGGGCTGCTAATATAGTGATTATACTAATCTGCCTCCATCCCCATCTGCATCCCTCTGCTCTTAGCGTGCCCTCCCCTGGAGCCCACCACGAGGAGCAGGGGCCGCCAGCCAAAATGGGCAGCCTGGCTTCACCCTGCTCCCCGTGTCTGCAGACTCCGCAGCCCCCAACACCCGCCTCTTTCACTGCTGACAGGTCTGAGTGTGGGGTTTGGGGTTTGGGCTTCAAGAATTTCTTTCTCTGTGAGCTCTGTGAAGCCAATAACTTATTCAATCGCATGTCACAGAAACTTGCATAGTGCTTGCCACATGCCAAGCATTGCTCGTTTCATCCTCATAACAACCCACAGGGTGAAGTTATTCTTAGCCCCACTTTGCAGATGTGGAAACTGAGTCACAGAGCTGGTTAAATAATTTGCCCGAGGTGACCAAACCTTAAGTGGCAGATGAAGGACTCGAACTAGACCTAATTTTACTGTCCGTGCACTTAACCCCCTTTTCCATGTGGCTTCTGCAGCCCCGTTCCTGGCACGTGTCATTGACTGGCTGAGGCAGTAAGCCTCCCCGGGCTCCTGTTTCCACGCACACTCCCAGTCCCTCCCAACGATGACATTCAGCACTACCCATCCCCTCTTTTATTGCATTTAACGCCCCATCCCAGAGCCTGGGGATGTTCTAAAATGTTTTTCCAGCAAGTGTTGGTGAGCGTGAGGCCCCGGCCTGTGGGAGAGCTCCCTCCCGTCCCTTCTCCCACACCCTGGCAAGGTCACAAACACTGATCCTGCCCTCCTCGTGCCTGTGGGACCGTGACACCAACACAGAAGTCCCCCACAGTGTTTCCCTGATGATTTACATGCCTGCCCATTCCGTGTGTCTCACCTCTCTCAAAAGCCTAGACCTAAGTAAGCCGGAAGCTGCCATCTCCCACAGGAGTTTTTTTGGGGGTGGGACAATACAGAGGGGTTCACTGGAAATGGCCTGGCCCACCTGATCTACCCGGGACATAGCCGCCTGGCAGGCAGAGAAACCCAGGCTCAACCTGCAAAATCAGGGCCCACGAGACATAGTTGATATTTTATCTCAGCTTAACTGGTTCCCCAGAACTGCAGCTCTCCCAACTCGGATGAATATTGAGGAACAAATGGGGCGGGTCCACCTCTGTCTTGTCTCACTCTACGCTCTGTGCCCAGCGCCGTGCCTGGTGCGTATGTATGTGTTCCGTGATGCAAACGAACTAATGAATGAGTGAATGTTCTCCTTTGTCTCATTCATTAGCTCATATTCCAGACTCCAGACAAGTTCTATTTGGGTTTTAGAAAAGAGAATTTTAAATGTCTTTTTAGTCTTCTTCAATGCATATTTTTTATTGTGAAAACTATACATAACATAAAATGTACTGTGAGAACCATTTTTAAGGGTACAGTTCAGTGGCATGAAGCACACCCACGTTGCTGGGCGACCATCACCACCATCTGTCTCCAGAACTTTCCATCTTCCCAAACTGAAACCCTGTCCCCATTCAACAGTAACTCCCCAGTTCCCACTTTCCCCTACAGCCCCTGGCAACCACCACACTAACTTGTGTCCCTATGAATTTGACCACTCTAGGTAGCTCACAGTTGCTTACGTTTGGGTAGATGGCTCTATCAAAATTTAATTCACTGTTCTCTTAGGATTGATCGTATAGATTATTTCCAATTTTTTTTTCTTAGTGTCAGTCACACAGCAACAAATATATTTGTGCAACAGCCTTTTTTTTATTTTAAAGTGTATTAAGGATTACTGTAACCTTGGGTTTGATGATCAAAATCAAGAATTCCTGGGGAAAAAATAACTTAGACATTTTGAGGGTTTTCTTACATATGATCAGTTATCTATCCTAAAGGATTTTCGCTGCTTTATATATTACATCTAAAACATGGCACCAGCAATGTATAAATGTGCCCATTTTTCTGTATTCTTACCACCACTGGATTTTTCTTTAAACGCATTGCTAATTTGCTAGGCAAAAATCTATACGTCATTGTTAGGTTAAAAATATGTTGTGGCAACTGGGGAAGAAGGCTGAACTTGGAGTCAGATCTATTTTTGGAAGGTGAGTATAGAGCAAAATGTACCCTGAACTGAAAGGAAAACAAATAGCTGCTACCGATTTTCAAGTATTTCAGCCCAAAGTGGGGCTGCAAGAACAAAAAGCAAGGGAAGCGAACAGACCAACACTTGTATTCTGCTGCGGGAGCCCAAGAGTCCAAGTCCGTAAGGCAGTCCCTCCATCTGCTCACAACTGGATAGACTTTTAAAAACAAAATCCATTTTACAGATGAGAAAACAGGATAAGAGCTGTTAAAGTAACTGGCAAGGTCCTTCAACGCATTGGTTATAGCATCAACGGAAATGCACAGATCGCTAGCTGCGTGCTAGGCGCTGCGTGAAGCTCTGCATACAGATCATCTTCTTTACTCCTTACCTCCCCGCATCTCCTGAAGCTGGTCCCATTTGGCCCCGTTTTATGGACTTTTCAAAATCACAGAACACAGATGCATATTCGGGCAGCCTGCCTCCATGATCTGATACGGCATGCCTCCATTGTCTCTCACAGCCCCGGTACTCCTTTCCAGACAATGCACCGCCCCCCCTTCCTTTGCTCCTTGTTGTTTCCTCTTCCTGGAACACCCTTCCTTATCCCCCAACCTTTTTCGGCTTGGCTAACCCATTTGCAGCCATCAGCTCAAAATCACACCTGACCACCAGCCCCCCACCCCACCCCACCCCACACTGGGTTTAGGTGTCCCTCCTACGTGCTTTAGTGGCCATACCTGCCCAAGCGCTTAGCACACAGCATTGTGATTGCCTATGTCTGTCTCCCCAGCCAGGTGTCTTTAAGATCACAGGCTGTGTTGTTTTATCTCCATATCCCTTCACCTTAGTTAACACTCCTGCACACAGTAGGTCTCAATAAGTATTGAGTGGATGAATACGTTCTCTGCCATTCAAACCCAGATTTGGCCCATTCCTGAGGCTGAGGAATTTCTAGCAAAGAAGGGGCAGCACACAGGGCTGGATTCTCCCCCTGGGATGACTCTGAAGTCTCCTGGGCCAGTCACCATGTTTCCATTCTCCACTCCTTCACCTTGAGACCCCCAGACACCCTCAGAAAGAACTTTGGGGTGCTCGGGAGGGAGGTGCTGCAGAAGCAGACCTCCAGCCTGGCGGCAGGGCAGTAATTAAATTTGTCGGCTAACAGGCTCATCCCGGAACAGCCGCCCCTCCAGCCGGGTCCTCTGGGAATAGGGACCTGGCTGTTTTCGTTTTCGGCTGCCAGAGCCAGGGGCTGACTGGAAGTGCTGGAGCTCTGGAAGCTGCTGGCCCACAGTGGGGAAAGACAGCAGGGTCGGGGCTTGGGGACGCTCTCCATGTCGCCTGGAGCCTGGGACTGACAGGTTCTCCAGGGGCTGTCAGGGGAGCCCCCAGGACCAAAGGCCACCAGGCAAAGGGCGCCAGGGTTCCAGCCTCCCCCTCAGACATGGGTCTGTCCTGCTCCTACACCCAGCCCTCCGACACGTGCGGGAATCCCGGCAAAGCAGGGGCACCAAACTGATATCCAAGTGACTTCCCGCTCCAGAGCCTAGTCATCGTTACGGGAAAATCAGAACTCTTTTGGTTCCTTGCTCTTAATTTATCTGATATTTCATTTTCTGTTACATAGGGATGCAGTGACAGTTGAGAAATCGCCATAATCTTTGTAAGTCTTAGTACCTCCTAAATATCTTCCTCTGGTGCCAGTAGGCCCAGATCTGGGGAGGGGAGCCCTTGGTTTTAGGAGGAGCAGATCAAGGAAGACTTCCTGAAGTGGAGCGTGAAGAGAGCAGCCTCGTGGATCCCAGTGAAGTCAAGCCCCTGCGAGGTTTTGTCTGCATCTCTTACTTGGCCTGCGATGGAGCCTTGCCCTCCCTTCTGGGATGAGACATCCACACCAGGGGACACTGGGGGCGGCTGCCCTTTGCCCAGCCACAGCCTTGTGGGCTGATTGCACACACTCATACTTTAGGAGTCACCTCTCCCACCTCCTGACATTCCATCTTTGCAGAGGAAAGTTACCAGAGGGGAAGGGAGGGGGGTCGGGAGGAGGGTGAGGTGGGAGTGAGGAGGACTGAGCTCTGCCTTACAGGATTATTAGTCTTCCGGCACTACAGTGTTTAAAGATCAGGATGAAAAATTAAAAAGTAAGAAACAAAACCAGCAAGCCAATTACTCTAAAGAAGCTTCCCTGAAAGGAAAGGGGGAAAATCAATATTTAATTCAGACTTCATAGATTTGCAATTTGGGTCCCACACTCGGCACTTGATTTTGTTCAGGATTCTCAGTGAGAGATGATGTGGAGTTGGTGGGATGGGTATGAAGGGCCTCAGGGAGAGGCTATGACGGAAGGCAGAGGACCAGGGGCCTTACCCTAGAGCCAGCTTCCCCATCTGCTCCCCTAGCCACCCCCTTGAGGGCTTGGGGACACCCTGACTGAGCATGAGATGGCAGCCTCCAAAACCAGGAGGGAGGTGAGGAGAACGTCTGTGGTCCATCCTCTCGCCTCTGAATAGAACGGTATCCAAATCCTCCCTAAAGGAGCTGCCTGTGCGCGCTCACACACACACACACACACACACACAGACACACACACACACCACCACCACCACCACCATTGTCATCAACAAAAATGCCCTAATGTTTTACACATGCAAACTGAAATATCTAGGAAGGAAAAATCATAATATCTGTAATCTACTCTAAAATACTTCAGGAAAAAAACCCAAAAGACCAAAACATCTTCAAAGAGAATCCTCAAAGCTTCGCATGGTCTCTCCCTTTGCGTTCCTCACCGCTTCTGGCTACCTTACTCCATGTCAAGTCTAGCCTGAATCCAGTCCCTTGCAAGCAAGGCAGGTGGCATTCTCCTGTCACATTGGCTGGCACAGAGACTGGCAGCTCACCTGCCACCCCACCCCCACCTGGGCCCCCAAACAGACACACAAGGAGGCAGTGACCGGATATCTCTGCGTCAGTGCAGACGAACATCAGTCAGCCCTTCGGCGCACAGTGTGGCACGCCTGCCCTGCTGAGCTGCCGGGGCGGGGGGCGGGGGCAGGGAGGAATGGGGCAGGAATGGGAGAAAAGTGGAGAAGTATGATTTTTGGTCTTCTCCGCCCGCACGCAGTCTAGATGGAGACACACACCTGGACTACCCAGGACCAGAGAGCCCCAAGTCAGCAGTGAATGGCCTATGCCCCACTAGTGGCTTAGACAGGGGGAAAATAATAATGAATTAAAATCTACAATACCCCAAATCCTCCCCCAGCCCTTCAGAATTTGTGACAGTTTTCAGTGCTTTTAGATCTATCACCTCCGCCGGTTCTTGTTCCGAATACTACGAAATGGTTAGGGCTGGAATTATTTGTCCCCGTTCTACAGACGAAGACACTGAGGCCGGGGAAACTGTGTAATGAGCAGCCTAGATTAGTCAGTGGCAGGGCGGGGACCAGGACCCAGGCCACTCCCCACGCAGTGGCTCGTCTCTGAGAGGCACCGGGAGGCACTGGAGTCTCTGACCTCCCAACCTCTGGGCCATCTTCTGTGGTTTGCGCTCTCGCTTGGCCAGCAGGAGATCCAGCCAATGGCCCATTCTTCTACTGAAGGGGAGCAGACTATGTCAGCCTGAAATGTGCCACTTTGGCCTGTGGATTACTTTGCTCTGAAGTCAATCAAGGCCCAAAAGACTCAGGAGGAGGTCTTACCTCCCCCTTAACTGCCTTAAAGAACTTAGACAGGGGGGCGCCTGGATGGTGAAGTCGGTTTAGCATCAGACTCTTGGTTTCGGCTCAGGTCATGATCTCAGGGTCGTGAGATGGAGCCGAGTCAGCTCTGAGCTCCGCACAGCACGGAGCCTGCTTGGAGTTTTTCTCTCTCTCTCTCTCTCTCTCTCTCTCTGCCCGCCCCCGCCCCCCCCCCCCCCCCCCGCGGGCCCAGCACCGTGCTCTCTCTCTCTTTCTCTCAAATAAATAAATAAAATCTTAAAAAAAAAAAAAAAAGAATTTAGATAGGGGGCCTGGCCCAGAAAGAGAGCTATTAGCAGAGATCACTTTTTTTTTTAACTGAAAGAGTATCTGTAAGGGCAAACATCTAATTACCAAACATCTGCTCTTCTTATCGTCACTCCTCCCCCTCGAAGCCCCAGGCCCCCGTCCCACTCCCGAGCTCAGGCTGGCAAACAAGCCTCAACTGTCCTTGACTTTCATATCTTTGGGGCTCTCATGCGTACAGAAATTAGATTTGTTTTCCTCCTGTTAATCTTGTATCAATTTCGCTATTAGGCCAAAGAAGCTAGAAGGGAACATTTTTCAGCCCCTCCGCTGCCCTTCTCAGAACTTCTCTGGAAACTTCTGCCTCTGAGCCCCTCCCTCCTGTGGGGATGGTGGAGACGCAGCATATTTGTACAGGAGCTTACGGTGTGGTGGCAAGTCCGGAACCCGAAGATTTTGCTTTCTGGTCTGGCTCCACACGGGAACGTCCAGGCAGCTGGTCCATCCAGAGGCCCGGGGACTCCTTTTGGCCCCTACCTCTGGTGTTTCTCTCACTTCTCCTTCCCAGCCTCTGGAATGTGCCTGAGACTCCGCCTGCCTCCTTTTCCCTAGAAAAGCTGCCACCACCCACAAATCCCTTGGGGTTCCCCTTTTCCCATGGGGTAACCATGTCTCCTTGGTTCCTGTTTCCTTGCTGCCCTCAAATTATGCCGATAGTGGTTTTCCTTATTAGGATTTGACTGCTCATCACTCGGGGGAATAGAACAGGGATGAAGTTATCAAGCGAGGGGAAGTGACAAGCTTCCAGAATCTGCGGGCAGTTAGATAGCCTTGCCTCTCCTGCCTAAGGCTCCTTTCTAAGATAGTAAGAGAAAACGGGGCCCCTCTTGCGTCTGTCCTCTGACTATATTACCCCAAGTGGACTACATGACCTCTACCGCCATCCAACCCTTCCTACGTGAGCCAAGGCCACCTTGATCCCTGCCCCATGTGGTCTCGCCCCTTCGTGCTTGGGCCTGAAAAGGCAGCTGAGGCAAAACATTTCCTGCCTCCCCTGGGTGACACCCGGCTCATTAGCTTTCTGTCGTAATTTTTAAAATTTATTTACTTGAGCGAGAGAGCCGGGGTGGGGGTGGGGAAGAGGGAGAGAGAGAATCTCAAGCAGACTCCCCGCTGAGCGTGGAGCCCCGACACGGGGCCCAATCTCATGACCCTGAGATCATGACCTGAGGTGAAACCAAGAGTAGGACACATAACCAGGCGCCACCCAGGCGCCCCTAAAAATTATTCTTTCTTAGCATTTTCACACTAGCTCTGGAGCCTTGACCAAGATACCTCACCTCTCTGAGCTCTGATCCCTCATTGGTGGAAGGGGACCCAAAATACTTCCTTCCCAGTGTTGAGATAAGTGCCTTATCCATTACAAAGGGCAATTCTGTGATGAGCTCTTTGTTGTGCCTAAGGGGAAAAAAAAGATCAATGCTTTTGTTAATAGCTATCATTCACTGAGGGCCAACAAGGGGCCGCTTACTATATTTAGTGCTTTAAATACATGACTTCCGGGCGCCTGGGTGGCTCAGTTGGTTAAGTGACTGCCTTCGGCTCAGGTCATGATCCTGGAGTCCTGGGATCGAGTCCCGCGTCGGGCTCCCTGCTCAGCAGGGATTCTGCTTCTCCCTCTGACCCTCCCCCCACATATGCTCGCTCTCTCTCATTCTCTCTCTCAAATAAATAAATAAAATCTTTAAATAAATAAATAAATAAATAAATACATGACTTCTAATACTCGCAAAGACAGTGAGGAAGGCATGGACCCCATTTTAAAAATAAGTTGTCTACAACATGTCACTAAGTGATGGAGCTGAAACTTGAAGCTCGGTGTGTCTGCCCGTACAGTCGAGGTGTTTTTCTCTGCCCCAACCTACCTTATAAGCAAACCCCTAGACCACACACAGGCTTCTTTCTGTTGCTGTATTTATCACACCCCACCTGTCATTTGCTTGTCTCTGGGTTTGTCTCCTAGGAGACCATGAACTTGCAAAGGACTGAGACAATACATCTTGGTCATTTTCAACCATGCATCTTGGGCCTGTCTCTGTGACTGTCACATAGTAGGTATTCACTGCGTGGTTATCAGTTGATTATATAATATGGCCATTTGCCTCTTCTTTCCTCCTCAGCATCTTCAGAGGCCTTGTATGTGGATGGAAGAGCGAGGAGTGGAGGAATAAACCCCCAACGCCCTCTGCCACTCTCTGTCTAGGGGCCTCTAAATCCAGGAGCTGTTCCCAGAAGCCCGCCTCTTCCCTAAGTTCTAAGAGCTCATACATATTCATAAGGGCAAAAAGTGCTGGGAAGAGATATTTATTTTGTTTATTAAACTGTCTTCTCGGCAAATTTATAGCAGAAAATGAGTGAGTTTCTTTCCTCCTGAGCTTTCCTCATCTGAGAGGTGAATGGGTGGTGCCTGGCAGGGTGGGAGAGCGAGGTCTGGGCCATCATCAACCGATGGCCCCTGGGGTTTGGGAGGCTCAATAATTAACACCCCTCTTTTCTCCACCCAAGTGGAAAAAAAACGGAGACAGACCCAGACCTTATAAAGATGGAGACAGCAAAAAACTATTTTAGCAAAAATATTCACACCTGCTTGTTAATATCCCCTCTGCCAGTACTGAACTTATCCCTTGTTAAAAATTACCCTGAATTATGAAGAACTTGGAAATAATGCAAAAAGATGATGGCTTGTCCCCTCAATGTTATAGAGGACGGTTTATTTATTTAGTTCTCTAGGAGAAATTAGTCTTCGCTTGACTTCTATTGACTCCGTTTTAGGGCCCAGATTCATTAACATTCATTAACAGTACATGTTGAGGCACCTGGGGTGGCTCAGTCCATTAAGCATCTGACTCTTAATCTCAGCTCAGGTCTACTTCAAACAAAAAAACAAAAACAAAAAACCCAACCAGTACACGTTAATTTGCAGATTCTTGTCTGATAGAGATGCAAATGTTTCCATTGAAAGGAAAGTTATTGCACTATAGGATACTAGTCAGTTTTGCATCCAATTTAATAAACTTATTTCAGCATTCCTTTCCAAGCTATGTAAATCTCTTCATCTTAAGAATGAGCTTGAATAAAAAATAAAATAAAAAAAAGAATGAGCTTTAATGTTTCCTCATCAATGAGTTGAACAGAGCTTTGACACATATTCATTCTATATTTGTATGGAAGTAATGGTTTTAACTTTTTTGAAAAGTGTACTTTGACCCACTTCCAGCCCCACGCAGTGAGTCTGTTCTGAATAAATATCTCTTATATTCAGCCCCTTCTTCAAAATGGCAAAGCAGGGGGGCACCTGGGTGGCTCAGTCGTTAAGCGTCTGCCTTCGGCTCAGGTCATGATCCCAGGGTCCTGGGATCGAGCCCCTCATCGGGCTCCATGCTCCGCGGGAAGCCTGCTTCTCCCTCTCCCACTCCCCCTGCTTGTGTTCCCTCTCTCACTGTGTCTCTCTCTGTCAAAATAAATAAATAAAATCTTTAAAAAAAAAATGGCAAAGCAGGTAGGTCACACCCTTGCTCCTCAGGTAGGGTAAGAGAGGGCTGGGATGAGATGTCAGGAGTGTCACTCTACAGGATTCCTTTCTGGTGGAAATAGGAAGAGTAGAGAATGTGTCCTTACCTAACGGGGCCCAGCGTAATGAGCAGCCACAGCCCAATGAGAAGCCACTTGGCTGGTGGCCAATGGAGGAGGACAGGCAATGGACCTTTCCTGGTGAAGTCACTAGGACCACAACTCCAATGTCACAGCCAATAGCTATTAGGATTCCATTTGCCCAGAGGGTGAGCCTTCTGTGACCCAGGGCTTGGTGGGTCCCAAGTTTCCTTGAGCATCATCACTGCCTGGGTAACTCCTAATTATATCCTTCCCCTTGGTATTAGCTGCATCCTCAGGTCCTAGAAATTCTAAATATGGTCTGGCATCCTGGGGAATCAACCCAGCCATGTCTCAGTGGTCTTTTATTTAGACCAGGGAGAAGGTTGCATGTCAGCATTAATCAGAGTAGGAGAAGAAAATAATGTTAATTCTGGGTCTTTCATGTACCAGGTGCTGGGTGGATGCTTTCGTATATTTTTTATGTTGCAATCCTCATGACAATTCTGTGAGTGAGAACTTATTATCTACTAGATTAACTAAAACTGAGAATCTAAGTGACTTGTCCAAGGCCACATAGCTAATTAATATAGGGGTGGGGTAAGAATTTAGATACCTGGCCCCAAAGCATACGCTCTTTTTTTTTTTTAAGATTTTATTTATTTATTTGAGAGAGAGAGAGAGAGAGCACATGAGGGGGGGAGGGTCAGAGAGAGAAGCAGACTCCCTGCTGAGCAGGGAGCCTGATGCAGGACTCGATCCTGGGACTCCAGGATCAAGACCTGAGCCGAAGGCAGTCACTTTAACCAACTGAGCCACCCAGGCGCCCCCAAAGCCTATACTCTTAACACCATGCTGCCTCCTTTGAGCAGCTACGGCAACATCTCTTGGGTCAGAAGTCTGTAGATCCAGTTGCTATCCCCCGTGAGACCTCAGACAAGGTCTGAACCTGTTTCTCTTCCATGAGGATCACCACCTCCGACCTTCTCTACCACTTCCGTGGAGAACAGAAAACCAAGATGGTCCCAGAAACCCAATCAATTTCCGTTGAGGTTTCTGTTGGAGTTGACTTTTCTTCTTGCCCTGAGAGGTTCCCAAAGAGCTACCTATGGTCATAAGATAATTAGTGATTGGAGCAGACTGAAGTTAAGATGGCCATTTAAGAAACCACAGACCAGGCTGTGTCACCTCTTTAGGAGCCAAGAGGTCTTGCTTGGGGGATGACTCCCTACTCTTCCTACTCTTGGCGTACTGTACACACCTGGTAAAACCCTCACGTAGGACACTCTATCCTCCACAGCCCAGTAAGTGTTACCGCTCTCTAGGTGAGAGTCTTGAATCCTTTTCTAGCCATGGAGATGATGGGTGCAGAGGAGCAGTCTTTTTTCTCCTCCCTGAACCCCATCTAGGAGGGCCCAGAAACAGAGGCAAAGAGGGAGGATGAGTAGAGGGAAAAGGTTAATGTTACCCAGCCCCCTGCTCCAGATAGCCCACCTGTAGCAGGCCCAGCCAGGGAGAAGGGGCTGCAACTTACATGGGAAAACTTACTACATTAATTTCTAAATTGGGCAGAGCTCGATAACTTAACATGGCCCAGGGGACTTCCTACCTAAGAGTGATCAGAAAGTCGTGAGACCGAGTGTGGTGTACAGGAGCGGAGGAGGAAACTTCCCAGCTGAATACATTTGAAAGGCGAGTGGGAGACAAATAAAGTCACTTGGCGATTATAGCCCTTGCATCTTTTGGGTACCATGTCCAAGTCCCACTTCGCAGAGGCCAAACGTGATCTGTGCTCTACTTCTGGGCCTTTGCCTCAATCGTTCCCTGCAGAGACTGCCCACCCCACCCCCTTGCCCTGATGGCTCTCTATCCCCCCATTAAAGCCAGTCTTTTCCTTGTCCACAGATGTTTGGCTGCCAGTGGCTGGGTCTTTTTCCTATCAGTCCCCTAAAGCCACAGCACAGTCCCAGACACAGAATAAGCCTGTTATGGGCTGAATCATGTACCCCCAAATGCATATGTTGAAGTCCTCCTACTCTACCACACCTCAGAATGGGACTGTACTTGGAGATCGGATCTTTAAACAGGTAATTAAGTTAAAATGAAGTCATCAGTGTGGGCCCTAATTCAATTAGGCTGGTGTTCTTCTAGAAAGAGGAAATCAGGGCCCAAGCACATACAGGAAGGAGACCATGTGAAGTCACAGAGAAGACAGCCATCTGCAAGCCAAGGAGAGACAAGCCCTGCCAACACCTTGATCTCAGACTTCCAGACTCCAGAACTTCAGGGAAATAAATTTCTGGTTGTTGGGGCGCCTGGGTGGCTCAGTCATTAAGTGTCTGCCTTCAGCTCAGGTCATGATCCCAGGGTCCTGGGATCCAGCCCCGCATTGGGCTCCCTGCTCCGCGGGAAGCCTGCTTCTCCCTCTCCCACTCCCCCTGCTTGTGTTCCCTCTCTCGCTGTGTCTCTCTCTGTCAAATAAACAAATAATTTCTTAAAAAAAAAAAATAAAGGGGCGCCTGGGTGGCTCAGTCGTTAAGCGTCTGCCTTCGGCTCAGGTCATGGTCCCAGGGTCCTGGGATCGAGCCCGGCATCAGGCTTTCTGCTCCACGGGAGGCCTGCTTCTCCCTTTCCCACTCCCCCTGCTTGTGTTCCCTCTCTTGCTGTGTCTCTCTCTGTCAAATAAATAAAATCTTTAAAATAAATAAATAAATAAATAAATAAATAAATAAATTTCTGGTTGTCTAAACCACCCAATCTGTGGTCCTTTGTTAGGGCTGCCCTAGCAAATGAATGCAGCCTGCACCATCAATATTCACTGAATTGTTTTTGAATAATACAAATTTGAAGTATCATTTTTAATGTCTTCCTTACACTTCATTATATGGACATTTCATATTTTATTTAACCAGCTCCTATTGTTGAACTTTTGATTGCTTTCAAATGGTTCTCTACTATAAAGAATGCCTCTATGAACACTATTGTTCAAAGAGCTTTTGGTGTTCTGTTGAATTATTTCCTTAAGCATAAATTTCCCAGAAGCAGGATTACTTGTCAAAGACATGAACATGTTTATGGCTCTTAAGGACTGCACCAATTTGGAACAATATCAGCATTGAATGAGTGCACCCATTTCCTGAAAGCCTTACCAGAATGGAATTTATCAACTTCAAGTCACTGAATTCTGAGCCAGGATTGCTGTTT
Source organism: Halichoerus grypus (assembly GCF_964656455.1). Lineage (NCBI taxonomy): Eukaryota > Metazoa > Chordata > Mammalia > Carnivora > Phocidae > Halichoerus > Halichoerus grypus. Next base: position 129,370,927 of record NC_135718.1, read on the forward strand.
TTTCCTACCTCTTAGATAGTGCTCCTATTTTTATTTTGTTTCAAGTGGGCTCTACGCTGAGCAGGACTTGAGTTCATGACCCTGAGATCAAGACCTGAGCTGAGATCAAAAGTCGAATGCTTAACTGACTGAGCCACCCAGGCACCCCAGCTATTGCTCCTATATACTTCAAAGGTACCCCCATCCCCACTGCCGACACAGTCTACCTGCCTGCCCAAGTTGTCATGCATTTCTTTTTTTTTTTTTTTTAAAGATTTTATTTATTTGACAGAGAGAGACACAGCGAGAGAGGGAACACAAGCAGGGGGAGTGGGAGAGGGAGAAGTAGGCTTCCCGCCGAGCAGGGAGCCCGATGTGGGGCTCGATCCCAAGACCCTGGGATCATGACCTGAGCCGAAGGCAGACGCTTAACGACTGAGCCACCCAGGCGCCCCTTGTCATGCATTTCTAAGTCCTGATGAAAACTCTTTCTCTGGGAAACCTGTCTTGGTTTATCTTGCATGGCTCTGATCTTTCCTATATTTTGCCTTTTCTCACGCACTAATCTCTTTGGACTCTCTGCTAGGTTGTTAGGTAATTGTGTGCAGAGTAGTGGGGTATGAGAAGCCCTAAGAGGAACATTCTGGAATTCCTGGTGATAAGGGCACCTTAGGCTGAAATGTTGAGATAAGTGAGAAAAATGTGATCGGATTGTACCTAAGCTGGTCAAGCAAGTCATGGTGCTTGCAGAGGCTTTCCAGCGTGCTGCAGGAGGGGCTAGGGATGGTGATGGGAGCAGGTGGTTCCAAATGATCAGCGTGAAGAGTGCCAATGAGGAGTGAAGAGAACTGGAGCCCTGCCGGCACGCAGGGATCAGACAGCCTGTCTGGTACCATGCTAATGAATTCAGATTTCTCTACAAAGCAAGAGGAAGCATTGAAGGAGTCGAAGCAGGTCAGTGACTTGAACAGATTTGGCTTTTGTATACCTGGAAGCCATGTGGGGGATGAGTCAGCAAGGGGAGATACTAGAAGCAAGGAGGTCTGTTAGAAGGTTGTTTGTATTCCTCCAAGGGAGAGATGCCCAGGGCCTGAACTAAAGGTCCGGAGTGTTAGCATGTGTACTTGCTTAGTCTTCAATGAGTCTGGTGCGTGGGACTCCTGAGGGAGATAGGACTCCTGGAGGGTAGGACTGTTTTATCTTCCTTACGTCTCTCTCAAGATGGTAGCACCATGCTCAGCTCACCCAAACATTTATGAATGGACTGGACATAAGGAGTATCCAGGGGGGAAAGGAACCACGGTCCTCTATCTTCAGGGAGCTCCCATTCTGTGTGAGAGACCTAGAAACCATAGAACATCGTTAGTCAAAAGGACCTGAGAGATCATCTAGTGAAACCCCCTCATTTTACAAGTGGGAAAATTGAAACTCAGAGGAGATGACCCAAGACTGGAATCCAGACCTCCTGGCTCCTGGTCAGGGACATGAGCCACTTCATAAGCATTTTTCACGGAGGGCATATGGTGCCTGCTCTTGGGAAACTTCCAGCCAGGTATGGAAGGCCCCACAGGTAGCCGGTTGTGAGGGTGGGATGCAGGGCACAGGTGCAGAGTACAGACATCAACACTCGGTCATGGACGAACACGGGACAACTGTAGAGCGCGGCGGGTGAGGGGTGAGCAGCGATGGAACACCTAATATGAACCAGGCACTGTCACTGTGGCCTTCACCAAATGTGCACGCCACCCTCACCACGCACGGATGAGCTGATAAGGTTATTCATTCCCGTGCAGAAGATGAAAACCCTGCCGCCCGGGCTGATAAGAGTCAGGGCTCTGACTTGACCCGGGTTTGGCCGCCTCCTAAGGCGCACTCTCACCAGGGCCCCAAGTGGCCTCCACTGAGGAGGCGCAGGGTTTGGGGTGACGGGACTTGGTGTGGCAGCAGAAGGAACGTGGGACTAGAGAGCACAGGCCTGGTTTACATCTATCTCACTCTATCCCTGCCACGCAGTAGGAGCCGTGGGACTTCAGGAAATTATTTAACCCCCTTCAGGCTCAGTCTTCTGTAAAACGAAGTTGAATCTGCCTCTGCCTACCTTGGTTGAGAGGGTGGTGGAGCGGCTTAACCAAGATAGCATGTCAGAAATCTGTTTGTAAACTGTAAAGAAAGTTTTGTGTCTTGGGGCGCCTGGGCGGCTCAGTCGTTAAGCATCTGTCTGCCTTCGGCTCAGGTCATGATCCCAGGGTTCTGGGATCAAGCCCCGCATCGGGCTCCCTGCTCCGCGGGAAGCCTGCTTCTCCCTCTCCCACTCCCCTTGCTTGTGTTCCGGCTCTCGCTGTGTCTCTCTGTCAAATAAATAAAATCTTTAAAAAAAGAAAAAAGAAAGTTTTGTGTCAGTGACAGGGAGCCCGAGACTCAGCATATCTTCTGAGGACTGGCAGCCACAGCCCTGCGAGGAGAGGGGTACCAGTTCCACTGGGGAAGCTGAGGCTGAGGGCTCTGAGCAGAACTGACATGGAACCAGGGCCTGTGCTTCTTGGCTCCATTTGTCATGCCATTAAATACCCTATAAACTAAAGCGTCTTCTGAATCACCTACCTCCGTGGGAGGGTTTGCTGCTCCTGGTTTGTCATAAGCCTCAGAAAGCCAGAGTTGGCTTCTCCATCAGAAAGAGAGTTCACTGCCTGTGTCTGGCTCAGCAGTCTCAGAGCTCCCAAGAGGGAGGAAAGCTACCACATGGGCTAACAGTGGACAGTTTGGGAGTCTAGAAGTGGATTCTGGCTCTGCCACTTGCTGGCCACATGACTAGGGAAGTTGCCTTACCTGCTTGAACTCCAGTTTCCTCATTTGTAAAACGAGAAAGCCCTAGAAGTCCTCTCATTCGATGGGATTGGGACGAGGAGTAAATAGGTTATCTACTGTGGGGGCTTGTCCTGTGCATTGTAGTCAGTAAAAGCAAGAAATCATAAAAACAATATATATTTACTTCAAATGTTTATTTTCGAGGACATGTATAGGTCAATCTTTTGATGTAAGGCCAGGGCTTTGGGGTTTGCTGATTGGATTCCAAGATAATTTCCTTGCGTGAACCTTGCTAGCAACGCGTAATCAGCAATTACTTCAAAGTGGAGCAACAACTTGAAGATTCCTAAAAAGAAATATGGGTATAAAATTCTTTGAGATGTTTATGACTTTATTCCCAATATTTTACCATTGTCTCCCCTATACCTAATTTAATGGCAAGTTTCAAGGGACTCACTTTCACAAGTATTTCCAAAGTCTTCAACCCAGTTCTCTTAGTTAAAGAAACACTGTTGGCTCTAACAATCAAGCTCTTTCGTTTTTGGCTCTGCAATCTTCAGCACATGGCTTGATTTGGGAACGAATTAAGTGGGAAGCAGGGGGAAGAGTGATGAAGGCACACCTACCCCTTAGCTACCTCTGCCTGGAAGTGATGTGTATCACCTTGCTCACATTCCACTGGTGAGAAGTAGAAATATGGCCCCATCCAACGCAAAGGGGTCTGGGAAATGTAGTCTAGCAGT